>NC_139543.1:59076136-59463636 GCF_965153285.1 Podarcis tiliguerta | reverse complement strand
TTCATTCATTCATTCATTGCATTTATATCCTAACTTTTCCTCCAAGGAGCTCAAGCTGGTGTGCTTAAACAACCCAGTGAGGAAGGTTCAGCTGAGAGCAGTGGCGTAGCGTGGGGGGTGCAGGGGGGGCCGGCCGCACCGGGCGCAACATCGGGGGGGGGGGCGCTCACACTCACAGCTCTCTGCCCCTACCTGGCTCACTCACTCTCTCTCACTGCAGTGCTGGCTGTGCGAATCCGATCCGAGCCGCCGGGTCGCCACCCACTGTGGAGTGGAGGGTGCCAGGCGTGTGGTGCGGTGCGGAGAGAGAGCAAGGGACTATCTGGGGGAGGGACAGTGCAGCGGGGGGGGGGGGCGCAAATTACTTGCCTTGCCCCAGGTGCTGACAACCCACGCTACGCCACTGGCTGAGAGACAGTGACTGGCCCAAGGTCACTTGATGATCTTCATGGCTGAGTGGAGATTTGAACCCTGTTCTCCCTGGCCCTAAACCATCCCTTTAACCACCACACCACATTGCTATGAAACTTCAGCAAAGGAAAATGTTTCATAGTTGACACCTTACAAATAAAAAAAAGTAAATAACTAGGAGGCTGATGAATGTGCGCAGTGTTTGTGTGCTCCGTATTCTGAATGCCAAGAGAAAAAAAGGGGGCCTGTCCTTGGTAGCTTAACCCTTCCCACATCCATTTGCTGAACCCTGAAAATGTCCCCTGTTTCTTTATCATCAGCAGCACCATTATCATTCCCTAGCCTGGCTCTGGAACCAGATGCATTTGCAGGACAGAACTGGTGGAGGTTGGAAGACTCAGATACTCCCTCCCTGTCATTGAGTGATCCTTCCTGCAAAGTGCACCCCAGCCCTGCGTGCTCCTTGCCTTGTCTAATCATGGTTTGAGGAATACGCATTTGCAGAGATAATGCCTAGTTCCACCCTTTAGCTCTATTAGAAGAGGAACCATGCTGAGTTTTCAGTGGCTCCGTGGGAAAGTAATAAGGTAGAGTTGTGATCTTAGCATGCACACATAAATCCGCCAGACATCTAAACAGATTGATAAGTCAAGTGTTCTCAGGTCAACTGTTACCAGAATGGAGTGCTTATTTGTCTCAAATTAGAAATGAGATGCTTGGTGACAGATAATAGAGATTGGAGACGTAAGAAGGGGGCTAACTGCCCCCTCCCCTTCTTCTCTTTATCAAACTCACTTGATTTAATGCAAGACACGCACGGTTAATGATAGCTTTGAGTGATACCTGTATGTTTTATAGGTGTATAAATTGGTTGTAGTAAAATCTTATACATCCTATATCACTAGGTATTGTTTCAGCCTATTACAGGCGATATCTATCCAGAGTTGACTGGATTGTATTAATCTGATCCTAGTTTAATGATGCCTTAACATTTTTATGGGAGAATTTAATGTTTGCAATATCCATGTTCCTTATTTGAAAGTGTGACTTATAGGTTCTCATCTTCCTTAAATTATGAAATCCTTCAGCTAATAAAGGAAAATGATTATGCTTTGCCAAAAAAAAAGGAAAGGAGGGGGGAAAGGCAAAGTCATTTAACAAGCCATATAGCTGTCTATTGTAGGGCTTTGCATAATAATTGTAATTTAGCTATGAAGAATTCTAAAGGCAGTTGTATTAGTCAGAGGCTGCAGTTTTGAAGAAAAGGAAAAACTTCACCACTTGAAGATTTACATTTTCCAAGCACAGGTGGGGAAAAAAATACTTTATTGTGGATCAATAATGTGTTTACTAATAATGCTGTTAAGGACATCAGTTGTACCAAAATAAATGGTTGTTGGTGTATTATTATTATTATTATTATTATTATTATTATTATTATTATTGCAATACTCTAATAGTAAGCTGCCCTTTTTGTCCCTTTGAGAATCTGTGGGTTGGCTAACAATGCACAATTTATGGACCTGCTGGTCTTGTGATGTTAATAGGTATCTGACAAAGTGGACAGAAACCCCTAGTTCTCATTGTACCTGAAGGACTTCTGGCAGAGATCCAGGAACTGTGTCAGAGCCCATTCGGGTAACAACGCCCTTCATCTTAGATGTCATAATGCCACCAAACTCTTGGCACACAGGTGGCTTTGGGGCACATCTGATAATATGGAGTTTCCCTAGGACCACTTTGTGAGCACGACAGTAGGGATTGGCAAATCTGTCTATTTTGGGTTCTCTGAGTTTCTCATTTTACCAACCTTCAATTCAGTTCTCCACATCAGGAGATAGGCCTGTGGCCGTACTGTAAACATTGTTAATTAAACCGCAAAAGGGGCTAGACCTTCTGTACAGCTAGATGATGTGATCAGAAAGGGGCAGCTTTATGAGTCTGGCTGCAATCCTAACCCCCCTGTCCTAGGAGTAAGGATTCAATAGGACTTATTTCTGACTGAGCAGACACGGTTGGGTTAGGATAATATTGTTTGTTGTGAAACTATAGCAACAGACACTCCAAATTTTCAGGGACAGTCCCAGATTTACAGATGCTATCCCGGTTTCTGATTTGATCCTGGAAAAGTGTGCCATTCCAGGCAGCCTCTGAAAACAGTCCTGTACAGAGAAATTATTTAATGATTTATTGTGTTTTTGTATATGTTGGAAGTTGACCAGAGCAGCTGGGGCAACCCAGTCATATGGGTGGGGTTTAACAACAACAACAACAACAACAATTATTATTATTATTGAATAAGATGTCCATATTTTTATCGGAGAAATGCAACCTACAACAAGCTATGTCCTCTTTTGCCAAAAGAGAGAAGCAGAACCATGACTGGTTTGAGGCTGGCATTAAAGAATTGGAGCCTGTTATTGGTGCAAAGTGCAAGGCTCTTGTGAACTACAAGTGTGCTCCTTGCACTGAGAAAGACGAGGAGTGATGCCCAGTGGCTTGCCAGATGATGTGCTAGATGAAAGCTGTGTCTGAGCATCCAACTCACTGTTGACACTGGCAACACTCACAAAATGTATGAAGCCATGAAAAAAGCAGTCACAGAATTGTAGAGTTGTAAGAGATCCCAAGGGTTACGCAGTCCAACTCCCTGCAATACAGGAATTCCGCCCACAGCTGTCCCTGGATGGGCTTGAACCACCAACCTTCTGGTTAACAGCAAGACACACTGACCCATTGTGCCACTGGCGGCTGCTTGGAAGGTTACCCAGAAAGAACTGTGGCCCTCAGGCTGACGTTTGCTGGGATTTCCAAGGTTACGCAATTTGAATAATGGGCTGCAAGAAGTGGTTGTTTCTTTATGCCCTCAGGGAATGAGGGAATTCAGTAATGAATGCTTTTTAAAGGCATCTGCCTTGAAGACATGCAATGTCAAATATGTGAACCCAAAACTATGAACTGGTCAGACAACAGCCCTCAGGTGAACTGGCTGAAGAAAATTTCCTCATATTTCCAACACACAGTGACCTGGGCAATGGAAACATTGGGGGCTAGCCTTCAGACTGGTTATTCGTGTGTCAATGAATCAAATACTTGCTTAGTAAAATCCTAGATCATCTATCGCTCACATACATAGAGGCCCATGCTGAGGCTAATTGGAACTGCAATCTGACAACATCTGGAGGATCATAGGTTTTCCATTCCTGGGATCAACAATAGTGAACCAGAAGAACAAATGGTTTGACTTTGTAGGAGACAACTTTCCATGATCCATGGCCGCTGTCACCTCCACAGTTTCTCACCTGGTTTGTCTTGCTTGAATGCTTATACACTCAAGAAGCAGACTTCCTGAAAGAACTGAGCAAGCATCATTTGAGTGTTATGTCATCGTCAAAGCCATGTAGAATGTGGCTAGGAAGGTGCAGGAACATCGGCAGAAGTAGCAGTTGCCAGTCTATACAGCAGGGTTGCCGAAAGGTTTCCAACCCAAGGGCCACATCCTCTTCTGAGCAACCTTCCAAGGGCCACATGCTGGTAGTGGGTGGGAACAGAGGCAAAAGTGGGTGGGGCAAAAATGACAGGTTTTGCCTTTGTACAGTAGGCTAGTTTCAACATGCACACCCACACACGACTCTACTGAGTTGAGCAAAAGTCATTATCAGAGCTGAAGGGCACATTCAAGCCAGGCAAAAATATTTGTGTGTGAAGCAGGAACAGTGAGGGGTGTTGTTGTTCTTTAGTCGTTTAGTCGTGTCCGACTCTGCGTGACCCCATGGACCAGAGTACGCCAGGGACTCCTGTCTTCCACCGCCTCCCACAGTTTTGTCAAACTCATGCAGGTAGCTTCAAGAACACTGTCCAACCATCTTGTCCTCCACCGTCCCCTTCTCCTTGTGCCCTCAATCTTTGCCAGCATCAGGGTCTTTTCCAGGGAGTCTTCTCTTCTCATGAGGTGGCCAAAGTATTGGAGCCTCAGCTTCAGGATCTGTCCTTCCAGTGAGCACTCAGGGCTGATTTCCTTCAGAATGGAGAGGTTTGATCTTCTTGCAGTCCATGGGACTCTCCAGAGTCTCCTCCAGCACCATAATTCAAAAGCATCAATTCTTCAGTGATCAGCCTTCTTTATGGTCCAGCTCTCACTTCCATACATCACTACTGGGAAAACCATAGCTTTAACTATACGGGCCTTTGTTGGCAAGGTGATGTCTCTGCTGGGGTGTAGCCTGGGGAAAACTTTGAGAGTCAGATAATGAGGTGGGAGGCACATTTGGCTACACATGTAGGAAAAAGTCACCCTGACTTCTGCTTCCCTTTTGTTTCTTTGTATGTTAGAAAAGTTTTGCTGCACCACTCATGCACCATATCCCTCTTGGCTGGGCTGGCTGGGCAAGGCTCTCTTGGGCCATACAAAGCTGAACTGCATTAGCGTTTTTTTCCCTCCCTCCCTCTCTCTCTCTCTCTCTCTCTCTGTCTCTCTCTCTGACTAAATGTTAATGGCTTCCCTTCTATATGCACCATGTACTGTATCCACATAATAGCCCTCTTCAGGAGTGCACGCGTTAAGCAGCCGAGATGATCCTTGTCTAGAGAACACTTTTGCTGTGGCGAACATGTGGATAATGAGCTCCACATTGCTGCTTGTGTCCGAGACTGAGGCCACGCTAAGAAGCTTTAAGTGAATGGACCTCAGAATGAACCCGCACGCACACTTTTCCGAACGATGTGATTGCAGGAGTACCAATTTCCTGTGCGCTCCTTCCAAAAGCTATTCCCATTGTGGCTCTCCACATTAACTCCAGCCGCAGACTCCCTGCCCCTTGCCTCTCACTAGGTTTGTCCCATTTCACTTAAGTCTGATGTGCACTATAATTTATACTTCCCTTGGGAGAAAGAAGTTGCTTCTTTTTTTTAATGACTGTCAGTTATACAGGAGAAGAGCAGCACAGTAATAGCTAGCATTGATTAACAGCCTCCTCATTTATCATAGAGGATGCTTTCGGGCCTGTATTGCTGGCAAGGCATTTTGGTCCATGAAATCTCCTTTGGCCAACTCAGCTCTGCCCAATAGGACAGACACCTGGAAATCGTCAAGTTGTTGGGGAGGAGATGCTTGTTCCAAACTGCCTTGAGACAGGGCAGAAGTTCAGGGCTAGGGGTAGCCAATGTGATGCCATCCAAGTACTGTTGGGCTCAAACTCCCATCAGCCCCAACCAGGATGGTCAATGGTCAGACATGATGCGGGTTGTGGTCCTCAACACATTGGCTATCCCTGCCCTATGCCCACAGGCTTGGCTCAGCTGCCATCCCAAGCACTCATAACTTTTTCCTTAGGAGGAGACTTTTCTTGGTCTTGTTCATGCTTACCAGCATGTCCCAGGAGTCCTGATGCCACAAATCAATCTGCACCTGGAGTTGTCTCCAATAGTCTCTCGAGGAAAGGCCATAACTTATGGCACAGCATGGAAGGGAGGGCACACAGGGGCAGTTGCCCCAGGCACAAATATTTCAACAGCTGGTGCTGCCTGAATACAGCAGTCCACTTCTGTCACTGGACTCCTTTGAAAATGGATTCTCCATACAAACCAGGAAGTGACATCTCCAGACAACGGAATGACTCTTCTTTTCTTATCTCTGCAGCTATAATCCCCTGGGTGATACAGATGCTGTTAGGCTATTGAATGTGCATGTGTGCTCCATCCGTTTCCTTCCCTCCACTCCCTCCGTATGGCCCTGGGTGCTGGCAATCCACACTACACCACTGATAGGTAGTGCACTATCTCTGCATGTAGCAGGTCCCAGGTTCAATCCCTGACATCTCCATATAGGGCCAAGAAAGAATCCTATCTGAAACCCCGAAGAACTGCTGCCAGTCAGTGTAGACAATATTGAGCTATACTGAGCTGACTCAGTATAAGGCAGCTTCCTCTGTTTCACTGCTCAGTGGCTTGGTTCAAAGACTAGGATATGATAGGATCTCTTTCTTACTGGTTGCATAAGAATATAAGAAAAACCATGTTGGGTTATAGGAACATGGATTATAGGAATCCTACATCAGGATTCTGTTCTCACAATGACACTAACCGGACACCCTAGGGAAGCCCAAGTGTGCAATAGAGGTGAAATGATCAGGGGTCCAGTCTCTAGGTGTTGCCTTTCTGTTTCCTGGAGCTCTCCATCTTTCTTCCGCGTTCTGTTCTAATAGGTCAGGGTTGCATGTTGAAGATACGCCATTTTGCCCAGTGGCGTAGCGTGGGGGGTGCAGGGGGGCCCGGCCGCACCGGGTGCAACATCTGGGGGGGGGGGCCCTCGCACTCGCAGCTCTCTGCCCCTACCTGTCTCACTCTCTCTCTCTCACTGCAGTGCTGGCTGTGCGAATCCGATCCGAGCCGCAGGGTCGCCGCCCACTGTGGAGGGGAGGGTGCCAGGCGTGCGGTGCGGAGAGAGAGCGAGGGACTATCTGGGGGAGGGACAGTGCAGCGGGGGGGGGGGCGCAAATTACTTGCCTTGCCCCGGGTTAGGGGGTGCAAATTACTTGCCTTGCCCTGGGTGCTGACAACCCACGCTACGCCACTGATTCTGCCTCTGATGTTTCTGCACTCACTTTAGATCCAGCCATGTTTACTCCTGGCTGGCATGTTCAAAGCAGAAGGTCACCGGCAAGTCACTCTGGAAAAAGTCGTGCCCATCTGACTCCTACCTTACAGAAATCCTGCAGCCTAAAATGGAAAATTGTCTTCTTGAAACTAGGTGAAACTTCTCTAAACTTTCCCATGTCATGACATGGGCAAATGAACATAAGGGTATTTTAAAATAAAACATGAGGTCCGAGATGAGCAACCACTTAATGACGGATGCGCACACCCTTTCTTTCCTCTCCATGTTGCTGGTCACCTTGCAAAGATAATGTAAAGCCATGAGTCATGTGACATTAAACTGATGCCACGGCTATCATGCACATCCCAAAAATCTCTCATTATGCTGGAGCATCAGGTCAAAGAATCAGATCATTAAAAAATCAATACAGGCCAACTTTTAAAGGTGTTGCCCAAACTTTTTCTATCATTTTTTTTTAAAAAAAAACTCCAAGCCACAATAGAAGAGATCAATTTCCAAATTACATCAGATACAGCAGAATACCCTGGGAAAAACATGAGCTACAGCGGCCTGACAGAGGATACATTATCTCCATGAATTACTGGTGCCCTTTATAACTCACTTAAAGATGGAGTAATGCACAGAGCCACAAGTGACTTAGTAAAGGTCTGAGGCTAGTAAAAAAGAAGATGAATATGCTGCTGGTGGATACCACACAGAATAAGGAAATACCACATCAGAAAGAGAATTTAAATGGGAGTTCTCCTTTCTCTTGCAGTTGGATAACAGATGTTGCAGGCTGGCTCCTTGTTCTGCTAGACAGACGGCTGAAGCCTGCTTTTTAGGAGAAGGTATACTAATGGGGCGAAAGCAATCGTTTTGCATATAAATCAACAAGTGTTTGTGATTGTGCATGTGATCAGCAAATTAGCTGCGATTCCTGCATTTCAATCATAGAATCCTAGAGTTGGAAGAGACCACAAGGGCCATCGAGTCCAACCCCCTGCCAAGCAGGAAACACCACCAGAGCACTCCTGACATATGGTTGTCAAGCCTCTGCTTAAAGACCTCCAAAGAAGGAGACTCCACCACACTCCTTGGCAGCAAATTCCACTGTCAAACAGCTCTTACTGTCAGGAAGTTCTTCCTAATGTTTAGGTGGAATCTTCTTTCTTGTAGTTTGGATCCATTGCTCCGTGTCCGCTTCTCTGGAGCAGCAGAAAACAACCTTTCTCCCTCGTCTATATGACATCCTTTTATATATTTGAACATGGCTATCATATCACCCCTTAACCTTCTCTTCTCCAGGCTAAACATGCCCAGCTCCCTTAGCCATTCCTCATAAAGCATCGTTTCCAGGCCTTTGACCATTTTGGTTGCCCTCCTCTGGACACGTTCCAGTTTGTCAGTGTCCTTCTTGAACTGTGGTGCCCAGAGATTGCATTGCAGGAGATTGAACTAAATTACCGTTGGGGTCCCCTTCCAGCCCAAGAACACTATGATTCTATGTGCACAATATAAAGTTTGTTCATACAACAACACTTTGCACCTTAAGCATCTCAATTGTTTAAGCCAGAGGTAACGACAGTGGTGGCCTCCAGATGTGGTTGAACTAAAAGTCCCATCAGATCCAGCTGTATTCCATCAACATCTGGAGAACACCACATTATTTACCTAGAGCTGTGCACAAATGAAACTCTCTACCCTACCTGAAGGCAGAGAAACTGAAAGGGACTATTTCAGTGAACTACCTCCACAGGAAGAAGTTTTCCATCATTTCCCCCATTAATAGAAGCTCTTCCTCTTTGGTGATCACTCGTAGCCAAGTAGGATGGTCTTCCATAAACATGGTTTTAACAATGAGTCCGTAAGTGACTGTAGAGGCCAATTCTGGATCCACACGTCCTTCCACAGTGGGGACATAGGTTTCTGGGTGGGAGTTGATCATGGTGTGGATTTGCCAAGCGTGTCTTCCTCTTAGCACATTTCTCCCTTACAACCTGAGTTCGAGTGTCTTCAAAGCCCATGACACCTTTGGGAAAGGCTGTTCTCCAATTGGAGTGCTTGCAGGCAGGTGTTTCCCAATTGTTGGTGTTTATACTAAAAAATTTTTAAGATTTGCCTTGAAACAATCTTTAAAACTCTTTTGTTGACCACCAGCATTACGCTTTCCATTTTTAAGTTCAGAATAGAGTAGGTTGAAAGGAGGGGTGCTTCTAATAATAGAAGCACACCTCCTTTCAACCTAAGAGGTTTTGTTTGTTTGCAAGCAACAGCAGCAGTAACTGTGTTGGCAGACCGGCCACCATTTTGCATCCTTCACAATGCCTCATTTCAGAGCATTGGGGTGGGTGGGGGGAGAATGCAACACATAAGCAAACAAAATACAATGGAGAATGTTGTGTGAAAATTCACCCAAGGGAAAAATCTCATACATTTTTGCTAGGAAAATGCACAAGCACATCAAGATCACTGGACTCTCCTTCACTGGAGGTCTTCAAGCGGAGAATGGATGGACTCTAACAGGGATTCTTGACCTCTGGTTTCTGTATTGCAGAGAGTTGGACTAGATCAGCATTTTCCAACCTTGGGCCTCCAGCTGTTTTTGGACTACAACTCCCATAATCCTCAGCTAGCAAGACCAGTGGTCAGGGATGATGGGAATTGTAGTTCGAAAACAGCTGGAGGCCCAAGGTTGGGAAACACTGGACTAGATGACCCTTGGAGCCCCTTTCAACTCTAGAGAGGTGTTATTCTGTGATCAGTCGTCGCTCTGTGGAATAGTGCTCTATCAACACAAAATTCCCATTGGTAATGCTGAAAAGCGGGGGACAGGAGGTGGAGATGCCTACAAAGTGTGCCAAAGAGTGAATGCAATAATCCCAAAATTAATTCGAGATAGTCTTTCAGTTCAGGAATGGAATCTGGTAGTGTCTTATCCTTCTCCCACTTTCATGCTGGATTCAAAAGACCTTGGATAAGGGATGGTGAACTTGTGGCCTTTCAGAAATTGTTCGTCGACAGCTCCCATGATTCCCATGGGTGATGCTGGCTGTGGCTGATGGGAGCTGGGACTCAGCTCTACAGATGCAAATATAACGTTTTAACTGTGTTTTAAGTGCATTATAAAAATGTGGCACTAGATGGCGGTGGTGAGCTAATGGTAAATTCCATATATTTTAAAAAACATTTTTTTAAAAAAGCATGTTTACAGCATGTATGTTTTTTAATATATATGTAAATTCAGCCTTGGAGTCTACCATAATTTGGAGGGCCACAGGTCACCCACCTTCCCTTTAGATCTACAGTGGTACCTCAGGTTACATACGCTTCAGGTTACAGACTCCGCTAACCCAGAAATAGTACCTCGGGTTAAGAACATTGCTTCAGGATGAGAACAGAAATTGCACAGCGGCAGAGTGGTGGCAGCGGGAGGCCCCATTAGCTAAAGTGGTACCTCAGGTTAAGAACAGTTTCAGGTTAAGAACGGACCTCCGGAATGAATTAAGTGCTTAACCCGAGGTACCACTGTACCAATGAGCAACTCCTTGGGCACTTTAATAATGCAAACGCTTCTGCTTATTTCTGTGGAAATCCCTGTTGTTGGCCTAAAGGCAAGTTATGACCCTAAAAATACACTTCCTTTGGCCATATTTACAATGCAATAAGGGGTTTATAAAGATAAGCAAAGGCATACTCGCCAGTGATTTAGACTAATGAAACCCACCATTTGCCACTGATTATTTTACTTAGTTAAGCCATAAAGTCCCTTTTAAATATGAAACGCAAGAACCTGGGCCATTAATAATAATTATTGCAAATGTCACTGATTTCAGATTATAAAACTTAATAGACTTACCGCCATTAAAACATGTGCTTCTTATAATGAGGCTGTGTACCGTTGCGTGCTTGGGTTTCTCCCTCCTTTCTCGTCTTCCGAAGAACCATTTTTAGCAGCTGTGCACACTAACAACACGCTTCGTAACGAAAAGCACAAACGAAAAGCCATGCAAAGTGCTGTGTTGTGGAGGCTGAGCTGCTTTATTAACTGCTAATAGAGCGTGGGATGAGGGTAATGAGGAAAAAGGGCTGGGGCAAAGTGCAATATATATATACACGGGAATTAAGAGTCGGGTATGAGGTCCACTGGTAAGATCCAAATCCTTCAAAATTGAGTAGTTTCTATATTTCTCTCCATGGCTCACAGAGGAGTGTGCAACCTGCTTCCAGTGGTAGATTGGAGACTCAGCCCCGCTTGACCCAATATGCACTGAAGCAGCCTTTGCAGGATTTTCTAAGCAGGAGAGCCAGGGCAGGGCAGTAGTAGTTGGACTAGGGTTGTAGGACTAGTAGTAGGACTAGGGTTGGACTAGGACCTAGGAAACCAGGGTTCAAATCCACACTTGGATATAAAACTCAGTGAGGGACTTTGGCAGTCACTGCCCTCAGCCTCACCCACCTCTTTCTTTCTTTCTTTCTTTCTTTCTTTCTTTCTTTCTTTCTTTCTTCCTTCCTTCCTTCCTTCCTTCCTTCCTTCCTTCCTTCCTTCCTTCCTTCCTTCCCCTCTCTCTCTCTCTCTCTCTCTCCCTTTCCCTGCCTCTCCTTCCTTCCTTCCTTCCTTCCTTCCTTCCTTTCTTTCTTTCTTTCTTTCTTTCTTTCTCTTTTTTTGTGGATAGTTAAGTAGTTATGATATTATAATAGCTTGGTCAGAAAGACTTCTTGTTTGTTTCTGTATTATAAAGACTGAGAATCTCTAAGTGCTATGCGTTGTTAAATTGTTATCAAAAGTTTGAATGGAAATTATAAAGAATAACCCCTGTATCAAACATCATATAGATAATGTATGCATTAGGTGCAAATTTATTCCACCCTTTCCCCAAGGTAGTCAAGGTGGTTACATGGGTCTCCTGACCGCACATTTCATATTCACAACAATCCTGTGAGGTAGATTAATCTTAGCAATGTGACAAGCTCAAATTTCTCCAATGGAAATTTGAATCCAGCTTTACTAATCCCCAACCTGTGGCCCTCCAGATGTTGTTGGACTACAATTCCCATCATCCCTGATTATTGATCATGCTGGCTGGGGCTAATGGGAGTTGACACCTAGCAGGCACTCTGGATTCACTCTAAATTCACTTGGCTTCTCCTCCTCCTGAATTCCACTTTAAATTCTGGTTTAAAAGATGAGATCCACACTTCCCATTCTGAGGTAGCTAAGACCTTCCAGATCTTCCCTGACCATTGTCCACGTTGACTGAGGCTAATGAGTGCTGGACTTCTCCCTCATCTGGTGGGCGCAACGTTGGCTACCCTTGACTTATACAATTAAGACGTTTAAGGTGCAAAGTTTTGCCTTATGGGCAAAGCTCAGCGAACACTGTCATCAGCTTTCAGCTAAATTCAATTTACCATTTGCTATCAATACTGATCCCTTGTATGCCTTTGATAAATCTCTTTTTCATGTTTCAGGCTATAAATAACTCAATAGCCATGATTTTTAAAAGGGAGGCAGGGCTCAGGGAAAAAAAAGTAGGGGGGGGGGAATAAGCCAGCAGTCAAGTTCCCTTCATTTTATTTAATTTCTCTTTTTCTCGCCCCTGTTTTGACAAGTCTCTACCCCTAGATAAGAGCCTTGGCAGGATGTTGAATAGCCCTATCTGGGCCTGGTGTTGCTTTAAACATATGGCTCTAAAATTCAGAACAGATCTATCATTTGGCCCAGTCCACATAATTGATTCATAAGTCAGCTGCATCACGCAGGTTTTGATGGTATCTTTATAAATAGGTTGGCGCTTTCAAAAGTGCCCGATGATATCTCTCATATTGACATGAAAGGCGTTTGGAGGTTGGAATACTCTACAACTGCGGTTGCACTTGGTCCGGGCAATGACAGCCACAGGCTGCCGTGCAAATAAAACACTAGCAATTATTTTGAAAAGAACCTTTCTCTCTTTTAAAATTATATATACATATATATTTAAAACAGGTGCCAGCAGGAATTCTAGCATCCAAGGGTTGGGCAAGAAGAAACAATAAGATTTAATCTATCTCATGATATAGGCATTCATTTCATTTATGGGAAATGTGGGTAAGGCTGTGCGGGTGGCGCTGTGGTCTAAACCACTGAGCCTCTTGGGCTTGCCGATCGGAAGGTTGGTGGTTCGAATCCCCGCAATGGAGTGAGCTCCTGTTGCTCCGTCCCAGCTCCTGCTGACCTAGCAGTTTGAAAGCACGCCAGTGCAAGTAGATAAATAGGTACCGCTGTGGCAGTAAGATAAATGGTGTTTCTGTGCACTCTGGTTTCTGTCATGGTGTTCTGTTGTGCCAGAAGTGGTTTAGTCATGCTGGCCACATGACCCAGAAAGCTGTCTGTGGACAAACACCGGCTCCCTCGGCCTGAAAGCGAGATGAGCACCGCAACCCCATAGTGGCCTTTGACTGGACTTCGTCATCCAGAGGTCCTTTACCTATACTTTCTTTTACCCAATGCTTCTAAAACTGAAGATCCCAGGGGCAAAGCCTGAGCAAACATGGCATCCTCCAGTCGTTCATTATATCTGCAAATGGTGAAATTTTGCAAAATGGGGAAGACTGGAATTCTCCAAAGATCCATAAAGAGCTCATATTTAGGGTTGCCATATTCTGAAGAGCAAAAAAGAGGACGCTACGATGACTCTCATTTTAAATACCCCTATTATATGTAGGCCGGGACACGAGTGGCACTGTGGGTTAAACCACAGAGCCTAAGACTTGCTGATCAGAAGATTGGCGGTTCGAATGGCTGTGATGGGGTGAGCTCCCATTGCTCGGTCCCTGCTCCTGCCAACCTAGCAGTTTGAAAGCACGTGCAAGTAGATAAATAGGTACCGCTCCAGCGGGAAGGTAAACAGCGTTTTCATGCGCTGCTCTGGTTTACCAGAAGTGGCTTAGTCATGCTGGGCACATGACCCAGAAACTGTACGCCGGCTCCCTCGGCCAATAAAGCAGGATGAGCGCCGCAACCCCAGAGTCGGCCACGACTGGACCTAATGGTCAGGGGTCTCTTTACCTTACCTTTACCTATTATATGTAGGCTATAGAAGCTGTGATATATTGCTGGGGGAGGGCAGTAGAAGAGAAGAGGAAAGCAAGTCTTCAACCACTGGTTATGTCTATGTCTCATCCAGAAAGTATAGCCAGAGACATTTTGGCAAATTTAAAAAACCCACCCGGACATAAATTGTACCCGTGAAAAAGAGGATGTGTCCTGGAAAAAGTGGACACATGGCAACTCTATTTTTCTAATGTATTTTCTTTCGAATATGGACACTTTTTTTTGATCCAAGGAATGCATCAAATATGTTGGGTAGCTAAGTTTCATGTCACATGTTCTATATACTGAGAAGTACAAACCAGGACAGTGCCTGCTGGAATTTACAAAGATCACATTCCATTAAGCACCTTGATGTGCAGTCCTCTTGCTCCGAATCATGGGGGGAGGATGTCTTTGAACTTGGAAAGATTAAGAACAGAAGAAGAATTTGCTGGATCAGGCCAAAGGCCCATCTAGGCCAGCATCCTGTTCTCACAGAGGCCAGTGAGAAATCTAAGCAGGTCCCAAGCACAGTTGCACTTTCTCTTCCTGCGTTTTCCCCGCAACTGTCTTCCAAACAAGAGTTCTGCTGAAAGTTTGTTCCTCTTTGAAAAATCCACATTTTGTTCTGATATACAAACCGGTGGGATCTTGATGCAACTTTACAGAATCCCATTATGCGATTTCTCGCATTTCTAAGGGGACCTAGATTGTAAACGGCAGTCTGTAAGATCTGAGTTGGCATCGTCCATATGTGATGTTCAATTATATCATATCAGGATAGAAAATGTCATTAAATCTGAAAGGGGAAACGTCTAAACATGTCCAGTCGACGCATTGATGCAGTGCGGGGAACAGCATAGCAACCGTGGAATCTGAAGGAAAAAGAAAAAGTCCCCCCCCCCCCGAAATCATATGTAGCATTTCTTTTTCATTTGCATCACGGCAACAGAGGTGGGTATTTTGATGTTTTTAAAAATGCCCTTTCCCCCTCATTAATTTTTAACAAGGAAATATATTTCCGACTGACAAGGATTACAACAATCAAAGAGAATCAGGCGACATGCCAAAACGGAAATAGGTGTGGGAGAGAGGACGGGGATTTTTCTCAAGCAACTAAGTGACAGGACAGCCAACTCCTTTTAGCAATGGGCAAATTCCTACCCACCTCCCCGCCAGCCTCATAATTAATTCATTTTTTCCTTGAGCTGTCACAGAAAATTCTCCGAAAAAGCTCAGGCATCGCAAGCTTTACTTATTCTTTTAACGTAAACTTGGGGGGTGTGGAGAGAGAGAACAAGACCTGGGAGCCACCTATCCTTTGAGCCACTTCTCCTGGCCTGGATAGTTCAGGCCCAATGCCAAGGTTGCAGGTTCGATCCCTGTAAATAGTGCCAGATTTACATACAAGCTAAACAAGCTATAACTTAGGGCCCCAGTCTCTTGGGAGCGCCCCCCAAAAAATTAGAGGGGAAAAAAACCTGGATGTACATTTCCAAAATACAGTGGTACCTTGGGTTACAAACTTAATTTGTTCCAGGGGTCCATTCTTAACCCAAAGCCATTCTTAACCTGAGGTACCACTTTAGCTAATGGGGCCTGCTGCTGCTGCTGCACGATTTCCGTTCTCATCTTGGGGCAAAGTTCGCAACCTGAGGTAACTACTTCCGGGTTAGCGGAATTTGTAACCCGAAGCATTTGCAACCCGAGGTACCACTATATAAGATAAAAAACAAATAAAATAAAACCTACATGTAGCAGCAGTGTTTTGTGTTGTGTAGGCTCCTATGATGTAAATAACGGGCCCCACCTGCTAGCCTGCCCCCTAAAATATCACTGGTTTGCTCATTTATATATATAGGGTGTCTACATTCTGCATGGACTGGTTGTGTGGCAACATGTGCAAATGGCTTTAGATACCTATTAGGTCCATAAATTACCATACAGTATATATCCAACTCAAAAAAACAATGACAATTTGTTGTTGACAAAGGACAACTGGACATATAAAGGGCCCCACTACCTTCAGTAGTTTAGGGCTTCGTCAAACCTAAATCCGGCCCTGACTACAACTCCCATCATCTCTAATCATTTGCCAGTGCTGGCTCAGCCTCATGGGAACTGGAGTCTGGTAACACGTACCCCATGCTTGCGTTAGACAGTAATTAGTAATCGCAACTAATCTTAACTTTTAAAACCGCTAGTGATAGCCTTCAGTGCAAAATGCCACCCACGATTTGCAGATTTCGCAGGGAAGATGCACAGTCTCGTCAGGCAGAAATGGTGCTCACAGAGGTGCGGGAATAGCAGCACATTCCCAACATGAAAAATGCCCAAAAGTGATCTTCACATATACTACAAAATAGTGATTGCTGTCATTTTCACATAACCACCATTGCACCAATATTCTATCCTCACACTTGGAAGCTTTCCCTTTTTGTTGTTGTTGTTGTCCTTATTTCCCCGCCCCCTGTCCCCAGATAGCATGACAATTAAAGTCTTTATTCTGAAACGAAGCAAAAGTGTAAAGAAAAGTTAACTTACAGGTTATCTGCCAAAGAAAGGAAGGAAGATCCACTCCAAAGCCTTTGGGTCGTTTTTATTGCTTAGATCACTCCCGCCCTCTAGTGGGTCTCTGAGTTATTGCATCGGATTATTCTGCTAAAGTTTTGTAACTTGTTACATTTAGAAAATAAACATAGCGCCACTCCGGTAAAGCACACACACATGCACCATAAACACAAATTCATCAATCCTCAGCCTTGGGGGGAAACCTGGCCAGGGTGCTAGACATGTGGGATCTCTGTGAAATTCACAAACTGAACATTTGAATGTTAGATTTAAAAACAAAACAAAACTTGAAGAATGAGCCTTTTTCAGGGGGTGGGGAGTGAGGATCTTGCTAGAGATTTGTTTTACTATGTCTTTATTTCTGGTATTTATATGCCGCTTGATATTCAGGATGTCTAACTGTTTTTTAAAGAAAAGAAAAGAAAAAACCAAGTATAAGAATAATTAAAATCAGTCATAAGGGGGTGCTTGGAGAAGGGCCTCTGATGAGAATTGCAGGGTCCAGATTGGTTCATATGGGGAGAGGCAGTCCTTTGGGTATTGGATTCCTGAACCACCTGAGACTTTATAGGTCCGATGGACACAAGTTGGATGGAAATTCCACACGGAGATGCAGAAATAAGGAAGGCTTCTCTCCTCTTCACATGCAGAGACTTTCCTCAACAAATCATTATGCTTCATTCAAATGGCTGTACAGTGGGACCTCAGGTTAGACACTTCAGGTTACAGACACTTCAGGTTACAGACACTTCAGGTTACAGACTCCGCTAACCCAGAAATAGTACCTCGGGTTAAGAACTTTGCTTCAGGATGAGAACAGAAATCATGTGGTTGCGGTGCGGCGGCGGCGGGAGGCCCCATTAGCTAAAGTGGTGCTTCAGGTTAAGAGCAGTTTCAGGTTAAGAATGGACCTCCAGAACAAATTAAATTCTTAACCCGAGGTACCACTGTACTAACATCCCAGTCCTTGCATACCCAAACAGAGCTGTGGCACAATTGCCTTTGTTGTTATTCCAATTGGGTACACTTACGTTTTCTTAGAAAGTAAGTCTGTTTCCTCCAAGTTTTGTTTAATGAGATTATATGCAGAGCTCAGTGCCAGCAGGAACCTGGAGCTCCTGTGTGACATTTTCACAGCTGGAGTCCCCTTGGAGGCCAAGTTGTCAATGCAATGGTTAACCTGGAGCTGGACGGCTTGAAGTTGAAGTTGTTGGCACCCGTTTGTCTTTTGGAGACAATTGCATACCGGAATGTTATTCCAGATCTATGTATATATCCAAAATACTTCTACACAGAGAGGGTCTGCTCTATATCAAGGGCAAGACAGTCCGAACCATCAGTGACATCAGCGAGGGACGAGGGCAACTCCCTGATGCCCCTCCTTTAAGGATTTCAATTGTCACCAAGTTAGGTCTTCTAAGATTCATGTGGCAGTGGAGGTTGGTCCACCAGAGGAAGTGGGGCAGTGCCTACCAACCTTGATCTGCTCTCAGCCAGCCTGTATCTGCCTGCCTTCTTTCTTACATCCAGGCCTGATCCATAGCTTTCAACTTTTCCCTTTTCTTGTGAGGAATCCTATTGGGAATAAGGGAATTTCCCTTAAAAAGGGGGGAAATGTTGACAGCTATGGCCTGATCTACAGTGACCTGTTTAATGTTATTAGAACGATATCAGAAATATTGTTATAAAACGTCACAGGGCATACTTGTAAATTAAATTTGTTTAAAAAATTTAGCTTGAATTATTTTTGTCTCCCTGCTGCCAGTTGCTGGTTGCTCTGCAGGGATGTGTTGTCACATTTTAGTAACGTATTAAGAACGTTAAAAGCAGAACGTAATGCATCCATCTACGTTATGAAAACCAATCCCTAACCCTAATGTTATAAACCATGAGTGTAGATCTGCCCCCAGTCTAGGGGATGGCCCTGGCTGTCAGCTTCCTCTTCCTTCATCTCAATGTTCCCTTTGTAAAACTTGGCAGGGAGTATGATGGGGGCAAAACTAGAATAAGAGGGCTGTGCTTGCAACTGGCTCCAGCTGCTGATAGACCTCTCTGCCTTCTCCCCCATCCGTCTTCATGGGCAAACATGCTAAATATTTGACTGTATCAATTCCATTGCATATGCATTCAATGTTTCTTCCGGGGGGGGGGGGGGAGGCATATATGGAGACTGATTGCCACAAATATGTTCAAGAAACTGGAAAATAAAAAGTTATAAATCTAAAAGAATATTATGAGATTTGTTGGCAGAATCATTGGCCTTCCATAATCTGCTCTGCTTAAATACTTCCAGTGAAGGAGATCCTATCATCTCCCAAGACAACCTGTCCCATTCACTGTTTTTCCTAATATTTAGCCCAAACCTGCCACAAGTAGAGGTGCTTGCCATTTTTGTATTCTCAAGGCTTCAAGGGGTTCATGAAGACTTCCCTCAAAGTCTCACTGCATCTTAAAGATACACTAAATATCCCAGCATTGGCAGGGTGAAGCATGTGAGCCTGCCTTCTCCAATTTTGTGGTGTGTTTCTGCTCCCAAATTTGTCCCTGGCTTCTTCTCTCCCCCCCCCCCCCCGAGCCAGAATGTATTTGCAGAAAGACTATCATCTGTTCAGTATTTGGAGAGAGGGAGAAGCAGAGCTAGACCACCCATTGTGGGGCAGGGCAACATGAACTGTTCACAGTATCCCAAGTGGGGCTTTTCCACCTGTTTGTATTAATGGAGGATCTACTGCAAACAAATTTCATGTGCTGGTTCACTCTTCACTGCGCTGGAAGCTGCGGACACTGTATTTATCAATTTGATGCCTTATTCCTAATTATCTCCCAAAATTTCAAGGCTTTGGGATGGGGGAGAAGAGAGGAAAAAGACACCATCTATTTTGAGGATAACTTTGCAGGAAAGGTTAATGATTTGACTTTGTCCCTCAGCTTGCAGTGAAGTCCATTTCCTTTCCCATTCTGTCTACCCTTGTCCCCACTCCCAGTCTGAGGCCCTGAGACAATATTTCACCTCCTGAAAAGAAGCAATCTCTTTTCCTTCTTCCGGTTTTGCTCTTATCGGAGGACCCCTCCATCCCCGAATGGAGGTATTTGCTATCTGTTTTCGATCACATTTGTCAGTGGCCTATTCAGCAGAGCCCCAGGGATACACACTGTTATCACTTTGGTCTAATGCTGTGAACTTCGACAGGCTGAGAAGCTCAGGTGCCTTTCTGGAAATGTTGACGACAATATCCAATCTCTCCAAGTTGCATACTCATTACTTCTACATAGATAATGCATGCATATGATTTAAGAAGCTGCCTTATAACAAACTAGATTTCTGGAAAAGCTGTGGCTTACAGCAGGAGAACACCGGTTTTACATGCAGAAGGCCACAGGTTCAACCCTTGACATCTCTAGGTAGAGCTGGAAATGTCTCCTGTCTGGAACCCAAAAGAGCCAATGGCTGCTGGTCAGGATTTAGAACATGGGGTTGTTTTTTGCTCACATCCTTTTCAGTGGTTATTGGGGTTTTTTAACTGGCTCGTAGCATGGGAGGGGTGGTCACCTTGGGCGTTTACACACTGCAGCTTGCCTACCAGCCTGCTGCTCTGTATCCCTGCTGCTGGTCAGCTCACACAGGCACCTGGCATGCTGCTCGTTCTCCCACCTTCCATTAGGCTCACACTACTGCCCACTGTTCATCTCTCACTCCCGCCCGCCGTTTGGGTCTCTGTTCTGCTGGTGAACTTAGTTTCTGCTGTACCAAAAAGGTATTTCCTCCTTAGGATTGTGAGACCCTGCACAATTCTAAAAAAGTTCAACAACTTCAATCCTGGAAAAAAAAAGGTCAACAACTTTGGGGAAACAATCAAATAATGTCAGGCAAAATGGTCGGCCCTCATGCATGTTCACTTCACCAAATCTGGTCCTCTTTGGGAAAAGTTTGGACACCCCTGGCATAGACAATGCTGAGCTGCAGGGACCAATGGTCTGACTCAGTAAAAGAGTGCTTCCTATGTTCCATTTAGTTTAACATATGAACATCAGAAGACCCCGCTGGATCAGGCCCAACTAGGCTAACCCAGTCCAGCATCTTGTTTTCACAGTGGCCAGCCAGATACTTGTGGGAAAAGGACCACAAAAAGGACCAAGCACAAGAGCACTCTCTTCTTTTGAGGGATCCCTCTGACCACAAATGCAGGCATCCCATAGGCATCTGGTTGGCCCCTGAGAGAACTGGATGAGGGACTTGGTAGGTCCTCGGCTTGATCCAGTAGCACCGTTCATATGCTCTTCAAAGGTTCATAATGAAATATTACCCGGATATTTGTTGGATGTCAAACTCAGCCAAGAGCATAAGGTCAAACAGATTCCTCACTGCCCTTGCAGACAACTTCATTGTCCAGAAAGTGGGAGAAGCAACAAGAGGAACAGCCATTTTAGATCTGGTCCTAACCAATGCTGATGACCTGGTTAGTGGGGTAGAAGTGGAAGGATCATTAGGCGCGAGTGATCATGCTCTTCTGAAGTTTACTATACAGCGGAAAGGAGCAGCCAAGCATACTAGGACTCAATTTCTTGACTTTAAGAAAGCCGACTTCATAAAACTTAGGGAAGTGCTGGGTGAGATCCCATGGACAGTAATACTAAAAGGAAAGGGAGTTCATGATGGCTGGGAGTTTGTTAAGAGGGAGATAGTAAAAGCACAACTTCAGGCAATACCAATGAGACGGAAACATGGAAGGTGCCTAAAGAAGCCAGGGTGGCTATCTAAAGAACTTCTAACTGAGTTAAGATTAAAAAAGGATGTGTACAAAAAATGGAAAAGGGGGGAAACCACCAAAGAGGAATTCAAGCAAGTAGCCAGCACATGTAGACACAAAGTCAGAAAAGCTAAGGCACAAAATGAACTCAGGCTTGCTAGAGAGGTTAAAAGCAACAAAAAAGGCTTTTATGGGTATGTTCGTAGCAAAAGGAAGAACAAAGAAACAGTGGGGTCACTCAGAGGAGAAGATGGAGAAATGCAAACAGGGGACACAGAAAGGGCTGAACTCCTAAATGCCTTCTTTGTCTCAGTCTTCTCCGATAAAGAAAACAATGCCCGACCTGAAGAATTTGGAGGAAATGATTCAGCAGAGGAAACACAGCCCAGAATAACTAAGGAGATAGTACAAGAATACTTGGCTAGTTTAGATGTATTCAAGTCTCCAGGGCCAGATGAACTGCATCCAAGAGTATTAAAAGAACTGGCAGATGTGATCTCAGAACCACTGGCAGTCATCTTTGAGAATTCCTGGAGAACAGGCGAAGTCCTGGCAGACTGGAGGAGGGCAAATGTTGTCCCTATTTTCAAAAAGGGGAAAAGAGAGGACCCAAATAATTACCGCCCAGTCAGTCTGACATCAATACCAGGGAAGATTCTGGAGCAGATCATTAAGCAAACAGTCTGTGAGCACCTAGAAAGGAATGCTGTGATCATCAATAGTCAGCATGGATTTCTGAAAAATAAGTCATGTCAGACTAACCTGATCTCGTTTTATGACAGAATTACAAGCCTGGTAGATGAAGGGAACGCAGTGGATGTAGCCTACCTTGATTTCAGCAAGGCATTTGACAAGGTGCCCCATGATATTCTTGTAAAGAAGCTGGTTAAATGCGGTCTTGACTATGCTACCACTCAGTGGATTTGTAACTGGCTGACTGACCGGACCCAAAGGGTGCTCATCAATGGTTCCTCTTCATCCTGGAGAAGAGTGACTAGTGGGGTGCCACAGGGTTCTGTCTTGGGCCCGGTCTTATTCAACATCTTTATCAACGACTTGGAGGATGGACTCAAGGGCATCCTGATCAAATTTGCAGATGACACCAAACTGGGAGGGGTGGCTAACACCCCAGAGGACAGGATCACACTTCAAAATGACCTTGACAGATTAGAGAACTGGGCCAAAACAAACAAGATGAATTTTAACAGGGAGAAATGTAAAGTATTACACTTGGGCAAAAAAAATAAGAGGCACAAATACAAGATGGGTGACACCTGGCTTGAGAGCAGTACATGTGAAAAGGATCTAGGAGTCTTGGTTGACCACAAACTTGACATGAGCCAACAGTGTGACGCGGCAGCTAAAAAAGCCAATGCAATTCTGGGCTGCATCAATAGGAGTATAGCATCTAGATCAAGGGAAGTAATAGTGCCACTGTATTCTGCTCTGGTCAGACCTCACCTGGAGTACTGTGTCCAGTTCTGGGCACCACAGTTCAAGAAGGACACTGACAAACTGGAACGTGTCCAGAGGAGGGCAACCAAAATGGTCAAAGGCCTGGAAACGATGCCTTATGAGGAACGGCTAAGGGAGCTGGGCATGTTTAGCCTGGAGAAGAGGAGGTTAAGGGGGGATATGATAGCCATGTTCAAATATATAAAAGGATGTCACATAGAGGAGGGAGAAAGGTTGTTTTCTGCTGCTCCAGAGAAGCGGACACGGAACAATGGATCCAAACTACAAGAAAGAAGATTCCACCTAAACATTAGGAAGAACTTCCTGACAGTAAGAGCTGTTCGACAGTGGAATTTGCTGCCAAGGAGTGTGGTGGAGTCTCCTTCTTTGGAGTTCTTTAAGCAGAGGCTTGACAACCATATGTCAGGAGTGCTCTGATGGTGTTTCCTGCTTGGCAGGGGGTTGGACTCGATGGCCCTTGTGGTCTCTTCCAACTCTATGATTCTATGATTCTATGATTCTATGATTCTATGAAATATCTCATATTCTAATGCATAATGATATAAGAAAGTGCATTAAAATGAATGGCCACTTTTGATAGCCTTCATCTTCATTCCTTAGTCCAGAATGCAGCTTGCAGTATATCACTGTCAGAGCCAGGATATTTTTTGCCACTACCCTTCTGAACCATAACTTGGGGCAAAAAGGACACGCGCCTTTTCAGTGGGGTAAGCAAATTTACATATCCCTACCTCTCGTTAAGTGGCTTGTGGATCACAGCGCCTGTTTATTTGATTGTCTCTGAACCATAACATTTTGCTTCCAGATGTGCGTCAATGGCTCACCAGCCTTTTGACACCCTAGTGCGGATTTCAAGTTTTCAATCAAGCTCCAGCTGAAAATACATTTTAAAGAAGCTTCTGGTATCCCTGCAATCATTCCATCCAACTCCAACAGATAAGCAAAAGACCCATAAGCATTGACTCTTTTAATCAGACTCACACACCCATGATTCAATTTCTTTCTCTATAGGAATCTCCTACATTCCTCCATTCATTTCTTTATCAGAATGCTTGAATTCTGACACTTAAACTCAATTCCTTACTGGTATCCCTTGGGTATGCAAAAATGATTATCTTGTCCAAAATAAGCAGTCTTAAATTACCTGGAAAACCTAGATAAAATGTGCAGTGTGCATGATTTTTATGAATTGAACTCTCTCTCTCTCTCTCCTCGCCCCCCCCTCTTTTTGCTGGGACGTGAGATTACTTGCTTCCTTGGCCAGTAGTTTCCAAACTCTTTGTCTTCCAAAAGCAGTCCAACATAGGAACTGAACTCTGCGTCTGCCATGAAACCCTTACATAATGGGAACGTTTTACGGGTACTTGCTTTTCATGGAAGGCTAGAAACCAGGCCTACCACTAATGTGAACATACGAGTGGCCTGTCTAGCCTAACATCCTGGTCTAACAGCCAGTGTGGTGTAGTGGTTAAGAGAGGTAGACCTGTAATCTGGGGAACCAGGTTCGTGTCTCTGCTCCTCCACATGCAGCTGCTGGGTGACCTTGGGCTAGTCACACTTCTCTGAAGTCTCTCAGCCCCACTCACCTCTCAGAGTGTTTGTTGTGGGGGAGGAAGGGAAAGGAGAATGTTAGCCGCTTTGAGACTCCTTCGGGTAGTGATAAAGCGGGATATCTTCTTCTCACAGTGGCCAACCAGATAGATGCTGGAGAGATGCCCACAAGCAAGACTCTGCCCACCTGCAATTCCCAGCAACGGGTGTTCAGAGGTAAACTGACCCTCCATGGCTTCTCACAGAGTTACCACAAAAGCTACTGGGTAGTCAGTGTAGACAACACTGAGTTAGATTGATCAGCCGTTGGAGATGGGGAACCTGTGGACCTCTTGATTCTGTTGGACAAAATGCTTCATTTTAGGAAAAATCACTTGCAAATAATGTGTTTATTAGGAGAAATGCACTTCTTTTTGTTAAGGACTTTTTAAAAAAGCCTTTGCATACTGATTCAGAGACTGAAGAATGCAGAGAAACTGAAATTGAAATTGAAACCCTCTGAAAAATCTCCAAATATCCCAACACAGAAGCATTATTTTGTGTTAGATGAATGGTCTTGTATTGTGTGTATTTGACCCAGCTTTAGAAGTAGTCTGCCAAATCTTTAGCTGCAGATTTCCATTCAAACAGATACCCAGTGAAAATAATTACATTTCTACCTTAACGTAAAGGAACAAATGAACAAATAAATGAAAGCTATGGTCTCCTTGAAATAGTTCATAACAACAATAACAAGATTCCAGTACTGGTTTCTAAATTATTTCTTTTTATAGTAAAAGCTTTATAATTAACAAGCCAGGCATTGATTTTCAGTCATTACCAATTTCTCTGTGATTATTATTGCTTCCATAATCATCTCCACTGTATTAACATAGATTAAGCAGCCCTTTAAAGCGGAGAAGCTTCATTAGCTGGAAGCATGGTAAAACTTAGACGCGAATAACGCAGCACTTCAGTTAAACACTACTTGGGAGGTGAAAATAAGTCCTATAGAGGCTGAGCTGGAAAAGAAACTGTTAAAAGAAGATGGGTACAAAGAACATATCTAGATTGGTCATGTGGCCCTAGCTGGAAATATTACCTGTCTCATAGAGGTTTACAATCTGCTTTCCTGTGCTAAATTAAAGGGGTTTTGTGAGCTTCCAGGCCTGTTTATGTTCCACTACGTATTCAGAAGACTCAGAGTGACTGTAGCATCAGCTATTAGCACTGACAGCCACTGGGACTTCACAACTTCTGAACGCTACCACCATAGCAAAATAGCAAGAAAGCTAGAAAGAAGACATCTTCCACCACTCTTTTCACAGTTCTTTGAACAGACTCCTTCACTGAGAGGTCTGAGACCCAGAAGCTGTTGTTAGAAGCAAATAAATATATTGCGAGACACAGACTGAGTGCTTGGTAACACACTTCTATGGGGTGCAGTGGGCTAATCCCTTGTAGCCACTTTGTGCCTGGCAATGTAAAAGCAGCAACAAGAAATCTGGGGAGTGGATTCTCTTCAACTTCAATTCTGACGACAGCTGCTGCTACAGTCACCTAGAGACCTAACACACTGGGGCAGGTGTACAGGTGTGAACCAGACCTATGCTTTTTAGTACATTGTAAGACGTGGGTGGTGCTGTGGGTTAAACCACAGAGCCTAGAGCTTGCCGATCAGAAGGTCAGAGGTTCGAATCCCCGCGAAGGGGTGAGCTCCCGTTGCTCAGTCCCTGCTCCTGCCAACCTAGCAATTCAAAAGCATGTCAAAGTGCAAGTAGATAAATAGGTACTGCTCCAGCGGAAAGGTAAACGGCGTTTCCATGCTCTGCTCTGGTTCACCAGAAGTGTCTTAGTCATGCTGGCCACATGACCCGGAAGCTGTACGCCAGCTCCCTCGGCCAATAAAGCGAGATGAGCGCCACAACCCCAGAGTCGGCCACGACTGGACCTAATGGTCAGGGGTCCCTTTACCTATTTGCTGGCTAGGGTGATTTGTGCAGTGGTAACTTCAATGTCACAGGCACATCCAACAGGTAGATCATGATCTACTGGTAGATCACTGGACGTCTGTGGTAGATCACTGGTAGATCACTGGCTCCCCCCGAAGAAGCTCAACAACTTTGGCTCCCCTAAAAAAAAAGTTCAACACTTTTGCTCTTCACCCCCCAGAAGGGGGTTAGATCACTGCCAATTTTTAACTCTGCGAGTAGATCGCAGTCTCCTGGGAGTTGGCCACCCCTGGTCTATTATATGCTCTATTCAATATGCTGTATGTGGGGCTCCCCAGCATACATATTGCATTCTGCCTATCCATAAAATCTACCTGAGGTTTTTATTCATTTTGAGCACCATATTATTTGATTGAGGAATTGCTTTATTAATTGTCCCATAAACCACTTTGCTGCCATCTGTGGTTGGAAACACTTTATAAATTATGTGAGGCATACAACAGAGTTTTATTCAGAGTAGACACACTTAAATTAAAAGGCCCAACTTAGTCAGGTTCCTTTATTTCAGTGTGCGTACTCTTTTACTCAGTATTAGCTGGCTACCACTCATTGGGAATGAATGAATGCATACATTTCTCTGCAAATTGCTCTGCCAATGAGCCTTATGGTGTGTTCCAATTGTTCTATGCCCAGGGAGGCTTGCCGAGAGTACCAACAGGCCAAAGGTAATGAGCTATTCTCATACCAAATTTTCCAGGTCAGAATCTGGGTCTTTGTTGGGAACCATATCCAGTGTTATGACTGTCCCCTTATCTGTGTCAGTTCCTAGCTTGCTCAATGGGGGCATGGCTGTCACCTTGTTCTACTGATGAGTATCATGCATTTCAGACAAAAAGATTTAACCTAAAGTAGTTTCCCCACACTAAAACATTGGTGTTGACACTTCTGACAGTCTTCAAAGGGCTAAAAAAAGAAAACCTCTGCTCAGGTAGAAACATATTGGTACACAGTGACGGCGACAGTTGCAGACATCAGCATGAATAATCAATGATTCAGCAGTTTGTGTAGGGAAACCTCTGTGGGGAAAAAAAGAAAGAACACAACATCACACCTCTGACTATTTTTAGGTTATCAGATTCATGACACTGTAGAATTAAAGAGCTGGGTAAAACATTGCTGACTAGCAGGAACAGGAAGCGTAAGGGAATTCCACTTCCTGTGAACTCTGTCTTTTGAAAGTGACCTTGTGGGTTCCCCCTAATGTTCAAAATGAGCAGAGGATGACGAGCAGGGCCACTCCATCCCCTCTGCTAAGATACCAGTTGCCTCTGGCCATCTCCATACACACTTTTTAAAATCAGGGAATGGTGTGTCTTGCAGGGCCACAATCTCATACGCATCACGGGACTCTTGCGGGAGCAAGGCCCGGAAGACGTGTGTCCTGGTTTTTCACAACACGTTTGAAGGTATGGAGATGGCTAGAGGCAACTGGTATCTCAGCAGAGGGGATGGAGTGGTCCTGATTTTAAGCAATTGTATTATATTCAATATGGAAGTGAGAGCTGCACCTTAAAGAAGGTTGATCGCCGAAGAATTGATGCTTTTGAATTATGGTGCTGGAGGAGACTCTTGAGAGTCCCATGGATTGCAAGAAGATCAAACCTATCCATTCTTAAGGAAATCAGCCCTGAGTGCTCACTGGAAGGACAAATCCTGAAGCTGAGGTTTCAATACTTTGGCCACTTCATGAGAAGAGAAGACTCCCTGGAAAAGACGCTGATGCTGGGAAAGATTGAGGGCACAAGGAGGAGGGGACGACAGAGGACGAGATGGTTGGACAGTGTTCTCGAAGCTACCAGCATAAGCTTGACCAAACTGCGGGAGGCAGTGGAAGACAGGAGTGCCAGGTGTGCTCTGGTCCATGGGGTCATGAAGAGTTGGGCACGACTAAACGACTAAACACCACCAACAACAAATTAAATTCAACTAAGTTGGTTTGATTTGTAATAATTTGGAAAATTAATAAAAATATTATTATTCTTTTGTAAAAAATTAAAGACACACTTTTTTCATGTCCGTGCTCTCGTGGCTCTGTCAATTCTAGTTTCTCATTTTTCCAGTATTAAGCTCAGTTCTCTATATTGCCACATCAGTCTGCATTTAAAAAACTATAACAAAAACTTGCCAGGGTGTTGTTTCCCCGCCCCTAGGGGTGGAGAGCAAAAGATTATTGAAATGTAGAATTTTCCCCAACTTCCCTAAGAGCTTATCCACACTTACCTTTCCTCTGCTCTTTCCAGGCATGGTCCATGATTTAAAGCTCTGTGTCTAAGCGCCTTCCTGCACCCTCTGCTCTGGAGTCGTCCCCCCCCCCAAAAAAACCCCCCACCCCTGCTCTTTAAAGCTCAATCAAAGCAAACAATCCACGGGAAACCTGAATTGATGTTAGAGTCACTACCTGGTATGCTAGTTTTCTACATGCAGGGAATTTTCAGTCTCCTAATCATGTAAGTCCCCGCCTGCCTTCTGGAGAGGTCCAGCTCAGACCCATGTTGACCACTTTAGTGAGATTACCACATGGATCTGGAACCAGCTGAGGTTCCCTCCAGTATCCCTATAGCCTGTTGGCCAACGCTTCCTTGGCGAAACAGCCCAGAGAGGCCCCAACTCCCTTCCACCTCATCTGATTCTTCAGCATAAAATGTGAAATGTTTACCCTGTGGACAGCATCTAACAGTGAAAAGGTCTGCAGCATCATAATGAGCTGTACCTGTCAAACAACTCAAAGCCATCAATAATTTAGCTTCTATCCTGTACAATACTATATAAGAAAAACACCTGAGATTGGCTGGACAGAAGCCCAGAGGTATCTGTCAAGCACAACTGTATTCTCTGCATTTATCTCTCTGGCATGCTCTACCATTACTGAAGGAGACCCTTAGCCAGAAGCATCCTTGTTGGCTAGAGGTTCATTATTATTCAATGGAAGTGTGGAATGCAATCCAAAATCCAATGAAATCAGACCAGTAGCAAGGAGAGTGCCATGGAAGGCAACACATGTTAACTGCATAGTAGGTGGGAGAAGGGTTGCATTTCTTCATCAAATATCACCTCAATCTTTCTGTCTGTCTATCCACCTGTCTGTCTGCATGGTATGGCCATGGATTGGACTAGGCCCTGGGAGATAGGGTTCAAATCTCCACTCAGCCATGATCCTCACTGCGTGGCATAGGGCCAACCAATACCTCTCAATGTTACCTACCGCACAGGGTTGTTGTGAAGATAAAATAAGGTAGTGAAGCTTTTCTCCTAGGGATAATTGGATCAGAGGGTCCCAAAGAAGATGATTGAATCATTTTTGTATGCAACAGCAGCATCTGGAATCTTATACGTGCAGAACTGGAAAGAAGAGAAATGTCCAAGAAAAGAAAAACTGCTCCTAATGGACTACAGTGGTATCTTGGTTCTTGAATGCCTCCATTGACAAACGTTTTGGAACCCAAACACCAAAAAAACCAGAAGTAAATGCTTCCGTTTTTGATCGTGCCTCAGAAGTTGAATGGCTTCTGCTGTGTGTTTTTCAATTTTCTCAATTGAATTTGCAGAAAGCCCCTTATGCCTTGGTTTTTGAATGTTTCGGAACTTGAACAGTCTTCCGGAACAGATTACATTCGAGAACTGAGGTACCACTGTATTTGGAACTGGCAAAGTTAACAGTGAAAATAAGAGATCAATACAACGGACAGTTTATGGAAGACTTTTTTATTATTTGAAAAAATATCATAATCAAATGAAATCACAGGCAGGATTTGAAATTTGATTGACGGGAAGAAAATGATAACATATGAAATAGAAGAAGATATATTAGCTGAAATGTGTGATATTATGCAGTATGTAAAAGGGGTGGGTTTAAAAACAGCATGGAAGAAAAGGTGGGAAGTCAAATCAAAAGAGAAATGTGTAACAAATTTGAAATTAATTGGTTAAAGTTGTGAAAATCTATCATCTATCTATCTGTCTATCATCTATCTAATCTATCTATCTATATTGTAGTGAAGTATATATTGTAGTGAAATATATATTGTAGTGAAGCACCATGTTCATCACCTTGAGCTCCCTGATGAAAATCTGGTATATAATTGTAAAACAAACAGCAGGAGTGGCTCTCCAGCTGTTGGTGAACTCCAGCTGTTATTGCCTCCAGCTACCGAGGTCAATGGGGATGATGGGAACTGGAGTTTTGCAACAATGGAGGGTCATAGGTTTCCAACCCCTGCTCTATGCTTTCCATATACTGAATAATAGTAGTTGTTGAAGAGTTGTTCAAGAAGGACACTGACAAACTAGAACGTGTACAGAGGAGGGCAACCAAAATGGTCAAAGGCCTGGAAACGATGCCTTATGAGGATCGGCTAAGGGAGCTGGGCATGTTTAGCCTGGAGAAGAGGAGGTTAAGGGGGGATATGATAGCCATGTTCAAATATATAAAAGGATGTCACATAGAGGAGGGAGAAAGGTTGTTTTCTGCTGCTCCAGAGAAGCGGACACGGAGCAATGGATACAAACTACAAGAAAGAAGATTCCACCTAAACATTAGGAAGAACTTCCTGACAGTAAGAGCTGTTCGACAGTGGAATTTGCTGCCAAGGAGTGTGGTGGAGTCTCCTTCTTTGGAGGTCTTTAAGCACAGGCTTGACAACCATATGTCAGGAGTGCTCTGATGGTGTTTCCTGCTTGGCAGGGGGTTGGACTCGATGACCCTTGTGGTCTCTTCCAACTCTATGATTCTATGATTCTATGATTCTATGAGTATTAATGCATTGGAGTTAAGCTGAAACTTCTCAGAAGATAACTTTGGGATCATTTTTTTGGAACTGGCACTGAAATTTGGTGCACATAGAAACTCTGAACTAGGCCCATTTTGTTGTGTTTGTTTCGATTCTCCAAGGAGGAAGGAGCAAATTTGGCCAAAAGGTTCGGAGACGTGGCTCACTGTTATCAGTTATATCAACAGGGCGGTTATATCATTCAACTACAGTCTACTTTGAATAGACCCATTGAAAGAAACAGACCTTAGTTGTAGTCATTAATTTCAGTGGTTTATTCTAATGTCAGATACAACCTTAGAGCTCCTCATTTGGTGGCCTTGATTCCATTTTTGTTCTTTCAAAATCTCCATCTGTGGAAAAGTTCTGGGTATTGTGAAAGGAAAAGCCTGCTACCACACACACACACACACACACACACGAGAGAGAGAGAGAGATCCTCATTGGTGGATACCATTTCCCCATACAATGCCCTGCATCTAAGGTACGCCCAAGGCATTGTGGAGGGGGAGAAATGGCGCCCAAGCACCCAGAAGTGGAACTCTGCTATTGATGCTTCTTCTGCCTGAAGGAAGGCGGGGGGGGGGGGGAGAGAAAAAGACACCAATTTGGCTGCCAAAATCTCATTACACCTCCTCATACAATTCAACCCCGCCCCCCCCCCCCCAGTTGTAATTTGGATGTGGATATACCCTTGGCCAGCAATTAGTCAAATTTCAGCATTTTAAAGCCCAATTTCTTGAAATGCCAGAAGTCTGAACAAATGCTGAGCTTACCCACTGAAATCATTGAGATTTAAAGGTGTGTAACTTTGGCTGTGAAGCATCCTGCATTCTTCTTAAATCCAAGTACTATGGCTTACTGCTTCGTGGATCAGGCTGCCACTGCTTCTAAGCTAAAGGTACCATTAAATCCCAGACCATCTTGCATGCCACACAGATTTTTCTGTTGCAGGCAAAAAAGGGCTTATATCATGGGTAGGCAAACTAAGGCCTGGGGGCCGGATCCGGCCCAATCGCCTTCTAAATCCAGCCCACTGACGGTCCAGGAATCAGCAGTTTTTACATGAGTAGAGTGTGCTTTTATTTAAAATGCATCTCTGGGTTATATGTGGGGCATAGGAATTCGTTCCTTTTTTTTTTTCAAAATATAGTCCAGCCCCCCACAAGGTCTGAGGGACAGTGGACCTACCCCCTGCTGAAAAAAAATTGCTGGCCCCTGGATATGATGGCTAGGGCAGCAAAATGAAGAGTGGAACAAAAGAATTCTTTATGTTGTAGTTAACAGCCATCTCTGACGATGAACGAAGGAGAGAGAAGTAATTTAAAACCTGTAGAAAAATAGCCCATGCTTCAATGAAGGTGAAACCCACCCACTCAGAAACTAAAAATACAACATCATAATCTCTGCAGGAGCTGTAATATGATAAAACAAGGGAGGAACTATAATAGGGCCAGGGCTTTCAGTTCAAGATCAGGTTCAAGCCCATATGCGCACCACATTTTATTCTAGAATCAATGGAGACTTGTGTTTTTCCATGCAGGTCACAAACAATGTAAACATAGAATTGACCAGATGGCTATGGGAAGCCCATATGCAAGACCTGCGTGCAATACTTTCCCCCTGGCTTATGATTCCAAGCAACTGGTATTTAGAAGCATACTGCCTCTGGCAGGGGAGGAAGGATATAGTAGGTTTGCCAGGCCAGCAGCATCACAAGCCATGGGTGTAGCCAAGGGGCATCAAGTAAAACAATAAAAATACTTTAACTGACCAATCACATCGGCTCTGCTCCCCCCTGTGCTGCCAAATACAGCAGTTCTTTCCGAGGATATCAAGACAAAAGGAATGAGGAGGTGGAAGGGGAACCAAAACAGTTTTATTAACAAATAAACAGCAGGCATGCAAAGCATAAAATAAAACATACCTGACAGGGGCTACCCAATCTCCCCTTCAGCTGCCCGGCGCCCCAGGTAGAGCAGCAGGAGAAAGACCCCGACCATCAGTCTCCCAGCATCAGGTCCTTTGATCTGGGTAGAAGCTTTCTGGGCCCCTCCCACCTATGGCTTTTATAGCCTACCTTAATGTAATAAAGTGCACCGGGCATTACTCATGATTCGTCCAGGACCCTGAGATGGAATTAAACAAAGCAGCTGAGAATCTCCCACTACCTGCAGCCGGGCATCCAGCCAGCACTTGCAACACAGAAGAACCCAAAAAACTAACGACAGGTGTGTGAAACACAAGAATCCAGCAGACCTCAAACTGGGGATGTTAAAGGGAAAGGGACATGCCACTTAACTCCTCAAAATACCATTGTCTTCCGCATTTCCACTACACCCCCCAACAAAAGTCTTGCCCCCCCCAACAAAGTCCTGTCCCCCCTAACAAAAATCCTGGCTACACCCATGTCACAGATCCTGATATTTCAGGGCCCAAACTTGAGACCTAGTGTTATGTCATGTGGGTGGGCCCTGATAGTTCTTCCTCTGCTCTCCCTCCCACCACTGAGCCCTGGAGACGGAGGTTCATTGGGAGAGGGGAGGCTGGCAAAGACCCCAGTGAGTCTATGCAATAATTCACAGTCAGCTGCTGCCAGGCTGAAACTTGCAAGCTGTGTGCATAGCCTTCTTAATAAAACATTTTTTTCTTACCCACCTTGAGACTCAAGCACTCCTCTTGCCATCTGAAGGAGTCCAAGCTAACCTGGAGACTTTGCATCAATCCAGGAGATGTGACAGCCCTAGAACATAGCCTTATCCTACTGACTGGCAGGGAGAGGTATGTGGTGATCATGAATGGAACTGGGTTCACAGGATGTCAATGCAGGTGGGTTCATTAGCAGAAATGGGACACTACCCCAGCAAGCTTAGTCTTGTTTCCTCCAAGCCCACCTGCTCTCTTTCTGACATCCAGAGTAGAGGGCATTCCAGAGGGTTCCCTCAACCTTCTGGTACAGCATGGGCGGTGCCTTGTGACACAGCAGGGGGAAATTGGCAAATGATTACCTACTCTCATGGACTGGCTGCATGCAGAGGAGAGGTGGGAGGCATCAGCTGGGGAACCCGCAAGATCAGAAGGCCCAGAGCCATGGGATTGGTGGTGGAACAATGACGAGTGGTCAGAGGGAGAAGAGGGAACAGACTGGAAGGAGGAGGTGTCGGAAGCTGAAGAGGGAACAGGACTTAGTGAGTAGGAAGAGGCTGTGCAGAGAGCAGTCCAGAGTCAGACGCAGAAGCAGAGGGGCGGTCAAGAGGCAGAATGGAGGCAGGCTGCTGAAGAGGCCAGGGAATCTCTCCCTCCTGCTGTGACCAGCTCCCCTCTCCCTGGTCTCCCAGAACACACAGAGAAATGAAGAGGGCGGAGCAAGGAGAGACAAGGCGGAGCCTTAGGCTGCTTGGGAAGGAACTGAGGGAGGATCCTTAAAAATGGGTGGGAAGGCGAGGACTTGCAGTCCTCTCAACTACAGTGGTACCTCAAGTTACAAACACCTCAGGTTACAAACTCCACTAACCTGGAAGAGTTACCTTGAGTTGAGAATGGAAATTGTGTGCCGGTGGCGCAGTGGCAGCAAGAGGCCCCATTAGCAAAAGGACGCCTCTAGTTAAGAACAGTTTCAGGTTAAGAATGAACCTCCGGAACCAATTAAGTTCGTAACTAGAGGTACCACTGTATTTCTTTGGGCAAGACCTACTGGGAAGAGTTGTTGTGGTCACTAGAGTCTTTGAACAAAGAATTAACTTCTCTGACACCATGTGTTTTATTGCTGACTGTGGCTCCTTACAACTACTTCTACAGAAGCCTTCACTGGAGTCTTTACTTTTCAGTCCCTTCTGCAAATGGAAGCAGTTATAATGGACTGAAACTATTATATGTATTATTTGTGCTGTATGTAATATATGCATCTGTATCAAAATATTCCTCAAAGTGATTTTTCTTCTGAAGATAGCGGAAAAGGGAATTGTCACTCTTTTGTTGTTGCTGTTTTTCAGATGTCCTTTAACTTTTTTTAAAAAAATTGGCATTTCCCTCCCCTCCCTCCACTTGTCTAAGAGTCTAAAGCTGGGACAACATACTACATGCCTCTAGGTTTCTAATTAAAAAGACAGATATAGGGTGCTGATACCATCAGCTTTCTGTAATAAAAACTATTGATATTGTTGACCTGGAAGATTTTTATCTGACACAGACAGAAAGAGATTGGCAAGCCTAAAAATGAAGAAGGTTGCATGGGGAGGGAAACTTACTGGGGGAAAGGTATGCCATATTTCCTCCCCCCTTAGTATGCAGCGGCAAAAGAGTCTGCCTTTATGGATGAACTTTTAGGGGGCGATCCTATGACAAGACTCACTTGGCTGGGCATCTTGGGATGCAGTGGATCTCCGGCTCAGCCAGGCTCAGTTGGTGTTAAGTCCCCAACTCTGACTCAGGCAACGCTATGCTGATATAACCTTCTCATTCCATTTAGCTTGGGCTGAGCCCCAGCTGGCTATGCTAAGGCTAGTGTCAGTCCCCCAGAAAGGGTCATTCCAGGGGCAGGAACAGAGAGTGGTACATAGGCTGGATCCTAGGACAGTTCAGCTCGGTCAGGTGACCTGGCAACCCAGCACAGAACATTTGTTTTATTGGCTTGTTTTCTTTCTACCAGGCTTAGGCAGAGCTCCCTTGGACTATTAAGTGTCTAAAACTAGAGGTTGAGGTGGGGTCAGTGAGTTAGGAGGACCTCCCTCCACATCTAAAGTTGTGGTCTGGGGGAAGCTGGCCAGTAACATGACACAGGTAGCATGCCAAGCAAGGTAGGATCCCCTGATGGCTCCCGCCTCGGTTTCTGCACAGCAGAACTCTTTTCTGAATGTTAAATAAAGTTGTGGCCCAAGTTACTCAGCTACCTGCAGCTCGTGCCTCCTTCTGCGTGGGCACAAATTAACATAACTACGGTGTGTTGTTAGAATGATGGTTTTGCATTGACCTATGATGGAAAATGTCAGGTTTCCTCTCCTCTCCTTAATCAGCAATCTGTAATGAATGAATCAACCAAATACCAAACTAATAGCTCAAAAAGGGCACTACGAACTCAGAAAAGGGTCAAGATGTGAAAAGACGGAGTGATGACCTTTTGATACCTTCCAATAGAAAATTCAAATTGGACGATGTTCCCTGTACCTGACAGCAGATCATGACTGAATACGCAACGCCTCAAGTTGCTAGTTCAATGGAAATGAGTGATGGTACGACGTGACCCAGTGAAGCAAAAACTAAGTGGACTTTCAATCCCAATCCTTAGGACTCAGTGGTTCAGCATTTGCTTTGCATGCAAAGCTCCCAGGTTCAGTTCCTGGCATCTCCAGTTAGAGATAGAATAGATCCCTACCTCAACCCCGGGAGAGCCACTGCCAGTCAGTGTAGACAATACTGAGTCGTATGGACCCAGTAATCTGGCAGTTTTCTACATTCCAGTTTGGCATAGGCAGATCTGACCATTTCAATGTCTCATTTTTCCAATCTGAAGTTTAGTTCTCCACATTTCTGTATCTGTGTTGTTGTTTGTTTTGTAAAAAATAAATATAAAGTCCTAATGAATATTCATCAACATTTTAGTGTGAATTTCTCTCAATACATCCATTTTTGCCTATATCCACACATTTTTGCAAATCAACTTCTCCTGTCATAATGCAGTCTGTAAGTTATTTTCACTAATAAACATACTTCTCTGCACTCTGTGCCCCATATATGCATTTCTGTATCACTTGGTCAGAGAACTGAATTGCAAAATTCGGAGCAGTGCAAATTTGGAGGGTGCGCCTGCAAATGACAACCAAATTGAATTTCTCTCCTGCCTCTTAGTTCCAGCTTATCTCACCTGTAGGCACTGTTTCATTCCACTCTTCAGACTCCACTGTGCACTGCTCAAAGACACAAGCAAAGGATGCTTGAACCTCCCCTCTGCCTTGTGTCCCAATCCTACCTGGAGATGCTAGCTGTGATTGAAACCAGGACCTTCTGCTTAGAAGGCAGACCTTCTACCACTGAGCTGTGGCCCTCTAAGATATGGGTTAATATACCTGCCATTTGATGAACATCTTGGACTGAGGGACTGAGTTGAAACATAAGCAGGGGTTCAGCCAAAGTCTTAATTGTTTTTCACACTGGAAAGTAGGGAGTTAAAGACCTCATTGTCTGTGCTGTGTTTGGATTTAGTAGCCCTTGTTCAAAATTAATTGCTGGCTTTCTCTTCTCTCAACCTCCCACTGTTTGTCAGTTCCAATATGAACAGACACAATTCTTACCTCCTAGATTTATGTGTGGATTGGAACTTAATGGCCCACCAGTATTTGCATACATACATACATACATACATACATATTTATTTAATTGACATATCCCACTTTCCCTCCAAGCAACTCAAGGTGGCCTGCATGATTTTTCCTCTCCCCATTTCCCCCTTACAACAAACAACAAACCTGCGAGGTAGTCTAGGCTAAGAGACAGTGGTTGCCCAACAAGCTTCAAGGCTGAGTGAGCATTTGAAACCTGGTCTTCCAGCACTTTCAACATTATGCCACTTGCTCTCTTTAGGCTTCCCAAACATTTCAGCCCTGTTCTTGTCTATAGATAGACAGACTGATATGGATATATTGAGAGAAAATGTATTTACAAAGCACAATTTGAGAGAAAACACATTTAATTTAATTTTTCATGTAATTAAAAAATAATAACCCACAGGTTAGCATGGAAATGAAACAGAAAAGGTTTTTGAGTGATTATATGTGAAAGTGACCAGAAACGGACTAATTCACCTATCTCTACTCTTATGGGCAGTGAAAAAATGCTATCGGTCCAAAGCCAGAACTTTGTTCCTGGAGCAGTATCTGCTTCTCTAACATAGACATCCTGAAATGTTGAAGATGGGTTTCTGAAAGCTGTACCCCCCTAGCATCTCCTACCTTAACATTGACTCTTTCTCCACTTGAACTGAATATTGTAACACAGGACGTTTTGCATTGAATGAGAAGCTGTTCTTCCTTGTGATCTTGGCCTTGGAGAATAAGTACTGAACTATTTCTTTGGTTAAATATTCATATCACAATTCCAAGGAATGAAATGAGTATCAGAAAGAAGGGGGAGGGGAGGCATGGTTGGGAGGGGGAGGGGTTGGCTACAAGGAACCTCTAGACATTTATCACAGGCCTAGAGGATACAAACCAATCAACTTCTAAAATCTGCTCTTTGATCGAGGTGCCCAGTTAAAACCTTCATTATTAATATATGACTCTGCTTAAAAAGTCTATTAATCAAATAGGGATGACTGATTAAGTGAATAAAACCCAGCCTTGCAACCCAAAAGGCAACTTTCACAAATCCCTTCAGATTTCAATTCATGGTGGTGTGTGTGTGTGTGTGTGTGTGTGGATGGATGGAGGTGTGCCTGTGTCAATTATATCAAAACAATGATTCACATGTGATAGGAGCTTCACATATTAATGGAGCAACGGGTGGGCCTTTTAATTTAGTTTCTTTTGAATGTGAGGTTTCAGCCACCTTGATGGGATCAGTAGGTAATAATTGGTTGTCAATATCACAGGTGCATGTACTGGAATGAAAAATGGATGTCTGGACTAACAGCCAAAGTTATTTTTGCAAAAGTTGATGGATATTTATAGCATTTTTTTTCTCCACTGAATGACATACTAAGGGCTTCTGTGTGTGTCCCTCATTCCATATAGCATTGTCAAGAATATAAGAAATAGCCAAGGGAATATGGCAGACACTAGGACTTGGGAGAAATCCTGGCTTTTTCAGGCAAATCCTTCCTCAGATTACAAACGTACATTAGAAGGCCTGCAGAGAGTGTACACCAGCAAAACTCCATGTGCTGCCAGGAGCTACTGGGGTATGTGGATCATGACCCTTGTGGTGAGCCACTGAACTGCAGGTGACAACTTCTCATTGACTGATTCCAAAGAACTTCAGAATAACCCTGCTGGATTGGGCCAAAGGCCTATCTAGTCCGAACCTCTGAGCTCACAATGGCCAACCACATGCCCAGGGGAAACCTACACTCAGAAGCTGAGTGCAACAGCCCTCTGCCCACCTGTGGTGCTCTGCAATTGTCCCTCCCACCCAAGTTTATCATTGAACCTTCCTGGACAGAAAGGGCCTCCTGCTCCAGCTGAGGTTTGCTTGAGCAACAATGTATTTCGGAGCTCTGATATATTAATATGTTATAAACATCTGTCATGTCACCTTTTTCTTGCAGTTTCTCTAAACTAGAAAGTACCAACAGCTGCAGTTGCTCCACCTTCCATCAGTCCCAGCCAGAACAGCCATTCCTCAGCAACTGATTGTGATGGACTCACCTTCATTGGATATTTTTAAGCAAAAGTTGGATGGCCATCTTCCACGAATGCTTTAGTTGAGATTCCTGCATTGCAGCGGCTTGGACTAGATGACACTCAGGGTCATTTCCAACTCTACTGTTCCATGATTCTATGATATCACAGGCTGCAACCTGCTTAGCTTCAAAGATAGAGCTGTCTGTGGTGTATTTAGATCATTCTCTTCTCCTACACTCCAGGCAGAGATAGTCAAAGAGACTAACCCCAAACCTCCCCTTTCATCAGAGGGGTTCAAGCCATGTACATCGGAATAATCCCTTTTATCTTCACAAGGACCCTGTGAGGTAAATTAGGCTTAACGTATCTTGCCCACAACTGTTCAGTGATCTTCAAAGCTACCTTTAGTTCACGTTCTGTATTCCAGCTAATATACTTCATGGGCTCTCATACATCTGGCCTCAAAGAGGCCCAGACCTTGATAAATTAAAGACAAATAGGCAAACATCCTATGTCTTTTGCTTTGTATGAAGAAGGCCCATGCATAGACAATTTTCAGTAAAGATGCCATGTAAATGAAAGGCAAGGTCTGCACTCCTATCTTTAAGAAAGGAAAGAAATCGGAAATGAAATGTCTGAGAATTGTACTCCTCCATCTTCTGGAATTTCATTCTACCTCCTAGGGTTGTTCTGCACCAACCATCTCACCATGACTGTTTCCTACTTCAGAGATGGGGAACCTGTGGCACTCCAAATATTGCACGAATACACCTCCCATTATACTTTGGTCATGCTGACTAGAACTGATGTGAGCAGGAGTCGAAAATCCTCTGGAGGTCTAAAGGTTCCTCAGCTCTGCTCTAGTTCGCTTCCAGGATTCCCCTGTAGTCTTTTCTTTGTCCATTACCTCAAACTCTTAAATTAGGGATGGACATTTTCCTGTGTTCCAAAATCTATATCTGGCAGGATGTTGATTGGTGTCCAGTGCATCTACAGCCCATTGTTAGACGGGGACCCCAGAGCTTTTGGGATGCCCTGAGCTTCATGGACAAATCCTAGGCTCTAAACTTCCAGCAGCATCCACTGCTACCCCAGTTACAAGAAACCATTGCGTTTTGAAATGTTACTACAGCATTCAGCTATATATTTTCTCCGTTCTTCCTCCACACCCGCCCACATTTATTTACAATGATTGGATTTTACTTTCTTTTATCAAGCTACATTTTAAAGAAAAGGGAGAGAATCAACTTACTTTTGAGGTTTAGGGGCTTGATATTTTGTTTGCATTGTCTTTTTAATGCTGAGCAAATAGCACTTCCCCGTAACTAGTTTGTAATTTGTTGTCATGTGTGGTTCTGATAGCAAAGGAAATTTCATTACAGGTACATTAAAGCAGGAGAATGCATGTACATTTGCATTTCTGGGTGCAGGTAAATAAATAGTAAACCTCATTGATAACCGAGGCAATTATAATTTGAATAAGATTATATTCTCCCTAGGAGAGATAAAGGGTAATGAAAGACAATTCAAAGCTAGTTTGTTATTACTTCATCAAATACCTCATCCTCGAGCCGATAAAACTCTCCAGTATAGCCCCCACGAGACATTAACAGCAACGATGCTCCCGAACATTTGTAGTGATCTCTAAAAACATTAATATCGCTATTTAAATGAGTTTGTGATGTACTATAACGGAGGGTGAATCTGGAGGTGAAAACGCTACATGTGTTTTCATGCAATCACTACCAATGAGTTGCAGGGTGTAACAAGATGAATTATGTTCACTCCAGACATGCCCTCCATGGAAGTTTTTTTAAAATAATAATAATAATATGAGAGAGAGAGAGAGTTTTTAGCAGGCAGCATGATGATAAATATGTTTTCTGCAGGAGCATTTTCTTGTCTCCATCAGTCTCGCCAAAGCCATGGTATTAATGGATCTACCTATGCCATCCAATTGCCTGCAAGTTCTGAGAATGAAATCAGCTTCACTTTAAAAGCTGCATCCATCGGGCTTTGCTTAGGCCATTCACATGTGCAATTACCTGCTCATTTACCAGAAGAGTGCAGAAGTATGAGGACCAATATGGTGTAGTGGTTAGAGGGTCAGGCTATTTCAGCGGAGTTTAATGGACAGCCTTGCGCGAGTCGTTATCTCTGAGTCTAACCTAATCCCCAGGGTTCTGGGAGGAGGATCAAATGGGAGTGGGGAGGCAGAGCCTTGTAGGTTGGGGAATTTGATCCATCACTCCTGAACTTTGGCCACGCTAGCTGGGTTTGATAGGAGTTGCATCCCACAGAACCTGGGAATCTAGAGACTTCCCATCCCTGGATTAAAGGGCTGCAAGTCAAGCTGCCTGAAAATTATGTTTTTTATTTTTTTTGAAGCATTGTACTATGCTGGGCAAGTAGTAAGACAAATAATGCTTTGTGTTTCTGAGTCAAAGGGTTTTTTGGTAGGGGAATCAATCCCACCTAACCCTCATGAAGCCATGCTTATATAGATAATTCTTGGCCACACTTTATAAATTCCTTAGAGCTTTAGGGAGGCAATCCGCCCACCCCCACCCAAAAACCCTTCTACCCAATTTTCTGGCATCTCTCTTTCTCTTTCTTAATCCGTAATAACATTTTGCATTGTATAATCTCCTTAGTGCTCAAAAAAGAAATGATATTGCACTGTCCCCTTGAAGAGTTTATTCTCCGGGGAAAAGGGATTCGTAAAGATTTTCCTTGTCGCACGTCAGCCCTCTTAAAATCACAGCAGATACAATCAGTTTTTGAAATGCCCTTTATACCTGTCAAGCCAGATAAGATTACTAAGTTGTCTGCTCTCAAAAGTGTGATGTCATATAGTCCCATTTGCAGCAGCCCAAGTCATTATCTGTCTTGTCTGACAGGACACTGTACATGATCAGAAAGATCAATAGAGAAGTTGCTAAAAGAGGAAGGCCAGACAGTGCTGCGCCGAAGTGGAGAGGAAGCGAGACAACTTTTCTCAACTCAAAAACCCACATGGAGTCACTGTTAGCCACTGTTGCTAATGCTGCAAGCAGCCCTGGGACATATTTTGAAAGCAGAGCCAAAGTCCTCAGGTCTGTAACCCAACCTTGTCCAATGGGGTGCCCTCCAGTTGTTACTGGACTACAACTCCCAACATCCTTAGCTATTGTTCATGCTGGCTGAGGTGAATGGGAATTGTCACCCAAAACATCTGGAGGGCACCACATTGGGGAAGGCAGCTGCAATGTAGCTTGAGGCCCTGTCATGGGACCTAGTTGAATCAGAGGACTGCCAAAGGTTAGGAGATATAGGGGGAAGCTGGTGTAGCTCCCTCACCCCTTTGAATTCCAGCGTGAGTCCCTCCATGTTGGACAGGGACAGAGAACCTGCAGCCCTCCAGATATTTCTGAATTCCAATGGGATGGTGGGAGTTGTAGCACAACTGGTGGGCCACAGGTTTCCATATTGGAGAACATCATGAAAATGTCTTTGTGTCTGCAACAAGGAATGGTGGGATAAACAATAAGCGCAATATTTATTGGTTGCTTCTATGACATGGGAAACACCTTAGGGAGGGAGCTGGGCTGGCCCATAAGCAATTATTCTGAATAATTCATGTACTTTCATTCTGTGGAGGATGTGGGTAGTCCATCCTTTCTCTGCCCAATGCCCCACCACCTAAAACAGAGCTAGTTGTGTTTTAATAGAAAACCCAGATGACGCAAGGACCATTCAGAAACACTGTTTGCTACATAGAAGGTTCAGTTCCAATGAGTAACTAGGAACTTAGGTAAAATTCCATTGACAGCTCAGTGAACTGATCACAACTGCAACCAAGTGAAAAACAAAGAGAAACATTCAGTGGAAAGAGAAAGCTTCTTAGGTACCATTGTAAAAGTCACAGTGGATTTGGGAGTGAGATCAGCTCTGCAACTGGGATGGGTAGTATCCACACTTTTTACTTCGACATTGACCAGCAGCTGCTACAGTCAGACAGAGGCTTCTGGCTGTGCAGAAGATTCATATCTGTTGCACCCTTTGCCCTCCCATGGTGTTACTCAGTATCTAACATTGTGCCTTCTTGGTGGCTGCTCCCAGGCTTTTGAACTCCCTCCCTAGAAAAGTTAAAGTAGCTTCCTCCTTGCTGTCCTTCTCCTGGCAGGTGAAGAAGACCTTCTTATTCCAACAGGCTGTTGGGAACTGACTGCTATTAATGAAATGGCTGGTGCCATGCTGTTTTTATTGTAATTGTTGGACTGTTTTTAATAGGGCAGACAGAGAGAGATAGAGAGTGTGTGTGTGTGTGTGTGTGTGTGTGTGTGTGTGTTTTAATTCTATTAATATTTTTAAAAAATTTGTGAGTGTGTCCCACCCACCCACCCAATATTTTTAGTTGTTATTTTATCTTTAAGCCACCTTAAGTCCCTGTCAGGGCAAAGGGTAGGGTATAAATACATGTATTATACCGTATTGGCCCGAATATAAGCCACACCTGCAAATAAGCCTCAGCTTTAAAATTCAAGGGGGAGGGGAGACAATACCCAAATATAAGCCGCTCGCAGGCACTCACACCCATAAATGGCAAATGTAGAAGAAAATCCTATCGGTACCATTCCCCCACGCACCCTGGGGGGTGGGTGGGGGAGAGCCGTGCTGCTTTGCTGGTGGCCTCCCCTGTTAGGATATTTCCATTCCACCTTAAAAGGGAGCAGGCTTTTTGTGTCAGAGTCTGCGTATTTCCTGTTGCACAGGATGTTTATGTTGTGTCTTTGCTTTCATTTCTCTCTCTCTGCCGGAACTCTCAAGCAGGCAGTCATGTTTTTCTTTGTTCTGATCAACGCTGAATAAACTTGTAAATAATGCTCTCCTGACTGCATCTTTCGCTGTGCATTATCTGCTGATAGAGCGTGCATCGGCTCTGGAATGTGGGAAGCTATTTCTGGAGCTCCTGTCGCTAATTGCTGATACTGCGTGTCTACAGGAGATCGATGGACGTCCGGAGACGACATGGAGTCATGATGGACTTTGTCTCCCTGGCAGTATCCCAACATCCTCCCCTCTTTCCTGCGGTTCGGGGGAGGCTTGTGAGCCATGGTCAGGACGGGCACCGTTGTCCCGCACCCCCAATGGCCCTCATGGTGGCATCCTGGGCAGCGGGGGGAGGGGCACTCTCCATTCCAGCCTTGGAAGGCAAGGCAGGGCCACGGACCTAGAGCAGCTGTTTCAGCAGTGATATCATAAGGCTGCGAATATAAGCCACACTTCAACTTTCCACGGTCGGAATTTGGAAAAATAAGTGTGGCTTATATTCGGGCCAATACGGTAATAATGATGTGGGCACATCAACATTAAGGCTCCCAGGCTCTTAACATCCGTGTTCTGCTCTGCTTTCTACTCCCCTTCAGGGTGTTAGCCCTCTGTTCTCCTGCCTTGCTCTGCACTGCAGGTACAATAATATGGACCCCTCTTCCAGGTTCTCCTAAAGATTGCTGAGATTGGAATAGATATGCAGTGCTTTGAGCACTTTAAAGTGTTACATAAATTCCAAAAAGCCCATTACATGTCATAATATGTTGTCTGAAAAGGGAATATAAATAATGCAGAATCAGAAGGCTTTGTGGGCTTTCTTTGAATAAGGATCTCTCTTTCTCTCTTTCTCTCTCTCCTTTCTCCTCCCACCTCCTCCCACCTCCAATTATCAATCTTGTCAGGTGCAAATATTTTAGAATAGAAATTCATCATGATGTAAACACTTCAGTCAATGAGGGTTCATGTTCACAAGATGGGGGAAAATGTTCTAATTAATGAAAGTTCAACTTGAAATGCAAAATTGCAAGAGATCACGGGAAAAGGTCTGGTGGAATTTTTAAGCCCACGCCTGGCTCTGGGATCAGGAGTACTATGCTAAGTCACTCAATCATGCTAATTCAACCAGTTTTACTACTGCCTCTTCATTAACACTCACATCTAATGCCATTATGCAAATACACATGGAATTTTAAAAGTGCTTTTCCCCATCTGTTTTTTCCTACGTTAAATAAATAAAAATCACACCACCATACTTTTATTAACAGGATGTGGGGGGGGGGGGACGACGACGACTGTTTACACCATGGGTGGGGAACCTGTAGCCCTCCAGTTGTGGTTGGACTCCAGCTCCCATCAGCCCCAGAGGCTGTGGCTATGAATGGTGAGAGCTGAAGCCCAGCCAGAGCTGGAGGGCTGCAGGTTCCACACATCTGACTTACTCTGGTGAATTCCCACTGAGATGAAAGAGACTACCTTCATGTAAGTGAATAATAAATCTCTCCCCCCCCAAGCATTAGACCTATGCTGAATGTAGACCTACATGTCAAATATAGCCAGTATAGCATAGCAGTTAGATTGTTGCAGTGGAACCTGGGAAACGAGGGTTCAATCCCTGGTTCAGGAAATTCACTGGTGACTTTGCCAGCCATTGTCCCTCAGTCAAACCTACTCCACAGGGTTGTTGTGATAATAAAATGAGGAACTGAGAACCATGTACATCAACTTGAGTTCTTTGGAGGAAAGTGGAGATATACTAAACAAATATTCATTAATTTGACTTTCGTGTGATATTTTTCAGTGAACGGTGTTGTAAAAATATTTTAGGCATCAGCAATAATTACAACAATAATGTCAAAAGTAGTAAGTTTGGTAGGACAATTTTTCTATGGAAAAGAAGAGAGAGAAACATAGGCTGTGTGAATATTCACCTCTCCCCCCCCCAATTGTGTTTGACTTTTTCAATGCCATGTGCCCCTTTTCCTTCTCTTGTCAAATGGATCCCACACAACCAGAGATCACACAACATGTGTGTGTTCACAGCTCCTTGTCTTGCATTTGATTTAGGTGTGGGAGCTCTTTTGTGTGTGTGTGTGTGTGTGGAAACTGTGATATGGCATGCCTCCATGGCTGGTGGGTGCAATCCTGCTCCTTCCATGTACCCAGTAAACACTTGAAGGGGTGCTGTTGTATGAACACTCCATAGTAAATAGCATGGCTTCATGATGCTATGACTAATGTGAAGACATTACAAGACATCAGTCAATCAATAAAACCACAGCTAAACAAATCTGGCTGCATCAGTGAGGGCAAATAACAGAGAGTAAAGGTGAGCGAGGGCAACTTAAATGAATTTGCAGGGTGTGGCAAAAGACAGCCAAAAATGGGGACCAATCTGAGCTTTGCCCTATTCATGAGATTATTTATTAGGAGCAAGTGAGCAGTGGAAGAGGATGGATGGAGGCTTGTGACAGTGCAGAAGATGCATGGTGGCTTATGTATCTTGCAACCTTTTCCCCATTATGTACTCAGCAAAAAGACTGGGCACTTCAACACCACTAAGTAGCATATTATCTGAGAATAATATATAAATAAAGTAAAATAACATATATGAATCAGGGCTACATTTCTAGTTGAAAGAGATGCACAGTGGAGCATGTGTACACACACACACACACACACACACACACACACACCTGCACAATGCAGATGATGAGTCTCTGCCAGTATGTACATTATGTTCTCCCTCCTTTGACTTCATGGAAGAACATGAGCTCCATATTTCTCTGTGTGTGTGTGTGTGTGTGTGTGTTAAAAAAAAAAGAGCAAAATGATTTTACTGTGTTGGAACAGCCCATTCATCACGCTGAACATTTGATTCTGTCACTTCAAGTACTTGTTAAAAAATCACTTCAAGCTGCTACAATCAAGGGCCAGGTACTTCCAGGGTCTGACACTTTTGTAGCTCTATTACACCTTTAAGTAGGATTCTTCAATCCAATTCCAGCCTTCATGATAATCAAGTGCCCACTCCACTTAACTCCAAGGCAGCTAAAGAACTCAGAATGCACCGGATAGATGCCTGGGTCTGATTTTCAATCAGGCCTCTCCTACCCACGGCTGCAAAAGCCCCTGAATATCCGCTAAGTAGTGAAACAGTCTCACTTACACCTAAAAGAAGGTAAGCAGTAGTGGCTCTGTTGTTAAAACCATCATGTCTTGTCTTCTGTCATGCAAAGGAAGGAAGGAAGGAAGGAAGGAAGGAAGGAAGGAAGGAAGGAAGGGAGAAGGCATTAGAATGCTACTTAGGCATGCAATCCAGAAATATACCAGGGTTAAATCTTCATGTGTAGCCAGCTTTACCCAGGAACAGTGACATGCAGTGAAAATTTCATAGGGAAATAGTTAAGGCCAGAGGGGTCACCTTGCCAGGGCAATGTAGGAGGCAACATTGTGACATCTTGATGCATGCATGAGCATCAAGCCTCCTTCCTATGCTGGGTATTATTATTATTATTATTATTATTATTATTATTATTATTATTATTATTATTGCTACTAATATTATTATTGCTGTTTTTCTAGAAAAAGAGGTGCCATAACTCACCATGACTATCTCCCTTGTTATCTTAGAATGGCAATAGTGCCCACCTGAAAGGTGCTGGAACTGAGTTCTGGTGAGTTGTGGCTGGAAATAAAGCCCTGATTATTCTTATTCTTATTACTACTACTGCTACTGCTACTATCACCATCATCATTATCATCATCCCAGGCAAAGTTCACAGGCAGAACAGGCAGACCAGAGCAAGAATCCAGGAAGAGAAGCAGCACCACGGACAGCTCCAAAAAGGTTGTGAGAGTTCTTTCTGTATAGCAATTGCACATGCTTGAAGTCAACAGAGTTGTACTCGGCCTGCTTATGAGCTTGGTGCTCCACTTTCCTCATCCATTTGAGAAAACCACTAGTGTTCAAAGGCTTCACCTATTGACTCTGGCAAGGCTGAGGTGTCTTCAGCTTTGCTGATGGTCCAGGCCTCTGAAGTCTGCAGAGAAGGGCGGAGAGGTCTCCCCAGGTTATGAAGATGGTGGCAAGACTGGCTCCTGGGGTTCTCGCACAAACACCTCTGGCAGTGAGGTGTCTTCTAAGGGTAATTTATTCCCGTCTTCTGAACAGCACCTTTTCACATATCATCACCTGGATCTCAAGCACCTTCTAAGAGATGGATGCAGAGAGGGAGAGATCAGCCAGGTGGGGCAAAGCAGCACCTGTGAAGGAGGGCATTTAGGCTCCATCCCAGTGAATGATTTAAAAAAAAGCTGGGCTGAAACACTTGGCATAGCTCTTCTATGTCTCAGCCAAAGGGGTGGAGCCATGGGTGGGTAATGGAATATATAGAAGCATACAAGCACGCTCTAGTAGCCTCCCATTTTGACTGCTGCAATGCTCACTATGTAGGACTGCCTTTGAAGAAGATTAAGAGATTGCAGTGGTGCAAAACACAGCTGTCAGAATGGTTGGTGAGGTTGGCTGCCTGCAAACATGCTCCTCAAAAATCTGCACTGGCTTCCTACTTACTAGCAGACTCCCCATTCATGCTGGAGACAGGGAACGTGCAGGGGCTCCTAAGCCTTTTGTACACTCATAACAATACACTGAATTGGCCCCAGTAGCCTTGTAGCCAGTGCAGTGTTCTATATATTTTTATGTTATTTATTTCATAAAGCGTATATACAGCTTGATTGTAAGAAAAAAAACTCACAGTGTTTATGAATTGGAGTCTCGTCACACTGTCCAGATAGCATCTCAGCAGCGGCATTCTGCACTAACGGCAGCTTTTAGTTAACACCCACAATAATTAGATCAGGAGTGGAGAACCGCTCCCAGCCCGAGAGCCACATTCCCTTCTGGGTAACCTTCTGGGGGCCGTATCTGCCTCTGGTGGGCAGGAACAGAAGCAAAACTGGGCAAAACAATAGCTGTAAACTGAACTTTTGTACAGTAGCCTATTTTTTATTTCTACATACAGCACTCAATCCTCCCTCCTGGGTGGCAAGAGGAATTGTCTGAGTTCAAGTGTGATGGCCTGGGATTCAGATTTGGATGCTGAATCTGAAGAATCCCAGCCTGCACAGGATTCCTTGCCTCCAGAACCAGCTGAGCCGGGCCTGGGCCATGAGCCTGAAGGGTCCTCACCTGTGCTGGATCCTCAGGTGCAGGCTCCAGCTGAGTCTGCTCTGGCTCCTGAGGTGAGGGAGGACCCATTGCCTGCAGGTGCTCCACTCTCAGCCCCCTCAGAGGAAGCGGAGGTTGCCTCTGGGTCCAGTAACCCTCCAGCCTCTCCTGGGCTGCAGAGGCTCAGGGCAGAGAGGCAGAGGGAACTAAATTCCCCAGGAGGAATGCTCACCTCCAGGCCAGGAGAGGTGAGTCACCTGAGGATTGGGGCCGCCCTGTGCCTTGGGGCAGATAAATGCCAGCCAGCCCCGGTCCCAAATTGCAGAAGTAACTTGGTTGGTTGACAGTTCCTACCTGAACCCTGCCCTGCTATCCTGCCAGAGCTCCTGACCTCACCCAACTACCTGCCCTGCATCCAGCTTCAACATTTACGGACTGCCTCCCTACTGCACCTTCAAACTTGGACTGGACTCATACCTCGCCCCCCAGTTAGCCCACAGGACCAGCACATAAAGGATGTATCCTAGCCAGGGGGAAAGTGCTCGAGGAAGATGTAGCCAGGGGAGAGTTCAAGGGTCAGATAGAGAGGCCTGGAAAGAAGAAGAAGAAGAAGAAGAAGAAGAAGAAGAAGAAGAAGAAGAAGAAGAAGAAGAGGAGTTTGGATTTGATATCCCGCCTTTCACTCCCTTTAAGGAGTCTCAAAGCAGCTAACATTCTCCTTTCCCTTCCTCCCCCACAACAAACACTCTGTGAGGTGAGTGGGGCTGAGAGACTTCAAAGAAGTGTGACTGGCCCAAGGTCACCCAGCAGCTGCATGTGGAGGAGCAGAGACGCGAACCCGGTTCCCCAGATTACGAGACTACCACTCTTAAACACTACACCACACTGGCAGAAGCTGCATTTGGCTTCTGGTCTGAGGTTCCGCACTGCATTATTTTATAACAACCTCAAGCAGTGAGTTGGCACTGAGTCATCCAGCTTTACCATTCCTTGCATTTGACTGGGAGGACCAAGGAAGATGTGGCGACCAGAGAAGGCAGCAAAGGCTTGATAGAGACACGTCAGTGGTAGCAGTGAGAGAAAGGAGGAAGCCGAGCGATCGGCGTGGCTCTTCTACCGCATTGAACACATAAATAGAAGATGACAGAAAGTCCTTTGGTTGCTTATAAATGTCAAATACTTTTAAGCGATTACCTTTCCTTGTCACTTAACATTAAAGAGCCATGTAAAATGCATTTATGCCCAGTCATTTGGAGTAAGGACGCAGCGATCAACCAACACAGAACAGCTTCTGCGAGGATATGGAGAGTACAGCTGTCTGAAATACATGCCTTCATCCTCTTGCCTGTTCTGGAGCACGTTGTCAACTCTGGAAAGGAAAGCCGGGGGCGGAACAGAACTCATTTCAGCTGTGAAATAAGAAAAATATACAGGGATGTGATGGGAACATAGGAAGCTGACAGACTCAAGGGTTTATCAAGCTCAGTATCATCTACAATGACCTGCAGCGAATCTCCAGGGTTTCAGCCAGAAGCCTCTCTGCTTGGAGATGCTGGGGCTTGAACCTAGGATCTTCTGCATGCAAGACAGAAATTCTACCACTAAGCAACAGCCCTTCCCATAGATTTTTAAACTGATGCAGATGGACCCATTTCCAAGTCATTCACGGTGTCAGAAGGATTTGAAGTCTTGTATGTGTTTCCTCACAACACATGTTACAGGTTGAGTGGGGGCCACTTGCCTATGAGTAGGTAAGGAATAGAGCCCACTAGACTTCCATGCTGAGTGACCATCAAAACTAGAAAAGAACCTTCTACAAATGAAACATTGGGTGTGTGTGTGTTCTTGCAAGAAATAAATATTTCAGTGTGGCAGCACCGGCTCGCTGGAACTCCCTGCCTTTAACATTGGACAGGTACCTTTGATTTTGATGTGTGCTAGAACCCTTTTTTAAAATAAGGATTTTAAAAATATGGATTTTATTATGCCTCTATGCAGTTGATTTTGATTTGAAGAGCAATATGATTGAAATTGATTTCTGTTTCTTTGGGGAAATGACTCATTGCTGGTGACAAAAGGATGATGCGCGCACACACACAATATTACTGTGCAAACTTCTCCCCCTGTCTATTATAATGTGTAGCAACACTTACTCCACTTCATGACGTCATCATATTGTTTTTTTTTCAGTCCCCCACTCAGTGCCTAAGGTAAGAACATCCCTACTGAATGAGGTGAAAGGTCCAACCAGTCCAGTGTACTGTGATTTGGGATGGAATGTGGACAAGGAAATGCATGAGATAATGTCACAACCAGTGTAAAAAAGTAAAGGTAAAGGACCCCTGGAAGGTTAAGTCCAGTCAAAGGTGGCTATGGGGTTGTGGCGCTCATCTCTCAGGCCAAAGGAGCCGGGCGTTAGTCCACAGACAGCTTTCCAGGTCATGTGGCCAGCATGACTAAACTGCTTCTGACACAACAGAACACTTTCACAGAAGCCGGATCGCACAGAAACGCCATTTATCTTCCTGCCGCAACAGTACCTATTTATCTACTTGCCCTGGTGTACTTTCGAACTGCTAGGTTGGCAGGAGCAGGGACAAAGCAAGGGGCACTCACCGCATCATGGGGATTCAAACTGCTGACCTTCTGATCAGCAAGCCTAAGAGGCTCAGTGGTTTAGAACACAGTGCCACCATTGGTGGCTTCCCTGTGTTACTTTGAACTGGAATTTCAGCCTTACTCCTAAAAACATATGGTTAGGTTTGGGACTGACAATATCTTCTCTACCTTGATTAAGTTCTGATCTTCACAGTGTCTTCTCCGGTTCCACACACCTCATTTCGCCACTTGTGCAGAAAGCCATCCGGTCGGCAATGCTTCAAACAAACCAAGCATACTATGCAATCATTTCAAAAACCTGAAACAGTCTCAAGCTCCAGATCTATCTTCCTCCCATAGTTTGGATGTGGATATGATCTTCAAACCTCAAGTGCCCTTCCAGAGCTCCTGTGTCCAAGAAACGTTGCATATCAATATTCCCCCAAGCCTGCAAGAAGAGGTAGAATCCCAGTCTGCTGAACTTAAATGGCTTCAGTCCATCTTTAAACTTTCAAGCTCACCTCCAGAGCAGACCCCCTGGCCTCTTTGCACATGGTACATTCTCATTGAAGTGCTGTCTTCCAAGGTAAGATCAGCACTTCAAAGAATGCCCGCCCATTCCTTCACGGCTCTGTGGCTTCAGTGGAGAACAGTCGAAAAGTTCCTAGCCTTCTGTGTGGCTCTTGCAACATCAAAGAGGCACATGCATTTTTTAGAGAGTTAAGACTAGAGAGGACAGCCTGCCTTGCTTAAGCCCAAAGCATACTCATGTGCTTGTACCCCACTAAGCTTTCATGCTAACCACTTCATGCTATTCTGTCCCACAAGCACCATGTTAGAACTACCGATCTGATGAAGTCATTTTGGACCCAGAGGTTACATGGCTAGTTAATTAAAGCAACAACAACAACAATGGAGATAAATGAAATGGGCAATTGATTAATAATCTTTTATTGGATGCAAGAATTCTGCCAGTGTCTAAATGGGAAACAGTCGAAGCTTCATCAGTAGCAGAGTGGCTAAATATAATATGGTGTTAGAAAGAATCATGGTATATGAGCTAAATAAGTTTTTTGTATGAAGCTCTTTTGCAAGGTATGGGGAGGCTTATTATTATAGCTTGACTAATAAATGATTCCATGCAAATCTATTCAGAGGTAAGTCCTACTGAATTCAAAGGAGCTTGCTCCTAGGTAATTCGAATTAGGGTTGCAAAGTTTGGATCCTTGCACCTGTCCATTCAAGACAGTTCGTACTGGAATTCAGCAATTTCCTTGAGCATCTCTAAGTTCATGGCAGAAGCCAGATTTTGAGCAGGACTGCTTGGTTCACAGACAAGTCTTTTAGCTGCTCTCCTACATGAGCTCCCTGGGAGCTCTGGAGAAACTCAGTTGTTTTGTAGCATATCCTCCTGACATATTACTCCTTCTTACAGTGAGCATTCAGGGGTGTTATTCACTCCACACATTCTCAAGTCCAGGTAGACAATGTTGGATGGGGCTGGTGGAAGTTGGAGTCTAAAAGCATCTGAAGGGCCCGACGTTTCCAATCTCTGCTTTATTGGTTAGGCTTAGTCCTCCAGTTGGAGGACTTTGCAGTCCAGTTTAAAGATGAAGAACTGCAAGACAAGAGAGTGGCACAAACACCCACCCACCACCAAAGCAATGAAGATTCATTGCTTTGCTAAGGGACTGCTTGAATAGCTTTCTGTAGATCAGAATGGTCAGATGAGCACTGTCTTACCACCACACCATCTGCTACTGAATTTTCTAAAATTCGACTCCTAGGGGGATATCCAACTCAGCCTTACTTTGGGTAAACCCACTGAAATTAATGGGCCAAAGTTAATCATGTCCATTAATTTCAATAAGCCTATACTGTATAGGACTAGCAGTGGATACAAGCCTTATTTAAAAAACAAAAACAAAAAATCCTGTTGTAAAAATGGCCTGCAGAGAAGTTTACATGCCCAATTTGTACATCAATAAATTTTTGTGGTTTCCCCCCTTATCCAAAGTTTTGCCTGCGGAAAAATAGCTCTCCTACACCCACAAATCACTGAATCTATTTAGCGTCTCTTGAAGAGGTGTAATTTTTTTTTTCCAAAATGTGACATTTGCTTCATCTTTTTTTTTTTTTAATTTGGTGCCAGAGCATTTGTCAACATTAGTGCAATTAGCTCAAGTTTCATCAACTCATTGGCGCAATCTGTTCAGAAAGCACCGTAGAATGCTAAAAATCCTAACAGGCTTCTCCAAATGCAGTGTGAAACACGAGGGATTTGACTTGAGAGCTGCCCACTGAAAATAAAATTTAAAAAGGAGCCTGTCGAAAACAACAACACCACAAATCCCACAATTAAAACTGAGAAACTCCAGGACCATCTATACTGACTCTGATCGTTAGTCCATCCAGCTCAGTATTGTTTACACAGGTTGGACGTAGCTCTCCAGAATTTCAGACAGGGAGTTTTAGGTGCTGGGGTTCAACTGGAGACATTTTGCGTGCAAAGCAAATGCCCCACCACTGGGCTCTGTTCCTCTAAAGTGAAAGAGGATGAAAGCGTTGCAATCAGGTGGAAGCAGTGTATGCATTTCCCAATCCCATACAAAAGAAGAAGAAGAAGAAGAAGAAGAAGAAGAAGAAGAAGAAGAAGAAGAAGAAGAAGAAGAAGAAGAAGTGTAGAAAGGAAGTGAATGTACTGAAAATGGTATTTGGGGTAAAAATATGAAGGTTTAGCCAAAAGCTGGAAAAAATTAGGTAGAGAAAGATTTTCCTCCCTCTCCAATGACACTAGAACTTCTGGTCATTAAAATGAGCTGACTATTGGAAGATTCAGAACAGAGAAAAGGGAATACAGTGGTACCTCAGGTTACATACGCTTCAGGTTACAGATGCTTCAGGTTACAGACTCGGCAAACCCAGAAATAGTACCTCGGGTTAAGAACTTTGCTTCAGGATGAGAACAGAAATCGTGCTCCGGTGGTGCGGCGGCAGCAGGAGGCCCCATTAGCTAAAGTGGTGCTTCAGGTTAAGAACAGTTTCAGGTTAAGAATGGACCTCTGGAACGAATTAAGTACTTAACCCAAGGTACCACTGTAGTTTTTTGACAGTGTGTATAGTTGAATTGTGGAATGCATCAAGAAATAGTGTCCGAATCCAGACCCTTCAGTTTTCATCTGAGGTCCTCCTTTGAGTGCCACCTCTGAGGCAAGTTCAGAGAGTGGCAATGAGGAAGAAGGTCATAGAAACCATACTGGACCCTGCTTAGCTTTGCAAATGTGCTGGGTGGTTTCTTTTTCTTTATTATTGTAGCACCCTGTTAGGTTGTTCTCCACATTTGTGGATTGTTCTCCCTAGAGAGATTCACCTGCACTATCATGAACATCCTTTCAGCATCAGGTAAAAATTATACTTCCAGACACTGGACAGATTTTAATGATATTGCTCCTTGTTGATGGTATATTTTTGCTGCTGAAGTTTTGGTGTTGTTTTATTGGTGTTTTTTTTACTAGTTATAGTGAAGCTCTTATTGTAATATGTTGTTCTTTTTTCTGATTTTATGTTCCACTTCATGAACTTAAAATTTCAGAGGTTGCTTGTGTAGCCCCAGACTGAGAGGGGCAAAAGACTCCTTAAGTAAAGGTAAAGGTAAAGGGACCCCTGACCATTAGGTCCAGTTGTGGACGACTCTGGAGTTGCGGCTCTCATCTCGCTTTATTGGCCGAGGGAGCTGCGTACAGCTTCTGGGTCATGTGGTCAGCATGACTAAGCTGCTTCTGGCAAACCAGAGCAGCACACAGAAATGCAGTTTACCTTCCCGCTGGAGTGGTACCTATTTATCAACTTGCACTTTGATGTGCTTTTGAACTGCTAGGTTGGCAGGAGCAAGGACCAAGCAATGGGAGCTCACCCCATTATGGGGATTTGAACTGCTGACCTTCTGATCGGCAAGCCCTAGGCTCAGTGGTTTAACCCACAGCACCACCCTCACCCCTCCTTATGTAGCAGGTAACTAATAAATTGAAATCTTAATGATGATGAAGGGGATGATGATACTAGGGGTGTGGCCAATCAGCACGTGCAATGCCATTGGTGGGACTATTATTTGAATCACCTGCCTCTCCACCCACCTGTACCTTGCTTATCTGAAAGTATAGCATCTCAATATGGCTATTACCTTCCCCAATTCTTCCCAAGTTTTCCAATGACAAAAAGTAGCTGCTGAAAAGAGTCGATAGGAAATTGTTGAATATTAATTATGTTAAAACAACCCCTCCCCAGCTGTTTCAAGGTTAACTGTTCAACAGAGAGTGAACAATAAAAATGGAAACCCATGAAACAATTCAGCATTCTCTCCATCAGGAGCGTTAAACCAGATGTCTCAGCTAGACCATCATGAACAAGGCATGACAATGGCATATTTTCCATAGAGCTATACTCTATGTGAAAATGGAGGTTTCAGGTTTGACCACTGCTAGCCTATGATCAGGAGGTAAGGATAATGAAATGTGCAAAAAGGGGGGGAAATTAACAAAATTTTGGGCTTGGAGATGACAGGAGATACTAGACAAGAACAGAAATTGAGGCTGCACTCCTACCAACTGAGCCTAGTAGCTCAGTGAGTTCGTGAGGAACGTGGGTAGCAGGACGTTGGGATACTGCCAGGGAGACAAAGTCCATCATGACTCCACGTCGTCTCTGGACATCCATCGATCTCCCGTAGACACGCAGTATCAGCAATTAGCGACACGAGCTCCAGAAATAGCTTGCCACATTCCAGAGCCGATGCACGCTCTACAGCAGATAATGCACAGCGAAAGATGCACTCAGGAGAGCATTATTTACAAGTTTATTCAGCGTTGATCAGAACAAAGAAAACATGACTGCCTGCTTCAGTGTCTCCGGCACAGAGAGAGAAACGAAAGCAAAGACACAACGTAAACTTCCTGTCAACAGGAAATATGCAGACTCTGTGACTCACAAAGCCTGCTCCATTTTTGGAATGGAAATATCCTAACAGATTGAGCCCTATTCCTGCACCAGCTCCAGGCAGGTAATCAAGTCTGGATTGGGTCTGATGCCATTGCTTGAGTGGATCCTGGGCTGGCCCCTCCCTGCTCTTGGAATGGCTTATTCCAGGGGTCAAATGAGGACCTTCTGCTTGAAAAGCTCTACCATAACTCTTCTCCAAGGTCCTGGGCATGCAATCTGTAGAGCAGAAATAGCCAATACCATGTCCTCCAGCTGATTGTTGGGAATGCTGGCTGGGCTGATGGAAGTTGGTAGTCCAACAACCTCTGGAAGGTGCCACCTTGGTTACCTCTCACTTAGAGTGAGGAACACCCAGTAAAGTAGACCTGAATAACTTTTGGCCCAACCAAGCTGAAGGCAGTACCCACCCAAGCCATATACTCTGTCCTGCTAGATGCCCAACAACCCCTATGTTTTTGCAGTTCTCAAAAGGCAGAAAACTCAGGAGAACTCAGTTGCTCACCATGTGTGACTTGTTGTATGAGACCAGCCATGTGAGTCACCAGTGGTGCAGACTTGAGGAGCAAGCCTGTTGCATCAAACCAAATAAGGGTCTTGCAAGGTGCCCATATTTGTTGGGTCACATCTGATTATGTCAGAGTATGCCATTTTGTCATAAGCAGTATATAAATTAAGAGACAAATAATCATAAATAAATTAATAAACTGAAGTCAATTGAGCACAATGGGTCTACTTGATGACTCAGCTGGAGGTAACCCAGAATGGCAGGGGTTTCTGAAAGTTAAAAGCTTTAGCAAGAGACAGAAGGGGATTGAAACTGTAAACAGATTTTAAGGATACCACCACAAGGTTATTGGCAACACGTTTTGTAAAAATGTCTTCACCCAGACAGGATAAATCTGGGTTAAACTGGGGTGGTGGGGCTGCCATTTTTGATGACAAGGATGTTATGTGGATTCTGCAGAAAAGAAAAGAAAGAATAAACAATAAACGAAAACCCATCCCAAATTTATTGCATGCATAAGGAGCAGCCATCTCCTGACAAATGCCCATTTGGAAGCCCCCAGAATGAAAGCAAAGGAAGGAAGGAAGAGATGAATCAAAGGTTATATCAAGGATCTTAGCCTGAGGAGGAAGGGAAGAAGAACAGACAGTCCAATTACTAAGAACAATAAAGAGAAAGGGCGAAGATGGAAGATAGACTGTAGGTCAGAGAGGACATGTGTGGTCAGTGAAGATGCCCTGATTCAGAGCCCTGCATGTTCTCCAACCCCCCCCCCCCCCGATGGAACTTTTAGAGGGATAGGCTGGAAGCTTTGCTACTTCAATTGAAATGAAAGGCACAGTTCTTACAATTTTTTGCGTGGTGTTGGGGAAATGATTGGATCAGGGGAAAGGTCAGCTTCTGCCTTAATTTGCAGAGGACACAGGTAATTGGTCTAACTTTCAGCACAAGGGGAGAAATATTGGCAAATCCTGGGGTGCTTTGTGGTCATGCAGAACTCTAGAAGGCTGAATATAATATGAAACATTTGAAAACAACTGTGCGGGATGTTTGCAGCTCTGCGGCGTGTCACCTCTGTTCAGCTGTCTTTATTTTTTCATATGCAGATAGGATCTTTCTGCTTAAGGCGAAAAAACCCAGAACAAAGATGCTTTTAAGAGTCAGGAAAAGAAGGAGAAAAGAAATAGCACTTATTGATAGGGATTTGTCTCCACCAAAAGGCAGTACACACAAAGGGAGCCTCTGGAAACATCTTAAATAACCGCTTGATCAAAATCATATATATATATATATATATATATATATATATATATATATATATATATGAAGAGATATAGAAGATAAAGGGTAAAGTCTTTTTCTGCCTGTAGCAGTTGCTCACTCACTCGGCTCTTGAAGAGAAGAGGCTGGGGAAAACAAACTTAAAAGGGTAAAAGTCACCCAAAGAAACTGTATGAGGTCTTCTTAGGGTTTTCTACATTTCGGATTTCCCGCTGGTCAGTGTCAATTTAAAGTCAATTTAATGAGTGGCAGGAGTAGTGTGCCTGTGCTGGAAACATCTGAGGGTGGATGTAGGTCTTATTCCAGATATTATTTACATGGTTGCAGCCATATCTCTTTGGCAGAGGAGGGAGGGGAGAGAACACATGTTTCCAATTAAGTTTAAGTGTTCAATCAGGTGAACCATAGTTCTACATTAAAATATCAGTTGCTAGAATGAGAAGTTCGAATGCTTCTGGAAAAGGCTCTCTCCACATACCCCACATACAAAACTAGCAAATTTTCTAGAATCATAGCTAGAAGGGAAGCTGAGGATCATCTTGTCCAACCCCCCTGCAATGCTCAGTTGCTTCTATACGGGGATTGAACCTGCAATCTTGGCATTATCACCACCATGCTCTAACCAACTGAGCTACAGAGTTTGAAGGGACACCAAAGATCATGTAGTCCAACATCCTATTGATGTAGAGAAGCTGATGTGTGCCTAAACTGCCCTCACCCCACCACCTCCTTGCCCTGTCCTCTTATCTTCCCAGTACGTAGCAGTGACACTGCTGCTAGGAGGCCAGGTCTACTGTGACGCCTATCAGCTGCAGCATCCCTGATAGGTGGCCACTCAGCCTCATGCAATAATAATAATAATAATAATAATAATAATAATAATGTATACCACCTTTCGTCCATAGGACCCAGGGCAGTTCACAACATAACATTACAAAATAAAACCGCAAAATACATAGTAAAAATGACAACAACAACAAACCTGCCTGAGATCTTATGAAGAAGGCTGGAATGCAAATCTAATAAATAATAATAAAATAAATAATAATAACCAATGATCCCACAATACTTTTAAAAGGGCATTGGATGTCCATCATCCACAGGCCTGGTCAAAGAGGAACATTTTTGCCAGTTGCCTAAAGGTGGATAATGAAGGGACCAGTTGAAGCTCCCTGGATAGAGCATTCAATAAATGGGGAGCCATTGCAGAAAAGGCCTGTTCTCATGTTGCCACCCTCCAGACCTCATGTGAAGGAGCCAATTTTGTGCCCCCCAGGTGTGTGTTTTTATACTACAGCTCCCTTCGGTCACGGCCACCTAGCTCAGTGGTTAAGGATGACAGGAGCTGCAGTCCATCAACATACTAAGCTTCCCCCTGGTATCAGGCACCATCTTATGTTCTTATGTTCCACATGCCCCAAACATACCCCATCACACCAGAGAAGGTAGGGAGCCACTTGGGCATTTATCTCCCTGCCTCCCTGCTTCAAAAAGAGCGAGTTATCAATCTGGATGGAGGACACACAATGCATTTCCAAGACACAGTCAAGAGAACTGATTAATTCAAATGGAGAAGACATTCACTGCATAAAAGGCTGCTTGGTCAGATGGTTTAGCGCAATCAACAAGAACTCCACTGAGAACCAGGTTTTAATATTAAAGGATTTCTTTCCATGCACCTATGGAACAGCCTCGGTCAACTTGAATGCTGATCCCACATGCGGAGAATCTCATTTTACCATTTTGAGCTAGGGAAGAGCTTCTGGGAAAAAGGGAAAAGACCCTGGATTCATAATATATCTGAGAATTAAGAGCTGGGCAAATTCATATTCTGAACCAAGTAATTAATGCGCTTCAGCAATGTCTCTAGCTGGGAGCATTATTTCATGCGGGGGAATGTGCTAACATTTAACCTCCCACCTGCAATGTACAGCCTGCAACATTCATATCACACGAAGCACCCACACTTCTATTTTAGTTCTGTCTGGGTACTTAGATCAGAGACTGCCTGGGTGCCCACCAAAACTTGCTAAGGAAACCGTGAAAGGTCTAAGTAAATATTTCCTCAAATATCCACAATGCGCAAGTTTGCTCTTACTGGTCAGTTCCTGTTTGCACCACATTGAAGCCACACACCCCTAAAGCAGCCATTTTGTGATGTGTCATGCCTCCACGACAGCCATTTTGTGACACCGGCATCAAAAGATAGGTGGTCTACCTTTGGTGCGCATATGCCATTGCTCCGAGTGACGCTCCAAACATCCCTTTTCTGTTACAGTGGTACCTCAGGTTGCATATGCTTCAGGTTACATATGCTTCAGGTTACAGACTCCTCCACTAACCCAGAAATAGTGCTTTAGGTTAAGAACTTTGCTTCAGGATGAGAACAGAAATCGTGTTCCGGTGGTGCGGCGGCAGCTGGAGGACCCATCAGCTAAAGTGGTGCTTCAGGTTAATAACAGTTTCCGGTTAAGAACAGACCTCCAGAACAAATTAAGTACTTAACCCAAGGTACCACTGTACAGTGGTGCCCCACAAGACGAATGCCTCGCAAGACAGAAAACCCGCTAGACGAAAGGGTTTTCTGTTTTGGAGGTGCTTCGCAAAACAAATTTGCTATGGGTTTGCTTCGCAAGATGAAAATGTCTTGCGAGTTCCTGCGGGTTTTTCCCCCTCCCCCCCTCCTTTTTCCCAAGCCGCTAAGCCGCTTAACAGCTGATCCGCTAAGCCGCTTATCAGCTGATCCGCTAAGCCGCTTATCAGCTGATCCGCTAAGCCCACTAAGCCGCTAATAGCGCTAATCCGCTAAGCCGCTAATGGGCTTGCTTCGCAAGACGAAAAAAAACGCAAGATGAAGAGACTCACGGAACGGATTCTTTTCGTCTTGTGAGGCACCACTGTACTTCCCTATTCATCAGACTCCTACTCCTGTCTCCGATGGTGGCTGCTAAATGCCACCTGCCTTTGAGATTTCTGCTCTGCTATTCTCAACAAACGCCTGGTTTGGGGGAGGGTCCAGGTTCTGGGAGACTCTCTACCGACAGCGTGTCATCCAGCTGCTGCTCAGGCTCGGCCTGTCCAATGCTGTATGGTTCCTGCTCCTCCTCTCCCATTATTTCCCAACTTCTGTCCTCTTCTTCTCCTGGGGTATGCCCTGCGGCAAACCAGTCCTATGGATCTATACTATCTGCCCCTTCATCCTCTCTGGAAGGCTCCTGGGGAGGTGGTCTCCACCACCCCTCTTCATCTGCCCAGTCCCTGACACATTAGCAGTAATGGGCTCCAGTGGAACAGGGACGACTGTGGTTCTACTAGGGCTTCTGAGCTGGAGTAGGAGGAGGGCAACACAACCTCCTTGGGCTGATGACCACAATGGACTCCTCTTCCACAAGTGTGTCAATCTTAATATGCATGGCAAGAATTGGGAACCTGTACCCTCCAGATGCTGTTGGACTGCAACTCTCACCATCCCCTGCCAGTATGACCAGCGGCCATGGGTGAATGGGAGTTGTAGTCCAGTGAAGGACCAGAGGTTCCCCATCCCTAATGCACGGCTTGTTTCTAGGTTAGCCATGCCCATGATTTCAGTGGGTCTGCAATGAGTAACATTGGGCTATGTCTGGGATTAGTCTGAGTTCCTTTCCCTCTAAATCCCCACCCTCATCCCCCAAAGATGAGGTGTCTGGTGCCATGGTGAGGAAACTATCTAGTTTCCCTGGGCTCCCTCCAGAGCATGAGTAAGCTTGCACTACAGAGGAGAGCTGGATAGCAGTAGAGGAAGTCATTCTCCATCCCACCATATCCTCCTCACCAAATTAGTAAAAGAAAACCCTGACCAGTTACATTAATGCTCTGCACATGAGCATTTCAAAACACCCCTCCATCAAGTAAGAATAACATTCTTTTGCTCCCACATCGGCAACCTTGCAAGCCTCCAGGTCTTTTTTTTCCTTTCCAAGCTCATCTCTTCTTTGATCCCAACCATCATAATTTTTCGCTGGGACCTTGATCTGCTCCTCAACAGGTTATTACCTTTAAGCAAAGACTCGGCAGTTATTTTGTTCCCCCAAAATGGAGAAATGCTTTTGTGGATTATATTACCGAGATGGATCATATTTAGTTGGCTTGCTGAAAGACGGCAGGAGCTAACCCTTCCATTTCCTGCATTGCATGGGATTTAGACACATAACTCCCATCAAATGCTCCATTAAATTCCTGTCCGGAAATGTATGAAAGTTATATCTCTCTGCATCTTTACGACATCATAATAGTTTGGACTGCGAAGGATTGAGCAGTGTTTTTGTGGAGTTTTTGTGGGGTTTCGTTGTTGTTGCATTCGTTAACTGGGCACATAGAATCATAGAATGATTAGCATTTTTTATTTATTTTTATTTTTTTACAAAAAGCAAAGCAATTCAAATACTGTGTGGTATGGCTCACTTGACTCCCATGTTTGACCACATTCAGAAAGGAGATTCCTGCTTGCACCTAGAGGGTAAGGCAATTATAACAAGAGATGGTGTTCCCCAGAGTGACTTCATTCTCAACCCCTTGATCTTCTGTTTTTTATATGCTTGGTAAACCACAAGATGGGCAGGAGGTTTGCAGAAGGAAAGCAGGTTCTCTTTCACACAACGCCACCTTCTTCCATGAAACGAAATACAATAAAGCTGAAAAGCAAGATGAGGATGGAAACCCATGCCAGGTCTTCCGCAAACAGCAATTATACGTATTTTCTTATATGTTACCCTCTTTACTTTGGTTTTGGTCTTGAACCAAAATGGTCACATTCTCAGTGCCTCCATCACCACTTAGAAGGCCCTGGGTGGATCTACACACAAGAAACCCCCCCGCTATAAATAAGTCAGAAATTAAAATGTTATAACAAATACAGTGGTGCCTCGCAAGACGAAAAGAATCCGTTCCGGGAGTCTTTTCGTCTTGCGGTTTTTTCGTCTTGCGAAGCAAGCCCATTGACGGAGTAGCGCTATTAGCACTATTGGCTAAAAAAGGGCTAAAAACGGCTTTTTTTGGGGGGGGGATTAGCGGTTTTGCTGCTAAAATGCTTTTAGCAGCTTAGCGATTCAGAATAAGGGGTTTTGGAGCAAAAAAAATTTCGATTTTTTTCGTCATTTTTCGTCTTGCGAAGCAAGCCCATAGGGAAATTCGTCTTGCGAAGCGCCTCTGCAGACGGAAAACCCTTTCATCTTGCGGGTTTTCCGTCTTGCGAGGCATTCGTCTTGCGGGGCACCACTGTAATTTTTTTTAAAGCGCTATGGAAAATCGCATAGAAATTAATTTTACTCTACAGCACCATCTGGTGTTGCATGTTTATAACACATTCAAAACACTGTTTTGTGACTAATGTAGCTGAGTCCTCAGTCTATCTAATTTGTCATGCCTACAAAGTATTGAGAGCAGGTAATGACCTGTCTCGGCTCAAAGCAACTGCCTAACAGTGGATCGACAGAGCCTGACAAGTACCGTGCCTGAGACTTTGCAAGACCAATAATCTGACTGGTCGGTTTTGCAAAGCCCCTTGCATAAAAAGCACTGTCTGATGTCATTGTGACATCAGGCGATTGACTGCCCACCTGTCAGACTTGGCTCATAGATGACTGGGGAGATAATGGTTTGGACCGTTGGCCAGATTCAGTTCCATGCTCCATTTCATTTTGTTCTGTTCTTCAGTTTTGTTCCTTGGCTTTGATTCCTCATCCCTGAGTCTCTGGCATAATTCTCAGCTCCTGGTTCTCGATTCCCATCTGACCACTGTCTACAAACCATTACCTGACACATGAACGGTAATGTCCATTTCCCTACTTGTAGGGCTTTTTTCAGCTGGAACTCACTGGAACTCAGATCTGAAACCTCTTATAAGGGAACACTTTCCCCCCTAGAAAAATAGCACTGCTGACTTGATCATACCTTGGCCAAGATCAGTGATGGTGGGGAAACTGGATGGGAAGGACTTTGTAAGTTCCATAGCACTGGTATTATGGGATGAGGCCATAACAATACGAGTTACACCTATGTTGAGATATTTTGCCATTCATTGTATGTGGAAGTGCAAAACTATTCACAGGAAAAAGAAAGAAAAAGAAAACTACAAGCCTGTGAACATGGTATAATTTGCATGGTTTCCAGCTTGCACTTTAAAATTCACTTTCTGTGCTGCATTTGCATATATCCAACTTTTCCCAAAGAAGACTCTGGGTGATCTAAACTTGTGCGATGCTACTGAGACGAGGGAGAATTCACAGGGGTATGGCTGTATCCTCAGATTCATAGCTGTGGAGCATCATAAAGAAGTACAATGTAAAGTGAAGACCATTATTAGGGGTAGCAGATGATGAGGTGCTTTTGTGATCCTTTATTTATTGGCCCCATTCCTCTAATCTATCAAAGCTGCTTTGTACCATTTCTGCGGTACGAGTCATCCCTGCGGCTAACATAAGCATGGATGATTTTCCTCATGTAGCACATTCCTCGGTTGATCTAAAGATAAACTAGTTGCTTTCCAAAGCACTTCTCTTCCTGAGTAGAAGTTGGTGCATGAAGCCTAGCCTAGCTGGGGGAAGGAGTGAAGCTCAGTGGTAGAGCCCATGCTTTGAATGCAGAAGATCCCAGGTTCAGTCACCAGCATCTCTAGGTAGGCTGAGAGATACCTTAGTCTGAAACTCTGGAGAGCTGCTGTTAGTCCATGTAGACAATACTGGGCTACATGGACCCATGGTCTAACTCAGCATAGAGAAACTTCCTGTGTTCCTATTATGAGAAACAGAGGAATGGCCACGATGTGCAGCCCTAATCGTTTTCCTGATAACATCATGCTCTTTGCCAAGAGCAAAGTATGAATGATGGTCACAGGCTGTGGTCATGCACTGGATACACAATCATACAGAGTCATCATTTGTGTGAAGTGGTCCAAACATGCAAAATGCAGAAGGCTGTTCCTCCAGCTTACCACTGGGTAGGTTTGCCCCACACTCCTTGCACGGGAAATGAGGATGCTGAAGAGCCAAGCGTGTTGGTTGGGTTGGTTGAGGAGCAGCTCCATCAACATATCTCCTCCCTGGAGACACTCTCTGTCCCTCAGACCACACCCCTTGCCTGCCCTGCTTTGCACATACTTTGAATGTTTTTTTGATCTGGCTGGAATATCTCCTTGAACTCTAGCCATGCCTCTTGCTTGCCTGGATGGAGGATAGAGAGGGGTGAGTGTGTGTAGAAGCTCGCCTACCATACAAATGTAACATTTGTCACTTTGCCAACATTTGTCTCTAGTTCCATCCCCTCAAAGACTACCTAGAAAGGAATGTAGTCCTTCAGCTGAAAACAATCTTTCTACAGCAGAGTGTGGGATTCGTCGGTCATCCAGTAGAAAGCAGAGTGAGATTTTCTTTTCTTTTTCTGCAATTCATTGAGGGACCCATTTTCTTTGCTTACTCTGTAGTCTCTACAGTTGTGAGTGTGGTGGTTTAAGTTGGGGCTGACATACCTAACTGGCCATAGTTGGCAGGTACAGTGGTACCTCGGGTTAAATACTTAATTAGTTCCAGAGGTCTGTACTTAACCTGAAACTGTTCTTAACCTGAAGCACCACTTTAGCTAATGGGGCCTCCTGCTGCTGCCACGCCGCCGGAGCACGATTTCTGTTTTCATCCTGAAGCAAAGTTCTTAACCTGAAGCACTATTTCTGGGCTAGCGGAGTTTGTAACCTGAAGCGTATGTAACCTGAAGCGTATGTAACCCAAGGTACTACTGTACTGATAGTAGGGAGATGGTGACAGAATAGGGTGCCCAAGCAAGCACTCTGAGGTCTCTACATAATGAACGGCTGCTGCCTAACCATTGCGAGATGGTTTGAGCAGATGGAGGGGGGGACATCCTTTGGGCACTGGAGGTTTCACCATTCATAGAACCATATGACTGTAGAGTTGGAAGGGAACCTGAGGATCATCTAGTCCAACCCCCTGAAATGCAGGAATCTCAACTAAAGCATCCATGACATATGGCCATCCCTCTGCTTTAAAACCACAAGCTCTTAGGGGAGTCCGTTCCACAGTCAAGCAGTTCTTACTGTCAGAAAGTTCTTCCTGAATCTCCTTTCTTGTAACATGAAGCCTTGGGTTTGGGTCCTACCTTCCAGAGCAGGAGAAACAAGCTTGCTTCATCTTCCATGTGACAGCCCTTGAGATATTTGAAGATGGCGATCATATCTCCTCTCATTCTCCTCTTTTCCAGACTTAACATACACAGGTCCCTCAACTGCTCCTCATAAGGCTTGGTTTCTAGACACTGGATCATCTTGGTTGCCCTCCTCTGCACACCTTCCAGCTTGTCTCTATTCTTTACGAATGCTGCCCAGCAGATTAGGGCAATTAGTTCGCCAGCTTGGTTTATGGTGTCAGTCAACAAAGCTGTGGCACTTCATAACATCCTCTTTTTGGGGTGTGTGTGGCAAAGATGATTTATCTAGGAATCCCATAGCATTTCAAAAAAATACTTACCGTGTCTATCCTCCAGCCAAAAGGTCTTCTCATCAGCATTTGATAGCTGGGACAAAGGGGCAAAAGAATGGTCTTCTTCTTTTAACTGATAGGCTACTTGGAAGCTTCCCTGGGGCCAGAATTATTCTGATGTGCTATCTGCAGAAAGCACTGAAAGAATATTTTGATTTATGAATGCTTGTTTTTCTCCACATTGTTCTATTGCCACCATAGCCCCAACCTTGGTATAGTCTTTTAAAACACCAGAGTATGCCATATTATATGAAGAATTAAGTTGCTGGCAGAACAAAACACTTGACAGTCTGAATGTTTTATTAAGGCACAAAAGCTTTTAAGTTCCATTGAAAAAGGCTTTTTCCTCTCCCCACCCCACCAGTCTGCATCTTTAGATTAAAAACATGCACTTGATCCAAAAGGTGCAAGCCATGAAGCAAGAGACTGGCTATTCATCTAAAGTCCGTTATTCAATAATTTAGCTGTATCCAGCTATTAGAATAATAATTCAACTATTATTTAATAATTCAGTGATGGATTGTTAAATGAGTAGTTTTTTATGCTGTCAATGCACCCGGAGGGTACATAGTTCACATCGCACATGTATAAAACACAATCAGCAAATGTGTTTTCTGAGCTTGTTGTTGAACGTTTGGACAATGGCTGTGCAGAGACAGGTGCTTAAGAAGGAAGGAAGGAAGGAAGGAATTGTATTGGAAGACATGAAGAAGTCTTTGGACATTGTGTTACTCTCCGTTTCCCTCGATTCTCTGTCCACACAAGCTCATAGCACCATGAGATAAGGATATAGGAAGAGCCCTGCTGCATCAGACCAAAGGCCTAGCTAGTCCTTCATTTTCTCCTCGCTGGGATCAACTTGATTCCTGTGGAAAGCCCACAAGCAGGATATGAGCCAAATAGCACTCTTCCACTTGTAACCCCCAGAAAACTGGGGGTTATCAGAAATTGGTATATGGTGAGAGTCTGTAGTTTTATAACATTTATACGTATGTATTGTTGGGAATAACACAGCAACACTTGCAATATGCTACCTGTTCATCTTTCGTGTTTGCTGGCAATCAGAGAAGACAAAATTGAGAGCTAGATGGAAGGCAGGTTTCAATGTTCAGATCTGTTCTGTGGAACACCTCCTGTCATGGAAAAAAGCAACTCTCTGACTTTTAGAAGACATCTGAAGGCAGCCCTGTATAGGGAAGTTCTTAATGTTTGATGTTTTACTGTGTTTGATGTTTTAATTTGGTGGAAGCCACCTAGAGTGGCTGGGGCAGCCCAGTCAGATGGGTGGCATATAAATATATTACTATTATTATTGTTATCATTATTATTCCCAGCCCATTGCTCTAAGAATCCCTAGTCCTTTCCTCAGAAGTAATGCAGATCCTGTCATTTCACAGAACATGCATTTTATAGCGAGAAAGCAGTTTCATACACAATGCAGCATGGAAACCTACCTGTAGACCACAGTGAGCAACCTGTGGCCCTCCAGATGTTGTTGGACCATATCTCAAAACATCTGGTGCCAACTGAAGACTTTCCCCCCTGCATTATTCCAGCAGGCATTTCAAGCAATTTCTGATTTTTATAGTTACTTTTAAATTCATTTTATCTTTATTGCACTTGCTGAGCTTGAGGTTCAACGCTTAGAGACAATTGTAATTACGCGGTCTAATTTTTTCCACAATAAATGAATGAATGATATAATCACACACCCACTGAAATTCAAAAGAGATTCTAAAGGAAAATGGAAGCCTCCCCGCCCATTCTCCCCGCAGAGGAAGAAAACTTTTGAGAAATTAGAAGACAGATTTCATCACAGCACTAATTATCGCTGTTGGATTGGAACTATTTTTAGGGGTCCTATTAAAATGGTTTAGGAAAAAAAAAATGTAGGCTGCCACATGAACTCAGTCCTGGGCAGGAATAAATGAAATAAATCAATGACACTGTTATTCCCCTGGCTAGATTGTGTAACTGTAGACTCTGTAGTTGCAACTCCTACTTTTCTGTAAGTACTTCTTTATCTCCATCAGCTGGCACCCTCATTCTTTCATGTGAGGATTACTGAAGCTGTTCATTTCTGGTCTGTGTCACTTTTCCAAGTGCTTCACATAATTTGTTTCATTTCCACATTGACCTCTCCCTGTGCTATTAACATATGCTCAAAATACACGTATAAATATATATATTAAGAATTTACATAAATGTGTGTTTTCCCCCAAAGTGTGCATTTAACATGTGCACTTTGACACATTTCATGTGCAAAGAACTGCCTTGCAATATTTGGAGAAGTGCAAAAGATAGCAGGCCCCTTAATCAGAGAATTGTGGATCAGCATATTTTGAATTCCTTGAGAAACCTTATTCTCACCTTTTCTGGACAGCAAAAGAGGGTGGCCATGTGCTCTACTTTATAGAGGATAGTCCTCTTTTGAAGGACTATCCAGTCCAAGATTGGATTAAAGCCAAAATGCAAGCAATCTTCCCTTAAGCATTTTGCATGTTATTTTCACTCAGATTTGCCATTTTTTTACCCCAGTGTAGGCATTTTTGTATACATTGGTTGGAGAACAGCATTGCAAAATTCCGAGAAGTGCAAATTTCAAATGATACAAGTGTTTTGGTTCACATATGGGTTTGAGAAGTGTTAATTAGGGAGCTTCTAACTAAAATGGAAACAAAATCCAATTTGTCCTCAATCCCCAACCTAAACAACTCCTTTAAGAAGCACAATGCCCCCCTCTTGGAGTTGTATAACTCCCAACCCTAACCCCGTTTGTGTGTTGCTAAATGAGAATCTCCAACTTTCATATGGTTTTGTGCTGGATATCTATGAATTATGGCTCCAACAACTGTGCAGTTACAGCCTTGGTGATGCAGAAGTGAAATTCAGCGGGCTGTTTATCTAGTGTATTTACCTGTGTTAAATAAACTCCAAGCTTTGTCAGGATCTCCAACTGAAAATCCTCATGAAATCATGAGTATAATTGTGTTTTTATTGCCAGACATCTGGCATAATTTTCAAATGGAAGTAAGAATAGTTTATTTTCTTCCCCCAAAGCAATGAAACACAGCGCTTTTTCTTCTTTTTAATTAAATACACAGTCATACCTGAAGCAAACTGGAGGAGATAGGTGGGCACAGTCCAGTTTGGAGAAGATAAGCAATGAAATATACTCAGCTCAGGCTTTACATAGCACAACTTTCCCCACAATCACATTCTATGAAAAGTGTGTAGAAATTGCTACCATTTATATTTTCTCTTCTCCAAAATGACTGTCATTTTAAAAGAAGCAAAACAAAATTGTGTGTTTCTCTCTCTCTCTCTCTTTTTAAGAATGGCAAACTGCCACATGCAGCACCTTACTTGGATGTGTCTGGAGTCTTGGAAGCTTGACTACCCTACGTTCTCCTACAAATGGACCTTGAGCTTGTTTGGAGGTTCTAGCAGGGGAGCGCACCTATCGTATACCCTTGACTGAAGAACGGTACACTCCTTGTATCTGGGATGGTCGTCCTCTTCCACCGAGTGCGCAGCTTCAGGAGGGACGCACATGGAGCGGTGAGGGAGGAAGGGGACACCCGCCTAGCCAGCCAGATCAGCCGAATCAACCCTGGCGATCAATGGGGTGACAGATGTCGCAGCCAGATCGCCCTCACATCCTAAAATTGTGTGTTTCTCTTTGTGTGTCCAGAGATGGAAGGAAGGATGATCATTCCAATCCATCACCTGGAAGATGAAGGGAGGCTGGTCTGTGTTTTAGGGGACGTGGTATCCCAACCTGATGTTTCCAAACTTCTTTATGGACCCTTTGACGTAAGATGGGGGAAACAAATCTTCAAAACAAATGGATTTCTTTTATTTCAGTAAAAAAAATATACCCTGCTGGCTAGGCAAGGTCCTCTCCGTAAGCCACGAGATTCCTGGTTCAAGCCCTAAAGCCAAATTGCATGCCAAGACAAATCATAATGCAAGTGTACAGAAAACCACACCAAACCAAATCCACACCATCCACTTTTCCAATGGGTTGCACAAGCATCTTGCAGGTGAGCCAGATCACAGAGCATTGCATTGTGCCTTTGGGTGAAGGAATAGCCTCCACAGATGTAGACCAGAGGTATGGAAGAGAAATGGCTTGGATGGAATACCACCTACCCACTCCAAGACCGTGAATATATCATGTATTTCCTTCTCTGGCTAGGAATAAAAAAGTGGAAACAAAGAACAATCAGAAGGAAAAGGAACAGATGGAGACAGTCATTGTCCTCTTGCTGCTTAACTAAGTTAGCTTTGCCAACTATGAGAAGAGAAGAATGGATTGCTGGCAGGGTGCAGAGGAAGTGTATCATAATGATGGGTTGGAAAACACATACAGCTATTTCTCTGCAAAGGCAACCAGAATGCATTGGGAAAGTGGTGGAAAATATATTTTGGAGAAAGGGAATCACAGAATTGCAGATTTGGGAGATACCCCAAGAGTCATCTAGTCCAACACCCTGCAATGCAGAAATCTCAGCTCAGCTCAAGTTTTTGCCCAAAATGCACTCCTCATTTTTACAGGCTAATAGTATGTCCCAACAGGCAGAGTCAGGGTCCCATGTGAACTGAATGTGTCCCCTAAAATATGCCCCAGAATCCTTTGCAATGAGCAGAAGTTCCACGGCAAAAAGTGCAGGGTTTCTTTGGCAGATAAGTCTATGTGACGAGATTTTCCCGAAGGCGGAAAGTTTGAAAGCCGCCGTTATACTTTAATCAAACACATGCTCTGAGATAAAAGGATCGTACGGATGATTTTTATCAATCACAGCGAGCTATGTTAGACAGTTAGCTGGGAGCCACAATTATAGCCTATCTGGCAAATGTATCCAACATATTTATTTTGTGAATAGATCCAAGAATTCAAGGCAACAAGGAGTGTTGCAATTCATGGAAACACTAGGAAGACTTTGATTCTGAACATCGCGTAAAAAACGAAACACTAATAGTACAATCCTGTGCATATTTACTCAGAAGAAAGTCTGGATGTATTCAGTGGAACACACACATGCCCTAGTAAATTTATTGAAGATTGCAGCCTCAATCTTTTTGAGAAATGGTAGGCCAATAAGATAACTCCGGACACCCAAAATATATCCCTAAACCCTCAAATGCAATCATGTGCTCCCCTGGTTTGACACTGCAGTCACTGAATGTGCTTTGCAGCTGGGTCAGAGGGAGTTCAGATTCCATGTGGTGTGAAAATGCACACACATGCTGGCACTTGGACAGAGCCACGGAGCCACGTGAGCCCATTCCAGGCCATCCCCACCCACTTCAGATGTCAAGCAACCAAGCAGCCCACCCACTGCAGTATATTCTCCCATTTGTTTCTGGAAAGTAACTAGTCTAGGTGCTCTGAGATCCACTAGATGCAGACCCTCCAAGTGTCCCTATTTTCCAGAGACAGACCTGGATTTATAGGAGCTGTCCTGGTTTCTGACTTGATCCCAGAATGTCACACTTTTCCTTAGGAGGTTCCTATTTTCACTGGAGCAGTGTTGAAGGGTATGGTAGGATGTCCCTATTTTCATCGGAGAAGTGTTGGAGGGTATGGAGTTATGAGATCCCTGAGCCAAGGAGATAAGTAACTAGACAACTTTTAGAAGACATCTGAAGGCAGCCCTGTATAGGGATTTTTTTTTTAATGTTTAATGATTCGTTATGCATGGCTGGGGCAATGCAGTAAGATGGACGGGGTATAAATAGTAACGATGATGATGGAATAGGACATCCCTGTTTTCATGGGAGAACTATTGGAGGGTATGTAGATGATGGAGGTCTACAACAGAGTTGGAGAACTCCCCCCCGGGGAGGGGGAGTATAGCTTTCGCTGTCTCCACCACTGCAGGCCACCTTTGACAGGTGGGTCGAATCTGGAAAACACAAGCAGGTAACATGCTGTTGTGCTCAGTTCCTGCTTTCAGGCTTTCCATAGGCATCTGGTTGGCCAGTGTGATAACAGGTTGCTGGAATAGATGGGCCATTGGCCTGATGCAGCAGGGCTCACCATGTGTGTGTACAGTGGTGCCCCGCAAGACGAATGCCTCGCAAGACGGAAAACCCACTAGACGAAAGGGTTTTCCGTTTTGGAGGTGCTTCGCAGAACGAATTTCCTATGGGCTTGCTTCGCAAGACAAAAATGTCTTGCGAGTTCCTGTGATTTTTTTCCGCTCCCCACCCCCTTTTTCTAAGGCACTAAGCTGCTAATAGCCTTTTAGCAGCTAATCCGCTAATCCCTTAAGCCTTTAATAGCCGCTAATAGCCGCTAAACCGCTAATAGCGCTAATCCGCTAATCCACTAATGGGGTTGCTTCGCAAGATGAAAAAACCGCTAGACGAAGAGACTCGCGGAACGGATTCTTTTCGTCTTGCGAGGCACCACTGTATTTCCTTTCTGGCTTTCCCCCCATTTTGTATTGCACTCTTTTAGTGTTTGATTAGTAAACAACAACATGGGGCTTTCAAGCCCCATGGCCACAATCATGAATTTTGTGGAAAGAAGTTCTGCGTTCTGGGTAAAGGCTCGATATTTTAAACTGTTCCGAAAGTAAAAGAGCTTGAGGATCACCGGATCCAGCGCAGGCATTTGGTTGGGCCAGCTTCATTTGCATGGAAGCAAAGTTACAGTAAAAGTAATTGCACATTAAATTAAAACTGATTATCTTCCACCACCTAAGTGAAACCGAGCAATTATCTGAAGCTGCACCCAAGACAGACAAATGTTAACGAAGCATTTGCAAAAGTTGCATTCTATTCACTCTTTTTTTCTTTAATAAAATGGTTTCAGGACTGCTGAATGATCTCATTTGTGGAGTACCATGAGAGAACATATGCTCACGCACCACCAAGTTCCTCTGAAGGGACAACCTTCGCTTGTCAAAAGTGGCACATGGCACCCATGAGGACACATTGTTATGCATAAGACTTGCATATCAAAGAGAAGAAGCAACACCCCCCCCCCCCCGCCTTTGTATCGTACAGCCTTGACTCTTCCTTGGATATCCTCTCCCCCGACCCCAACCCTCTTTCTCTCACATGCACACATTCAGCCCAGTCCTACAGATCAGCTTTAGCTGGTGCAAGCTGATGTGGCTGGCATGCTGTATGTGGCAAGGGGGAAAGAGTGTCTTACACTTGCAGCAAGCAAGAAAGAGTAACGCATGGGAATGAGGGGTGAATTGACTTATGACCGAGTAATTCCAGCAGCAACTGGTATTTTATATACAGTCATACCTCGGGTTACAGACGCTTCAGGTTGTGCGTCTTCGGGTTGCACACCGGAAGTACTGGAATGGGTTACTTCCGGGTTTTGGTGCTCGCTCATGCGCAGAAGCACTAAATCACACTTTGCACATGCGCAGAAGTGCCGAATCGCAACCCTCATGCAGATGCGGTGCTGCGGGTTGCGACCATGCCTCCTGCACGGATCACATTCACAACCCGAGTGTCCACTGTACAGGAGCATAGGTCCATCTGAGTCAGTAACTGTCCACAATGACTGGCAACAACTCTCCTGGGTTTCAGGAAGGGGACATTCCCAACCTTACCTGGAAATGCTGGAGATTCAGAACATTAATTCAGGTTTACAGTAGAACCAGGGGAAATTTCCTCCTGTACCAGCATGAAGGTCCCTTGTATAAGAATTCACACTAACATATTCCTCCCCATTTAATGTGACAACTGTGATATGCCAAATGCAACATCCATCCTTCCAGCCATTCAGAGTCAGAAGGAACAAAACTCATCAAACATTTTCTTCCCCCCCCTGGAACCATGAGGACTAGGTGGTTGCTTTTTTAATCTTCATGGTTCTCTTCTATGTCTTTCTTCTTTGGCGATCACTCGTAGCCGAGTAAGATTGTCTTCCATGAACATGGTTTTAACAGTGAGCCCGTGAGTGACTGTGGAGGCCAATTCTGGATCCACACATCCTTCCACAGCGGGCATATAGGATTTCCAGGTGGGAGTTGATCATGGTGAGGGTTTGCTGAACATGCCTTCCTCTAAGCACATTTCTCTCTTTCATCCAGAGTTTGAGCGTCTTCAAAGCCCATGACACCTTTGTTAACGGCTGTTCTCAAAGTGGAGCACTCACAGGCCAGTGTTTCCCAGTTGTCGGTGTTTATGCTACATTTTACCTCTTCTAGGTAGCTACTGGAATCTCACTAGAGGCAAGATTCCACAGCTAGTGGTCTAAACTTGCTTAGGCACTTGCTTTTATTTAAGCATCTTCACAATCTTCTTCTGGATAACTACCAGAATCTCAACAGAAGAAAGATTCAACCGTTGGTGGTGCAACTGCAGTTATGAAGATTTTCCTACACCTTTCTATCTCTTGTGGGGGCTAATAGCTTAATGCAGCTGTGTGGTAAAACAACCCTGTTTAAGAAAATGATCTAATATTCTAAATACAGAGATACCCCACCACACTGAGTGTTTCATGAAAGCCATCGCTGCCATTGCAACCATCCCTAGGGCTCTCCTGTACTGGCAGATGTTTAATAGGAAATGTCGCCTCAGTCCCACATCCCTGCCACTGTTTGCTTTCTGCTCCATATATCATCCCTCCCCCCCCCTCAAATAATAATAAAAAATATAACGAAGTAATAGGAAAACAAGTTTGGATTCCAGAATGAATTCTGTTGATGATGATGAATGAAACAGAAGAGACAGGTTGATTTTCATAAGTTAAATGGAACTCCGCTGTGCTGAGTGCATAGGCATCAGATGGGGGCGGGTGGGAGGGAAAGACTGGTGACCTGAGCAAACTTGACAAGAGAAGGAGGGAGAATTTATGTGCAATGGCCTAATGTCATTTGAACAAAATGATATTTGTTCTTTGCTTAGGGGGGACCAGAAATATGTCATTCAGCCTGATGGACCTCATCCAGTGGAGCATGTCTCTAGTTAAATATGACCATAATCTCTTCTGAATCAATACATCTTGTTGGTGGAATCATGCCAAATCCCATCCTGATCCTAGGTAGGAGACAAGTGTGTGTATCCACATGCCATTATGTATTGATTTATGTTGAATATCTATATCCCACTTTTTCTGGTTTTAAAAGAATTCCAAACGGGACACACAAACACGCACACACACACAGAGAGAGAATATAAAGTTTAAAAATGAATAACAAATTGAATATCAAAAATAGATTTTTTAAAAATATAAAAAATCACAGCTTCTCCCAAGGTGATGTCAGCCTCTTCTTCCTCGCCAGTTCAGCCATTGCCTGAAGTTCTTCCTGAATCTCCTTCATGCTGCATTGTGGCAAACATCCATGCTCAGCCTTCTCAGGCAGCCATGCAGCTTCTTGAACATGTCTGACCTTTCCTGATGCACCTTGGCCAAGGTTTTGGAAGAAGCAGTGAGCGTGCTTCCTCCTCCTCCTTTTAGCTTCCAAACACAGAAGCAAATGCTTCCTTCTTCAAGCTCCCATTTCCTCGCTTGAGGTTCACCAAACCACACAGGTCTCCTAATTCTGCCACATAGTCTTGCAAAACTCCTCATTCCACCTGTGCCACATTATAACTGGGGTCCTCCCAGATGCACTTGCTGTTGAGGTCCTCCGTTGCCACCATTTACTAATCCTGCTGGTTTTCAGTCTTTCATCTTCCCCCTGTGCCCAGTGCTCCCACCATGCCAGGAGCACTTCGATCTCCCTGTCTAGTTCCTTGGGTTGTTTATCCAATTCGCTCCTGTTGACTTTGAGGAAGTCAAGGAACTGTCACTGCCTCTAGGTGCTGAATGGCAGAAGAAGGCCTGTCCTGCTGTCCTGTTCCAGATGTTAACACATTCAACTTTACAATTTTATGATTCTATGTTGAGATTCCTTCATTGCAGGCAGTTGGATGACCTGCAGGGCCCCTTCCAACTTACAATTCTGTGATTGTGTGAGTTCACAAGTCAAGTACCCAAATAGTTGATCCGCACTCGTACAGTTATCCCATGTAATGTCCCATGAGCCTGTGTGCACAATAGCTGAGAAGGAGGAAAAGCAAAAACAAAAGCTCTTTCAGACTTGCATCTGATTAGAGACAGTGTGTGCCTGTGTTCAGCGTAACTTGTGAACAAGCCTATGTGAGGAACAGCTTTTGATCGCACAGCTGAAAAGAGCTTTTAAGCATAAGTGCTGGGCAAGGGAGGAGGTGATGCTGAAGACAACTGATGAAATAATTCCCACCCACCTTATCTCTGCACACACTACCTTACAAAACAAAAAACATCCTCTGCCTATTAACTGCTAATAAATAAACCAAAAAAGAGTGATCTCTGACACTGATGGTGTTTTACAACTGTCCTAATCAGATGATTCCAGTTGGTAGTCCGCTGGCATAAATCAAGCTTAAGGAGCAGATCGCAGGCCTGCGATCTGATGCCAAGAATAAAATATATTTGTTTAATGGGGCTTTAAATCGTTTGTTTTCAGGAACAGGGGTTCTGTTGCCAGCATGATCGCTTCCCACCGTATTTTAAAAGCTGCTCTGCCTTCACATGGTGAAGAATGACGTGGTAAGAACACAGCTCACACACATGTCAAGCCTTACTTGGCTCCGGCCAACAGGATGCATTCATATGTCCATCTGATACGTATTTTAATATGAAATGTGATTTTATATATATGCTTTAAAAAATTAAAAATCCTGCTGATTTTATTTATATTTTGGATTTCTTTTAGGTCGACTTGTTTCTATCATCTGATTTCATCAGTATTTTGAATGTATATTTTGTATGCCAGGTTAACCACTTGGAGGTTTAGATGATTAAGTGATATATAAATCCTAATAAATCAAATCAAATCAATCAATCAATCAATCAATCAATCCATGCTATAAAATGACCTACCTTCATCACTAGGGTAGGTGGAGAATACTGTAAGTGGTATTCGACTGTTTTACACATAGTAAACCCAGTGAAATTAATGGACCTAACTTTGCCATGTTCATTCATTTCAATGGGTCTGTTCTGAATAAAGCAAGTGTTGTGCCTTCATGTCAGTAGGTAAGGTAAAGCACCCCTGGACGATTAAGTCCAGTTGAATTTGACTATGGAATGTGGTGCTCATCTCCATTTTCAGGCGAGGGAGCCAGTATTTGTTCACAGACAGCTTTCCGGTTCATGTGGCCAGCATGACTAAACCGCTTCTAGCTCATAGGAATCAGTGACAAGTGCCAGAGCCCACGGAAACACTGTTTACCTTCCCTCTGCAGCGGTACCTAGTTATCTACTTCCTTGGTATGCTTTTGAATTGCTAGGTTGGCAGGAGCTGGGACAAAGCAATGGGAGCACACCCCTTGTCATGATCAGCAAGCCCAAGACGCTCGGTGGTTTAGACCACAGGGATGAAAAAAACCCAAGAATGAAATAAATGACCTATAGCTGAATACCTACTTGATTTTGCCACCATGAATGATGTAATTGCCACTGGAATTTCATAATTTGCCTCACACCAAATTAAGCTTTTTTGTTTTTTATTATTTGTAAAGGATGCGGGTGGTGCTGTGGGTAAAACCTCAGCGCCTGGGACTTGCCGATCGCATGGTCAGCGGTTCAAATCCCCGCGGTGGGGTGCACTCCCGTCGTTCGGTCCCAGCGCCTGCCAACCTAGCAGTTCGAAAGCACCTCCGGGTGCAAGTAGATAAATAGGGACCGCTTACCAGCGGGAAGGTAAACGGCGTTCCGTGTGCTGCGCTGGCTCGCCAGATGCAGCTTGTCACGCTGGCCACGTGACCCGGAAGTGTCTGCGGACAGCGCTGGCTCCCGGCCTATAGAGTGAGATGAGCGCACAACCCTAGAGTCTGGCAAGACTGGCCCTTTACCTTATTATTTGTAAACTAAACCTATTATAAAGAACACGTTTGTTCTAGCTTTTAAATTAACTCATTTCAGGTTTTTGAAACATACTGCAGCAAGAATTTCTAGAGGGGGAAACCATCCTTAATTGTATCAGAAGGCAAGCTGCAGGAACCCTTTGGAGCACTGCAACAGCAAAAAATGAGGTTTGCACATTTTCACTGCCATAGGGCCCAAGTCAGCACCACTGGTTTGAACAACCATGAGCCTTATGGACCGAAGTTGGGTATTGTCTGAAGCAGCCTCCAGCCATAGTGGATGGGGCTAGTGGAAGTCGTACTCCAAAACATCAGCAGTTTTGAGATCCTATCCGTAAGATCCATCACTGCCTGTTACCTTTTCAAAGCCAATATGTGACATGTCATTCCCAAGAGCAGCAACCTCCTGCTCAGAAGGCACACTGCACTTCTCTCCAGTAGCCGCTGGGGGTCAGGTGATGCCACAGGGGAAGTTTGTGGCATCATATTCTCCACCCTCCCTAGGTTGGCATGAGATGCTATGTCTGAGAGATAAAAAGGTGGAGAGAAATTCTCAAGTAATCTGCCAAATGAGTTTAAATAAGTTAATATTGAGTTTGGATCCTTCTGATTTGAATGCACGACTGTCCAAGTGGGGTGGGATGAGGTGGGAACTGAGTACAGACTGACATTTTTAAAATAGGACACCCAACCCTTTGTGTGGGCCATTGAAGATAACAGGATTGAGAACAAGCTCCTCTTTCGCTTGAAACAAGTTGATGATAGCAGCCACAGAAATGCTCTCGGATAAACAGATCAGTCAGAATTTAAAGCTTCCCAATGCCCTTTTATAAATTAGTGATTTCCCAACTGAACTGAGCATTGCACATGCGTTGATGTAAACAAAGATCCTCCGAAACCTTCTAGCGCAGCAGAAGATAAACAGGGCTAGTCGTGTGTTTTCAATGTTGCAGGAGTTCAATAACTATGTACTTATTGCAGCTCAACCGGGAATTGCAATGTAGACTTGACAGAATAAAAACAGAGTGGATTTTGTGGGCCAAATTTCCCCTCTCTCATTCTCTCTCTAACTGAAGTGGATAAGTTAATTGCGGATTTACACCCAGCATAAACGAAAACAGAGCAGGCCTCTTGTGATTTCCTAGTTTCCCTGTTGCCATGAATAAATTGGTGTGGGGAGGGTGTTAATGGGAACTAAAAATATTTGCCAACTGGAAGGGTGGAATATAGAATCTAAGGGAGTGCAATGCAAAATGGCCACTTTTAAATTAGTGATCCCTGTTCACCCAGAAGACTTGGTTTCCATGGCAGTTAATGAAATCATGCTGCCCTACAAGAGGGTGAGCCCACTCTCGTTCTTTGGGTATTATCAGATGGCTACAGAAAACATGTGGCCCTCTCAGATCTCCCATCTTTTGTGAGGTGGAGGGCTGTGGGCACATTTGCAAAATGTAGACACTGACATGGGCACCACACCTATGCTGCAATGAAGTACCCACTGATACCTATTTTATCAGCTATGATATAATGTTTTTGTCCAAGTCTGATTTCAGCTATGGGAGGTGAGGAGCTCCTGTGGACATCAGGGAAAACTTGTGGGCACGTGGACACCCATGGGCACCATGTTGGCAATTCCTGATATAGAATGGGAACATCTGAGCTGTAGGTGACATACCAGCCATATAGTGAAGCTTGCCAGATACTTGATAATATTAATTATTAATATTAATTTATTATTTGTACCCCGCCCATCTGGCTGGGTTTGCCCAGTCACTCTGGGCAGCTTCCATAGAAATCACTGTGGGGTGGGAAGGGGTTATTACTGTACATATATGGCTTTGGGGCTCCATGAAATGCAGGCATTGCACCAGTGTTCTTGTTTTTAATTACAATTGCAAAAAGGAGAAAGACAAAGTTTAGGTTTACTAAGAAAAAGGCTCAGTTCTTTTACTGTCTGCTTGTGGGCTCTTACATACCAGGTGGGACCTGACCCCAAATATTTCAGTGTACAGCCCACAGATCACCTACATGGTGCCCTTCAATTGGACTCCAATTCCCATCAGCCTTAGCCACCTTACCCAATGCTCAGGGATGATGGTGGTAGGAGTTCACGAACACTTGGAAAGCACCACATAGGCTACCCCCATTATATCCTTTGCTCCTAACAAGAGTTCAGGATTCCAGAATACCAGCCCTCCTTTAGGATATTCCATTCTATCCATTCCTGTTCCGCCTCCCCCAGCTGCCACTCAATGTTTCGTGACTCAATATGTTTGAGAATGGGATTATGGGACTGTGGGGATGGCATTTTCCCTGAGCCACATCCACCTTCCCATGGAGCCTTCAAGGGGAGTCTTGACTGTTTACTAGAAAGAGAAGGCATATTGAAGGAAGGGTAGCGAAATCGCAGCTAAGAAGCTAAAGTCATATATATGGCTGATTCCCTTCTTTGGAAATTAAACCAAGGTCCAGACTTTAACATTCAATCATTTTACTTGCAGAAACTTACAGATGAATTAAAACATAATGTTTACAGTCACATGCTTGTCCAAGCATGGTCTTACAGTCTGTTCTTCTAACTTCCAAACAACTGTATTTTTCTGAGTGCTGAGCTCTTTCCAGAATTCAGCACTCAGCCTTCTGTACCTCAATTAGGCCTTGCAGCTCCTACGAGGGATTTCCACTTTTACCTTCTCCGACATTGTTGCTTTCCTTCTTTCAAGCAGAGAAGCAGCACTCTATCTAAATTAGCAGTGTTCACAGTGGATTCTAAACAGTCTCCTTGCTTCACATAAAATGGAGTCTCTCCTTCACTAGATACCTCTCACGTGACCAACATTAGCCAATCACGTGAGACTACTGGAGAGCTCTCTAGAATTCAGTTACCAGCCAAGCAAATGTAAACACATAGTAATGCATACAAGCATTTGCAATCAAATGAAGGGCAGGACAGCCAGGGCTTGCTTATTGCAGCCATCACCTACCTGCTTGATTTCTACTCCATCTCTTTGCTTGCACAGCAGTCCAGCTTAGCTCTCCCACCCATTGGCCGACGCACAGGAGAGCAGAAGCTGCTTTTTGCCCCTTGGCACAAGAGTTTCCAAGCGCCCAACAGGCAGCTTGCTGTCTGGCACCTGAGAACCCTTGCACGAAAGATTTTTGATACGTGGCACCTGCCAATCACCAGGCATCACAATATGGAGGTGGAAAAGCAGAGAACTGAACTCAAGGAGTGGAAAAATGAAGGGGGGGGGGAGGGACCAAAACTGGCAGATCCACCGATCTGTGGAAGTAAATGACTGTGTTCAGTTAGCCTTATTTCCAGAGAAGTAGGTACAGAACTGAATCCTGACTTGGTAAGATGCTCAGGCTAGGAATTTGGCAGGTCTCCAAGGGAAAGAAAGAGAAATCTCCAAGACTGTGCTCCAGCAATAAACAAAAAGTAAATAGCAATACTTTTTCTTGGGTTATTAAGTTTAAGGACTTTATAAAAATGGGAACTGTGGTTTCTCCCCCACACACTTTGTATGTCCCAAGTGAACAACAAGATTGCTGCAGTTGGGACTTTTTCTGAGCTCCCCATGAAGGCAAGTAAATGAATTACAGTGTACAGTGCATTCAATAACAGCCAAGACTTCAAAGCTCCCTAATAACTAGGCCATGAATCTAAAATGTGTGGCTTGGCACATCTAAGAGTTCTCCCCTTTCTCATCGTGTTCTTTGAAAAGGTGGCTTTATTCAGATTCCCGAGACTTCTCTTGTTCTACAAAAGCACTTTTTAGGGTTTCATTGAGGTTTACATACACCAGTATTCAACACGAAAGACTTGTGTGTCAATTATTCATAGCAATGGCTTTCATCTGCCCGGGTTATTTTTTGTTAAAAAATAAAATAAAATAAAATAACACGACCGTCTCCCTCCCCAGTTTGATGTTTAATTTAGAATAAAAGTCAAAATCTTTTTCCCCCCACAAAAAAGTTTTCCTCTCTTTCACAGGGGAAACTGTGATTTTCTTAAAAATTCTCTCTAAGAAGATAATGCCAGCTACAAACAAAAAGAAGAAAAGATGACGCCTAAATAAAGGGACTGATCCTGTAAAGAGTGCTGGATTTCTTCAGTTCTAGTTAATGGGCATAGGGACCAAGGGAGCTTACTACATTGAGAAACAGTAACCTAGCTGGTAAATCTGGAGTGTGTCACACTGAATTGCATCCAGATCCAGAGCCTGGAGCATGGGTGTGGAACCTCAGATCCAGGGGCTGAATGTCGCCCTCCAAGCCTCTCCATGTGGCCCTCTGAGCCCAGCCCAGGCCACACCCCTCACTACCCTTCTTCACCAAATGCATAGCAAGCAAACAACTTTCCAAAATATATAGTAGATTGTTGTGGCTCAAGGGCCCGACCCCCGCGATGTGAAATGAACACACAAGGACACGTGATATAAGGTTAATGGGCAAGAAAAGGCCACAACTTTATTGATTACAGCAGTGAGAAGGTATTGGCTTAGGCATTGGATGTCTAAAACAAGGGGGTTTATTCACCAGTAGGTGGAGCCTGTTGATGCTAATCCAACTATAGGCTCTCCCCTGATGTCACTGAGGATCGTGCCATGGCCACCCGCCAAGCAGGCATCGGACAGAGTACACGACCGCCAGATTCCTTTAACGGAATACCCAAAAATTGAAGGCATAGGCGATGGCCACACCTAGCTTTTCAACACACCACAACACATAATTCCAATGCCTAACCTATACCAATGCCCATCCAATGCCCACCAATACCACAAAAAGTTGTGACGATTGCTACGAGGTAGGCGAAAAAACCAAAAAGCCTAATGCCAAATGGAAAAATTCCTACCAGGCCCCCTGGACAACCAGGGCGACCAACCTAAGGTCCATAGCAAGGCCAATGAACTAAGACCCTAAACTAAAAGGGAGTGGAGGGTGGGTGACTCACGACGAGACGACGGAAGAGAATGAGGCTGAGGAGAGGCTGGCGCCACAGCAAAAGGCTGCTGTAAACGCCCCCTCGGAGGCACCTGATTGGGTGCCTGCCGAGGGGCGTGGGCGCCAGCCAGGTGGGAGGAGGAGGCAGAGCTCGGGCTCCTGCCCACAACCACTCCCCTCTCTTCCAGGGAGGAGAGTCTTTACTGCTATTGTTGTTCCAACTTCCCTCCTATCCTAAAGGAGCCTGGGGTGGCAACCAACCAACCAACCAACCAATAAAAACAATACATTGCCAAAAAGAGAGAGGTGCGTATGGGGTGCTGGTAGAGGACACATCATGCTCCTTCTGGTGTAGCTTGTCCACCTTTGGTCCCCCAACTTGCACTCAGCTCTCACCTGTGGCTTCTAGAAGCTGTCAGCACTCAACAGCAGCCACATCCCAGGAAATACGTTGACTGGCGGTCTAAACCAGGTGAGTGTACCTGATTGTGGGTTGGGGACTTCCATTGCATGCAAAGACAGGCTACGGCCGATTGAGAGGACGAGACCAATTGTGGGTCCAATGGTCAAGAAAGTGGTTTGGACACCTGCTGTAGAGGGAATTGAGGGAGAGATGAGGCTCATTAACCTGGGAAGGTAGTTCATCTAGGAGACGGAAAATAATGATGCTAAACCTCCATTGCCTTGTGGGATATCTTCAGGAGAAGAAAAAGCTAAGAAGTGCACCCTACACAAATCCAGAGTGGAGTCCCTAAGATGGTTTGAGAATGCCTTGTACGTCTCCTTCTGGCAACTCCTGCAGCCAGGCTGGTGCCAAATGTGTTGCTCTGCTTTCCTTTGGCCCACCCCAGTGAGGCTGAGAATGGAGTCTTGTCGTCTGAGCAACCCATTACTCCCACACACACGGTCCAGGCTTGTGCCATGGGGAGGCCACTTCAGTGCTGCTAACGCAACAGTTTGACTTCACCCTGGAGGCACTCTTCATTGTCTCTTGAGAAAGCCGGATGCCAGCAACAACAACAATCACAAAAGTTAACCAAATACCTTCACAACTAACGATTTCAAAGTTGCCAGAAACAACCTAATTCAGTATCTTTCAGACCCCAAGCGCCTGGGTGAATGGGAATGTTTTAAAATTCCACCCAAAGTAAAATAACGAGGAGGATAAATGCACCAGGAGCAGCATTCATTGAGGAGAAAATCATGACCAAGAAGTCCCGTGTTATGGGTCACTGCTTGCCAGGCACCAACCACGGGTATCACCATCACTAAGCCCTCCCCTGCCAATTGTAGGGCCCAAGATCATTGATACTGGGCAAGGCAAACTTTTAGATACTTGGGTCCTAGGTTGTTTAGGGCTTTTAATGGTAGTACTAACACTTTAAATTCGGCCCAGTAGTTCACTGGCAACCAGTTCAACACTTTCAGGGCTGGTGACACATGGTGCTTTTGGGCTATGCCACTTACAGAACTGGCAGCTTCCAGGAGCAGCGGAGCAAGCTGATTGGGCGCCTGGGGTGGCACGCATGCCCTGCACCCAGGGACGGGGCCAGCCTCTGGGGCGGGGCTGGGCGAGCAGGGGCAGGACACTCTGTGGGGCCTCTGAGGAGTCTGCCTGCCTCCTCTCACTCAGCCGCCCTACAGCTGAGGGGGAGGTGGCGGGTGGACCGCTTGGGGCAGCACAGAGCCTGCAGGCACCCAAGCCACTGCGTCACTCCCAGGAGAGATGCTCGGGTGTGCTGCAGGCCCCGCAGTGAGTACCGCCCGGCATTTTGTCACCCCCCTCAATGGTGACACCTAGCGCAATGCAACGAGAAACAGGGATTGAAGTGGCGAAGAAGGTAAAATATTTGGGAATATGGTTAACTTCAAAAAATATTGATTTATTTGAAATATTGATTTCAAAACAACTATATACTGGTGTGGAACGGAATCAAAAAAGATCTGGAAGTTTGGGGAAGGATGAAACTTTCTTTTTGGGGTAGAATTTCAACGATCAAAATGAGTGTACTTCCAAAGATGTTATTTTTGTTCCAAATGATTCCTATAATTAAGGGGACAATGACTTTCAAAGAGTGGCAAAGAGTAATTTCAAGATATATCTGGCAGGGTAAAAAGCCAAGAATACAATTCAAGTTATTAACAGATGCAAGAGGAGGCTTTGCCCTGCCAGATTTGAAATTATACTATGAAGCGTCTTGTCTCTGTTGGTTAAAGGAATGGATAAAATTAAACAATAATAAACTGTTCGATTTAGAAGGATTTGATAACAGATTTGGATGGCACGTGTATTTATGGTTGGAGGAGAAGAAGAAAAGTCATAAGGGCTTTGAGAATCATATCTTCAGGAGTTCCATAATAGAAATATGGGATAGGTATAAAAATATATTAGAACCCAAAGTTCCACACTGGTTGTCTCCATTAGAGGTGATGAGTGTAAAGAAAATTAATATGAGAGGGAATTGGATTACTTACGGAGATTTAATAATTAAAGAAGGGGGGAAATGGAAAATGAGGCCATATGAACAAGTAAAAGAACATGTGTTTGATTGGCTGCATTATTTTCAGGTAAATGAAATGTTTAAAAAGGACTTAAAAGAGAGTGGATATACAGAAAAAGAATCTAAATTTCAAACAGAGATAATAAATAATGATTATAAGATAATGTCAAAATGTATAAAATGTTGTTGGAATGGCAAGCGATGGATGAGGAGGTAAAGTCGGTTATGATACATTGGGCCAGAGACTTTGGTTATAATATACAATTGGCTGACTGGGAAAAAGTATGGAATGAAAATATGAAATTTACTGCATGCACGGCGTTAAAGGAAAATATTATGAAAATGGTATATAGATGGTATATAACACCGGTTAAGTTAGCAAAAATGTTTAAAACATGTAATAAGTGTTGGAAATGTAAAGAAAAAGAAGAATCTTTTTTCCATATGTGGTGGGAATGTAAGAAGGTAAAGGGTTTCCGGGAAATGATATACAATGAGTTGAAGAAGATGTTTAAATATACATTTGTAAAGAAACCAGAAGCCTTTTTGTTAGGAATAATAGGAAGAGAGATAAATAGAAGGGACTACAAAATTTTTCAATACGCAGAACAGCGGCAAGAATATTAATGGCCCAAAAATGGAAACAAGAGGAGTTACCGACCCTTGAAGAGTGGAGAATGAAACTTATGGACTATGCAGAATTGGACAAATTGACTGGGAAGATTAGATATCAACGGGATCACAAGTTCATCGAGGACTGGGGAAAGTTTACAGATTATCTGAAAAGCATATGCGACGAACAGACAACGCTAGTGGGATTTAAAGAGGCTTTGTGAAAGTTAAAGATGTATTGTAAAATAGAAATAGAACTGAAAGGATAATATTAAATGGCAATATTAAATGTAGAGAATACGTAAAAATAGAAAATATGGATGATTGGTGGAGAAGCTGGTGGAAGTCCAAAAAGCTGAAATTTGTGAATAATGTTTGAGATGGCGAATTTGTAAAAGGAAAAAATTAATAAAAATTATTATATATATAAAAAAGAAAGGTCAGTATCAATAGCTATTTAAATCACAGAGTCGCCATTTTCAGAAGAGCCACTGTATTGCCTATCCTGAAACCCATTTGGAACAATGGAAGAATTAGGCTGATGACAGGTTTCGCCATGTGCTGAGCTCTCCAGCCTACGTTCTTCAAAACTGGCCGCCTTAACAAAACAAGCCCTGTTTTGCAATAACAGGCGGCAACTGAGAGCTCAAATGAATAAAATGGGCAGCGAGCCGAATAGATTTTTACCTGCTGCTTCCAGGCCAGACAGGGAGTGGAGCTGATACAGGAATGGCACGTTTTCTCATTTTGCTGAACTGCAAGACAGAGGGGAGAGAGAAAAAATCAAATTAGGATCCCTACTTAGAGAGCCATCTTCCTGTTAGGAGAGCTTTGCGGGACTGTTATCAATGCCGCACACGGGATAAAGGGAGAGCATGCCGGTGTCATCTGCGTTGATTCTCCCTCTGCTCTCCGTATTATTCTCTCTCCCCCCTCACCCCCGCTTCTCTTTTAAGCTAAAGGGAGAGATATACTTGGCTCAAGCACTAAGCAAGTTTAGCTCACAAATATTATTGAAGTGTAATAGCACCCCCTGCCAGGTTTCAATTACAAACTGCATTTCACACACATTGTGAGGAAAAACACACTTGTCAGCTCCTGAAACTTTTTACATGGCTTTGATCAAACTTTGTCATTATTTTCTGTGGAGGGAGGGGACGAAATCTACTTGTATCAGAGGTGGGCGGGGGAGGCTAAAAGGTTTTCTTCAAGAAAAAACTAGTGTGGATAATAACCTGTGGAACAAGAACACACACTTCAACTAGAATAAAAAAAATTATTCACATAAGAACATGGGATGGAGGTGGCCCTCCAGGCTTCTCAATCTGGCCCCCATGACTCTCCCCCAGGTCACACCCTCCCACAGCCTGGCTTCCCTCCTTCCTCAAGTGCTTTTGATTGACTGGAATGTATCCCTGATAGGGATTACACTGGCAGGAAGAAGTTGCCTTGCAGAGTTCAACTGTCGCCTCACTCTTGACACACCAGTCCCATGAACCATCTGCTTCCTTCCCCTCCTCTCCCTCCTCTCCTCCTCATAGGATCCCCTCATTTGTCCCCTCAACATTGGGGATCATAGAGATGGGCTAGAGAGGCTCACACTTGGGCAGCAATGCTTCTGTCCAAGATTCCAGACAACCATATCCCTTCTACGATACTCCAATCCATTCCCCCTATTTTCCTTTAAGTTAAAAGGCAAGGCTAAAGTTATTAAGATGAAGTTACGTATGCTCAGTGCTATTTTTCTAGAAAAAGAGGTGCCGAAACTCGCCATTAATGCCTCCCTTGTTTTCTTTGAATGGCAATGGCGCCCACCTGGGAGGAGCCAGTATTGAGTTCTGTGAGTTTCCAGCTGAAAAAAGCCCTGCGTATGCCCATTGATTTGTAGACCATTTTTTAAAAGTGATCCATGGAGATGCCCAGCTGTTTGCAAGTGATAAGAATTTTATTAATAAGAAGTTCAAACCTCATCAGTACCATAGAACACCCTGATTGAAAGGATTCATTGATGTGGATTTCAGTATCAGTGACTTTGGTCACCAGTAGGACATAGCCACGATCTGGCCATCGCAAACAGTGTCCAGGCGGCATTCACTGAAATGTCCGGGGAAAGCTCAACAACTTTTGTGTCTGGATTTTTACTTTTTGAAATATGGCAACCCTAGCTGGCTTAAACTTTGAGAAGGCCTTGAATACAAGCTAGAAGAAAAAGGCATGATTCATTTTTCTCTGTCCTCAAATTTGGCCCAGGGAGAAGTGGATGAACCAAGCGGCAAATGTCAACTTGTAATGGAAGCTTTAGTTAATTAGTCGACCAATTAAGTAAACTAAAGTTTGTAGCCATCTAATAATAGTGATAATATTTAACTTTGGGTGGTATCCAACTGAGGCAGCATGGACGTACTGAAATCAACGAACTTACATTCATTTCAGTAGGTCTACTCTGACTTAGCTGGCTATTACTCTGTTATGGTTGTCATCATTATTGTTTTATAAAACCCACTTAGCAGATTGCTACTGACCTACTAAAGCGGGATTTGGGAAGAGTATTCTGGCCAGCCTTTTTAAAATAAAAAATAATAAAACCCCTGGGTTTTTACTTCATAAAATAAAAATGCTGACTCAACTCCCCCCTCCCTTTCAATTGTGAAGCTGTTGCTATAATAAAGATAACCAAGAAGGTTAGAAGGGGCCAGAGAGGCCCCTATGATCTGCTCACGGTGGAGTGTCCACAGAGATTCATTCAGTTCTACGGCGCCTCAAAGTGCGAGGAAGAAAGGAAGCTGGCAAGATTTTCATTCTGACTGTAGAAGCTCTTTTCATGAGAGCTTCTCAAATGCTTTATCTTTAACGAGGACGTGGTAACTAGTGTGAGGATGACTGTATAATAAGGCTCACGGGTGCTTTGCCAGGAAAACTTTTCAGAAAGGGGAAGAAAGTTCCTTGATGAAAGTAAGATGGGGAGGGGGCTGTGCATGCGAGACGCAGAAAGTTGCGCTTGGATTCCGGTGCCTGTGGAACAAGGGACAACAGGGGAGCAGGCCACGGATCTGAACTCCCTCTGCTCTCTCCTTCCTGAAAAGGAAGAAAAGAGCTTCAAAGAGAATGAGAGTGACAGGATAACCAACGAAAAGGTATTGTACAGTCTTGCTTCAGGTCACAGCCATGGTTTGCATTGCTGAGTAAAGTCTTTCTAATTTAACATTTATGAACCCCTCCATTGTAGGGTTCACTCGGGGAAAGTCTTGGAGGAAACTTGGTGGTGGTGGGGAAACACAGAGTGTATATTGTGTTGTGGTGGGAAAGAGGTGGGCTTGGAGACAAATTGCTGTGCTGATAACTACAGCTGTGGCACATTTCCTCGCTGGTCTCCACTCAATAATGCGAAAAGAAAGTGCATTCAAAAATGATCAGAGAGGAGAGAGAAAATTGGTGGAATTCTCAAAAATTGTAAGACTTTTGTCCAACTTACATTCAGGGTCCATGGGGTGGTGCCCTGTCTCCTACTGGTGCTAGACAAGAGAGGAGAAGCAGGGGTTCAAGGTTCTGGTGAGATCTCATGGACCTGTCTCTAGAATCTCTGGAGATCTCTCCAGAACCCAGAACCCACCACAGTCAAGTGAACCCAGTAGGCAAGGCTTTGGCAATAGGGAGCACCTTCCCATTTCACCTGAGGTAGCCAAACAGGCCGGGCCACCCCTGTTTACTTTAGTTCTAAGGTGGCTGGAAGATGTTTATTTATTTATTACATTTATATATCATGTTTTTTCCTCCAAGGAAATAAGTGGTGTACATGGTTCTCCCCTCCACATTTTACCCTCACAGCAGGTGTGAGGTGGGTTAGGCTGAGAAACAGTGACTGGCCCAAGGTCACCCAGGGAGCTTCAGGGCTGAGTAGGGATTTGATACTCTCGTTTCCCAGGTCCTAGTCCAACTGGCCCAAGGTCACCCAGGGAGATTCAGGGCTGAGTAGGGATTTGATACTCTCGTTTCCCAGGTCCTAGTCCAACACGCTAACCAGTACATCACACTGGGTTGTGAGTGTTCATTATTTCATTCCACAGATCACCTCACCAGTAGTTTACATTCTGCAGCCTTCCCAGGGTCCCACACTTTAACAAACCCTTGTGGGGGAGGGAAATCATGAGGTAAATCCTCCTCCCATGGGTCTTTTTGAGAAAAGGAAGCACAGGCAACCAGGGAGGCTGCAGCTATAGGGAATCTGCTCTCCTCTTTGGCTTGATATCATCACTCCCGGGAGGGTAGGTGTGTGCAAATCTCATCTGCAAGCTGAACATCTTTCCTACAAAAGTTTCCCTTTGGAGGTACAACATTCATGCACAGCCAGCTGACTCGAAGAGACTATGTAGGTGGCTGGCAGTGCTTGTGGGAGATGTTTGAAAAATACTTTCAGCAACTGAGAACATGGGGGGCGGCAGATTCTCAGGCCCAGCAGCAGAGACACAACCTTCTGTGCATCCCAAACATCACTGGATTGGGGCGATTCTTTATTTTGTTTGTTCTGTTGATCAATAGGGAGCCTCACATTCCAGCGCATAGTCTTTCAGAAGCATAAATTTTATATAGACACTGTAAAGCCTGCACAAAATGTTGTAAATAAGTAACTGTCTGTTGCGTTCTTCTGATTTTCTTTTTCCACATCCAGCTACTGGCTGCTAGCCTGATGAACAGGTGCTAAATCCTAGTTCGATCTCTGTTTCCTTAGCTCTCACCTTGGTGGTCCAGCAAAACTCACACTCCCCGCTGCCCCTGAACTTAAGAGCATAAGAAGATTCCCCATGGATCAGGCCAGTGGTCCATCTACATCATCATCCTACACTCACACTATAGCCAGCCGGATGCCCGTGGGAAGTCCACAAACAGGGCTATACTGCAACAGCACTCTCTGCTCCTCTCTGCTTCCAGCAACTGGTATTCAAAAGCATACTGCCTCTGACAGTGGATGTAGAAGATCTCAATCAGGATTTGCAGCAATTGATAGCTGAATGCTCCATTGATTTGTCGAATTTTCTACTAAAGCCATCCGTGTTGGTGGCCATCGCTGCCTCTTGGGGGAGCAAATTCCGTAATTGTGGCATGTTAAGAGGTGCTTCCTTTTGTCTGTCCTGAACCTTCCAGCATCCAGCTTCATTGGCAGTTTCTAATGGGTCTACCTTGGTCCAAAATATAGAACATCTCAACAGGCAATGGAGCAATCTGCTGCAAGAGCAGGTGTCTCCCTACCTGAATCTGGGTGGCCACAGTGAGAACAGGATGCTAGACTAGATGGGTCATTGACTTGATTCAGCAGGCTTTTCTTGTGGTCTTAAGAATGTCCCTAACATCCATTGGCCAGTGGTATGTTAGGGACCTTCTGACAGAGACACACCTGTTCTCATAAGAACCTAAGAACCTGCAGGATCAGGCCAAAGACCCATCTAGTCTATTCAATTCTGAGAAATGAGTATTCAGAGGCATCATGGTCCATAGCCATTGCGAGGTTGTCCTGATATCTGCTGAGCTGTTCTATATTTCCACAGTTAAGTCCCTAAGAGATATAGAAATAAACAACCATATGGCAAACAAACTTTCCCCCCTTTTCTTTTTAACAGCTACATTTTTATTTGTTTCAGAATAGTAGGATGCCACAAATCCGGGATGTTAACAGCGTTCCATCTGGAAAGGTGACATTTCTCTGCTCAGTACAAAAAAAGAACGGAAAGGAAAAAATCACCAGGGCTTAGCCCTAGTTAATGAAGCCATCCAACATCTCACGGTCTCTGTTTGTAACTACCAGCTGTACAGTATATAACACGCATCCCACTAATATTGGAACACACTGGGAGTTGGGATGTATAGCTTGCCCTCAGTAGAGGGGTGTCTGGAATTAAAACACACCCTCATAGGACACACACAGAGACACACAGACACACTACAACCCACATTCAACTTGCTCAACTGATTACATGTCCCCTCACTCCAGCCTCTCCTGGAGATTTATGTTATATCTTTTTAAACCACCCCCCTTCCTCTGTGCAAGACAATGGAAATCTTTCCTCCTCTCTAAGGGAGAAGAAGCTGTATACCTCCAAACCCATATGGGGGATTTGGAGGTATGCAAATCCCACCAATGACTCTTGAGGAAACAGGGTCCTTGCTGGGTGTCAATGAAGAGATGTTCATTGTATCCTCCAAAATCTGTTGGCGGCAGAAGCCTACCCCCCCAAATGATCCTTGGGGTAACAGAGTCTCCCTGCCCCCCTGCCTAGATTTCTCTCCCCACCCCCTGCTCTTCTGCAGAGCGCACCTTCCTCTGTCACATGCAGGTCTCCCCTTCCTCTGCTAAATTTGTGTGTGAAAGGGATCTGTGCAATGAGGATCCCTTATTCCACACATTCATTGGCACATGTGTAGAGTCCCTTCTAAAGTGCACAAATGTGTGGTTGGTGGGGTGTTCGAATAAAGGGCAGGGACAACCCATGCAGTCCAACCCATGCAGTCCAACTCTTGGGCTCTCTGAACATGTGACGGGCATCATCTGAACCACCCTTCAGTCTAAAAACTGTTACGATATAGAAGCAATGCAGCTGCAAACTGCTAGCTTGAAAACATCACATGATGGAATGTTGGGACTGTTCCGTGGGAAGCAGAGGGACAGTCAATTCAGAGGGCAATACACCGGAATTAGCTCAGAGTGTAATATGAACTCTTCCTCTTGTTCTCTCGACTGCTGGAGCTTGAAGAGAGCAGTCATGTTTTCTGTAATGCTGCAAAGACAGGAATAAAAGCATGTAAATACGTTTCTGTCTATCTCCTTTTCCCTGCCGGGAGTGCAGGAGGGAGGGGGTGTGTTCTTCCCACGCTGAGAAGAATCGCCTATCGAGACCTAGCCTGGATCTTGCTGGGGAATGCAGCCAGGGAGGTCAACAGGAGACCAAGCCGGGTGCCTGGGAGTGTTGCCAGTTACTCCCGATATAGGCTTGATTTCCGACAAAAACATCCTCCCTTTGACAGTCTTGAGGCAGCAACTGTGGAGCAGTTCATACAGTGGCACCTTGGTTCTCAAACTTAATCCGTTCCGGAAGTCTGTTCCAAAACCAAAGCGTTCCAAAATCAAGGCATGCTTTCCCATAGAAAGTAATGCAAAATGGATTAATCCATTCCAGACTTTTAAAAACAACCCCTAAAACAGCAATTTAACATGAATTTTACAATTTAATGAGACCTTGATCCATAAAATGAAAGCAATAAACAATGTACTGCAGTCACACAATCAATTAATCAGTAGCTGAACTGAGTTCCATACAGTCACAAAAACAAAACAAAAAAGAGCCACAGAATGCAAAATAAATAGCAAAAACAGACAGACCTCAGCGTAACCCTCAAAACGGAAGTCTGGCACTCAAAATGGAGCACATTCGGCTTCCGGAAAAAGTTCGCAAACCGAAATACTTACTTTCACTGTATATGCATCCACATTGCACTCTTGCTTTGTTTTCTCACATTAACATATAATTACAAAGCCAAAGCTGATTGTTTATATAGAGACTTTATCTTATTTGCTGTGTGATTCCTGATTGGTTATGACTGCTGACGTGACTAATGTAGGATGAAGCAGCAGTAATCTGGAAAGAGGGGGAAATGTACCAAAGTAGCAGAATTTAACAGCAGAAAACCAAAGGTTCTTTTAGGAAACATTTATTTCCCAAATCACTACTATGGCTAAAAAAGAAAGTGGAGAAAATTCAGCAGATGATAGATAGATAGATGATAGGAAACCATGCATGCACACAGGTTATTTGGGTTTTTTATTTCAAGGGGCAAACTGTTGTAGGCCTGACTGCAAACCTCAACCCTTTTAGGAAGGTTTTTCCTCTAAGGCAATCTCCTGAGCGAGTTCACCAGCTTCAAAATGGAAGGGGGCCTATATTTCAAGCCCTCCTGCTGCTTCAGAGAGATCCTTTTGTTTGGAATATAAAGAAGGTCAAATGATCTTTAATAACTGCAAGAGGCCAGAATCTCTGTTTCCACGACTCATATGAAAATGCCACCCACAGCCAGGCAGTGCCCTTAAAGAAGTTTGCTGGGCAAATATTCCACATTGATTTAGGCTGTAATCCTACGAGATAAGCCTCTCAAGGAAGAAGGTTAGGCTGACTGGACTTTAGAGAGAAAAATGACCATGTTTAAATTCCACCTCCCCCACCCGACGAGCACACCATTTGAGAATTGTTGATAAGGTGGCTTTGACTTTGTATGCCACAGGGAGAAATCAAGTGCCCTGCCTTGAATTAAGGTAGCCGACTTCCTCTTTGATGAGCAGGTCGGATTTTCATAGAACAGCAGTGCCTACTGAAATTGGGAACATTCAGAATCCCTATGGAATATTAGGGTCTGGAAATTTCCAAATCCTAATCAGGTTATTTCTTGCACCGGGACAATTTAGACCTGTGCATGAATCATTCTTGCTTTACCAATTTTTGCAATGTTTGCATTGCCAATAGGCTTTTAAACAACCTTAGCATCTTTGACCAGTGTGGTGGAAAGGTTTGACTAGGACCAGGGAGACCTGAGTTCAAATCCCTGCTCAGCTCTAAAGCTCACTGGTCAACATCAGGCCCACTACCTTCTCTCAGCCAAACCTACATCAACATCAGAAAATGCCCATTTTCTGAGCTGGTGTAAATGTTAAATGTTGGCTATCTATGTCAGAAGCATAAGAAATAAAGCCAGATGACATAAAAGCATTCTGGATCCTCCACCTCTCTCAAAACACGTATGTTATATGTTATTTTTTCCACAATAGCTAAAGTCCACAAGTTACTACTTTTTCCTTTTACTACGTGTTTGCTTCTTGTTTGCTTTGTATATGGCATGATGCAATACCCGACTACTGCACCTTTGGGTTGACAGTAACAGTCCCTAGATCAATGTCCAATGTGAATGCATGGAATCGAAGCAAAGGATGTATGGAAAAACTGTAATGAAGAAAAGGGGGAAGGGGGCTATGCTCAATTGGCTCTAGGTCAGTGGCGTGTCATGGGTTGCCAGTGCCTGGGGCCATGCAGAGGGGCTGTGGGAGGAAGGGAAATGGACAGAGCACATTCAACTGCCTAACAATGTACGCATCACACAAGAGATTGCAACCATAGAGATAAGGAAAGAAGAGTTGTTCCATTGTATGGAGAGATCACTTTCTGATTCACATGGAGAAGTCGTTTCCAATGGATCCCAGTAATGGAAGCTCGTAGCTCTATGGAGGCAGCACCGGGTTTTGAAATTTTGTGCAGCCTAACAATTTTGCACCCAGGGCAACTGCCCCTGTGCCCCCCTTCATGCTACGCCACTGCTCTAGGTCAACCACATACAGTGGTGCCTCGCAAGACGAAAAGAATCCGTTCCGCGAGTCTCTTCGTCTAGCGGTTTTTTCGTCTTGTGAAGCAACACTATTAGCGGATTAGCGGATTAGCGCTATTAGCGGTTTAGCGGCTATTAGCGGCTATTAAAGGCTTAAGGGATTAGCGGATTAGCTGCTAAAAGGCTACTAGCAGCTTAGTGCCTTAGAAAAAGGGGGTGGGGAGCGAAAAAAAATTGCAGGAACTCGCAAGACATTTTCGTCTTGCGAAGCAAGCCCATAGGAAATTCGTTTTGTGAAGCACCTCCAAAACGGAAAACCCTTTCGTCTAGCGGGTTTTCCGTCTTGCGAGGCATTTGTCTTGCGGGGCACCACTGTACACCTATTGCCTATTAGGTACTTTCACAAAACACTCCCTTGTGACAGGAAGATTCTGTCCAGAAATGCTGGTATAACCTCTTAAAGCATTAGAACCACACTGACTCTAGTTTCCATTTTTATGCCTATTGATGATCATTTCTTATCTCAGAAGTGTGGTGGCACTTCTGGTGTACCAGTAATTCCCAGCTCGTTTCTGGGACAAGAGGAATAGTCATAGAAGAATGAGACTTGTGCTCCAGCATAAAAAGCAAAAACATTTAAATCCCATTGATTCAAACAGGAGTGTGTTAAGCACATGTTTAATTCACTTGCATTGGAATCAATAGAAATGAAAAGTTTAGCTGGATCTTGCATGGTGGTGATGGCATAGCTAGATTCACAGTGCAATCTTATATAAGCCCACATGGAAGTAAACCTTCATTGAGATCAACAGGAATAAACCCCCATTGATCTCATTGGGGTTTGCTTCTGAGTGGATATGTATAGGATTGTGCTGCACAGCACACATATATTGAGAGGATAACACATAGAACTAAATAGAAGAAAGCTGCATTTGCTTGAGAAGTTAGATTATGCAGCCCAGTCAGTTTGATTAGCATGGGTGGATAATATAAAAAGGGTTTCCTAATCCCAAAGACTTCAAAAGAGACTTCTCTGGGAAAAAGGCACCCAACAATATTAATATCAAAGCTAGTTGTCACTCTTATTAAATAGTTCTCTGCTCTTCATTAGTCACAAATGATCCCCCATAGCTCATGAAAGCTTCTCGGTAAATTGAAAGCTTTAATGCAACATTCTGACAAAAGTTGAATATGAACATGTGAAGCAGACTCACACTGAATTCTTTTATTTCATTTTATTTCCATACATTAACAGAGCAATCCAAATCCCAGATCTACTGAGATGAGAGAGTTTGGATTCGGTGGATCTCAGGCTTTCCTGGAGGAGCCCCAACTCAGCCCGGGATATGCCAATGAAAGTTTCTCACTCACTGTAACTGAGGCGCAGATACACAAGTGTAAGCCCCTTGCCCCAGCTCATCTGGGGCTCATCTGGAGGAACCTAAATCTGCAGAATTTATGCTAGTATAAATCTTCCCCAAAGGTGTGATGGGGCATGGACAAGGAGTTTGGAACAGGCATAACTTAAGCTTACCTTCCTTAGTTAGGCTTGCTCTTCTCCCTCTCTCTCTCTCTCTCTCTCTCTCCTGCCTTTTTTCCACTATGGAACCCAAGATTCCATTCCCAGGTGGCCTTCAATCCAGACACTGTCCAGACCCAGAACAGCTTAGCTTCAGCAAGATGGTGGTCTCATGTGCTTTAAGATCCTACCCTCATATATCAATGCTTAGACCAATGGCCTAACCAAAGGCCTGTCTATATCAGTAATAGGGAACCTGTGATCCTCCGGATGTTGTAGGTTTTCCTCCTCCATCAGTTCCACCCTGTCTGGTCAATGCTGAGGGATTATGGGGGCTGTGTTCCAGAAGCATGTAGGGAGCCACAGGCACCTCTGCATTCTTATTAGTCTTCTGAGATGTGGGTTACAAAATTCAAGGGTTTTGGCATCAAACTATGCTTTTTGACACTAATGGTCACTAGATTTCAATTACAGTTGACAGTTCATGAATCAGTTACATCTTCCTTCAGTTACGTCTTCCTTCAGTTTTATCAACTAAAACTGCATTTCCCCCCATTTTGGGGTGTGTAAATGGGCTAAGCCCCTCCCCAAAAGGAAGGGTGAACTGTACTAGCTCTGGGTTTGAGCCTCTACTCCTAAAAAGTGCTGTCTGGTGGGCTACTTCCTACTTCAGTGGGCTTTAAGAAGGCCATTTCTATCTCCTATCATGTTATGGTATGACATTGTAGAAAATTTACATGGCAGCTCACATGCCCAGATATGAGAGTCCTGGTAGACCCTGACTGGGAGCTGGGACAATGGCACATATCCAAGGATGTCAGATGCTGACAATGGGCCCCGGGTGATGATAATGTCGATATTTGTACCAAACCTGTGTCCTTCTACATCATCCTTTCCCCTGTTAAAACTATTTTCTATTTGGAAAGAGCAAGTCTTTCCACCCAGACTCTATTCCGTTGCCATGCAGGAGCCTTGTAGGAGGAAAGCTTGTTGAGGAGATGACAGGTGAATATCTGAATTTAGAAATGTGCTTCAATGTGTTTAAAATGCTGTCAAAGTTGGGATGATTTAAATGTGTGAAATTTCAAAATGCCTCATTGACACACACAGGCACACAGAGCTAATTCCTTCGTTGCCTCGGGGAGATACAGCTGAAGGAAAAGTTGGAGCGTTTTGGTTTCACTGTTAAAGACGGCCTCTAAAAATGGGTTACTGAAGATGCATTTGCCTCTTTTGGATGTAACAGAGCAATCCATCACTGGGAGAAAACTCCGGGGGTAACTACTAAGTCATACTAACAAGCAGTGGTACAGGAAGATGTTATAATTACATCTTCTGCATATTAACTATTGTGATTCTGAAATGTTCCTTAAAGAACTTTTGCCTGAACAATTCCGTTGCCTTGCATCCCCAAAAACCTATTTACACACAATAATTTATATGCCGAATTATAACATCTTCCAGTACCACTGCTTATTAGTATTTCTTGTTTGTGCCTAAACACATTAATGGGACATCTATAAACCATTGTAAACCAGTCTGGTGGGATGAGTGTGTCTGATTTTGAAGTGGGAAGAAGTTTAATCTCAAGAACCCCCTTGAAGATGCTATTTAGCCTGCAGCGCACACACATACACACACACATCCTGTTAAGATACAGGTACCAGCCTTGATTACATTGAGCGGAGGGACTCTCACAAAGTATGTGTCTGCAGATGGTCCCAGCTTCTGCTGCCATCTCCAGTTTTTATTATTATTATTTAAAAAAATGGATCATAGCACAGGTGAGCTGAAAGACATCTCCAAATCCTAGAATGAGTGGGAGAAACTCGTTTAATTTCTTTAAAAAGAAATTAAACGAGTTGTGGCCAGAACTAGTCAGCCAATTCACCCTCAAGGAAATGGTTCAATGTGCATCCTCACATCACTGGAAATCTGGCTCCTGTTTATGGCATTTCCTGATGCTCCAGACATGCAGTGGAAGTGCACACAGACACGGGCAGGTGCCTGTTCCCAGACTCAACCCAACATCACTGTTGGAAAACAAAAGAAGCTTACTTGTTAGTCCCTTCCAGTGGCATGTTATCCCTATCAACGCATCCAGGCATCAGCATCAGATTGAAATGAAACTGCAGTTGGCAAGGAATAACAACCTGGAGGAAATCGCAGCCCTCCAAAACTACCTCGAGGGCAAACTATATAAGGCACAGGTCAACAGTGATTGGGTCTCCAGAAAGGATTTTTTGGTTTGGTTTTAGGGCAGAGCTAAAGGCTATAATTTTCTGCCTTTTTAAACAAATAAACTTTGCTGAGTTCCTTCTTAACTGCTGGAGAATTTGGCCTCCCCTATAGTTTATATTTAAATGCTAATGCACCTACTTGCACATTTATTGAAATAATACACATACCGCAGCATAAGTATCCCTCAAAATTCTCACTTCTCCAGATTTTGAAATGCAGTTCTCTAGCCAAGGAACGTGTACAAAATTGCATAAACGAAGGTGAAAAACATATCTTAGTGAAAATAACATGCAAAAATGCATTACATTAGGGGAAATTGCTTTGCAAAAAATGTGCATATTAAGGAAAATTGCATACACAGATGCATATATGGGGGGAGTGAACTCATGAAAATGCTTGTGAATTTTCAGTAGACCTTTTTTTAATTAATCCCCCCCCCCCCCCCAGCAAAGTGATGTGGAAATGTGAATGACTGGATTTAAGATTGGAGAAATGAGAAACCGTATGAAATGGAAATTGACAGATTAGCACATCCCTAGAGGGAACCCTGGACTTCTGCCCTAGAAGTCCTACCCAGACAAGACCAGTGGTTGAAGGCCGATCCTTGTGAGACACTGAAGAATCTCAGCTCCTGTGACCGATAAATTAATTAGTTCCAACAGTATCATGGGAATTCCTTCTGGCTAACCACAAATGGACTGGGATTTGTGGGCAATCAGTTCTAAAGTGAATGTATCAGGAAATAAGAAACAGCGTTGTTCCATTTCAAGACTCGGCAACACGTTCCCTAATCGCTTGGGCTGCTGAGAGTGAGGCACCTTTGCTTTTCAACATGCAGAGATGCTCAGGCTCTGACCATCCTTGATCCTAAGTGCCTGTGTCCATTCAAGGCGATAAGCATATCAAAGTGATAGCTCCAAGTGTTCCTCGCACATTAAGACGAGTCATATGTTAAGCAATGTAGGCAAAGAGAAACAATGGCAAAATGCAGTTGTCCTAACAGTCCATCTGTTTCCTTTTCCCTGCAGAGCATCTTTCTTTCTTTCTCTTCCCCCCTCCTGGTTCCTTTCCAGGTGCCCCCTTACCTTATGTAACACTCCTTTTTTTTACTGGCGGTTCATGCTGTGACCCTGTCAGAATCGCTACAGCAGGGGTGACCTCGGTAATGACCATCTAGCGCCTGCCAAGCTAAGTTGGTCAGTGTTAGCTGATTAAACTTTTAACAACATCCCCTGTGCGATAAAGGGCAAAATGACAACTTTGCCCATCGTCAAGGTGTCTGTATAATAAACTAATTAGTAAACCACACAGTCTGTGGAGCTTTTAATGAGTGCTATCGTCTGGCCTCTGTAATAAAAACCCAGCCTGCCCCCTTTTGGGATTCAATTAAGGAACAGACTGTCATATGCTTGGCCTAGCTGATCAATGAATCCATTCCGACCTTTGTCGGAGATGTTTGCAAGGTCACCCGGCATCTGTGAGGGAAGCCAGCTCAGGAGTGGGGAGACGTACCCAGCAGCACCTGCCAGGCACCAGGATGTGTCGTTAATGTCTTCTTGGTCATTTGGCATCAGCAGAAGTTTCTCTCACTCAAAGGTTAGCTGAAAGAGAAGGCCGTGATGAAATCTATTTGTATTTCACAACTGGAAGCGTCCTTCTGTTATTTAATCATTAATCCTTTAATATCTGCCTTTTGCAAACCTGCGTAGGATGGGCAGCAAGACTTTACAACCCTGTGTGTTATCTTCAGAACATATTTACCGATCTATATAGCTTTTCAATGAGTATAGGTCAACTCTGATCACTGGAGTGGATTGCACTGAGTACTCTGCTCTCAAGAAAGCCTTTTATTAAAGGGTAGGCAACTGAGGCAAAGGAACACCTGTTCATAATGTGTGATGTGGCTTTCAACTGAGTTAACACCATCATGGGAGTAACTCTGTACATTCTCCTCTGAGTAGTCATGGCTCTCCAAGGGAATAGGAATCATAGCATTGTAGAATTGGAAAGAGTTCCATGGCTCATCTAGTCCAACCACCTGCAATGAAGGAACTCAACTAGATCAAACATGACAGATGGCCATCCAAGCTCTGCTTAAAAACCACCAAGGAAGGAGAGCCCACCACCTCTCATGGGAGTCTGTTCCACTGTCAAACAGCTCTTACCGTTAGAAAGTTCTTCCTGATGTTTAGTCAGAATTCCTTTTCTTGTACCTTGAATTCATTGGTTTGGGTCCAGCCCAGCTACTTAAGATCTTACCTGAGATACCAGTGATTTGAACCCAGTGATATGCTACACATGTCTTGTGCCACTGAGCTGAGACCCTACCCCAAAATGCAATCTTACACACACAGATATCTATCGTCAAGTGAAGAGATGCATGCAACAGCTCTGGGGCGGTTAAAAGGTAAAAGTAAAGGGACCCCTGACCATTAGGTCCAGCTGTGACTGACTCTGGGGTTGCGGCACTCATCTCACTTTTTGGCCAAGGGAGCTGGTGTACAGCTTCCGGGTCATGTGGCCAGCATGACTAAGCCGCTTCTGGCGAACCAGAGCAGCGCACGGAAATGCCGTTTACCTTCCCGCCAGAGTGGTACCTATTTATCTACTTGCACTTTGACGTGCTTTTGAACTGCTAGGTTGGCAAGAGCTGGGACCGAGCAACGGGAGCTCACCCCATCGTGGGGATTCAAACCACCTACCTTCTGAGCGGCAAGTCCTAGGCTCTGTGGTTTAACCCACAGCACGGTTATGTCTTCATAAAAAACTTTGTATAGTAATGGGCAATATGGACTTTCTGGTAAATTTCATTATTAACCCAAAGCTTCCATTGAGAACCATTTCCTGTGGACCTGGCAAGCTGATTTCCTTCTGTAGGCTTGGTTTGCCTGATGCCAGTGCTTCTCAACAGTAAATGAAAAATACTTAAAACTGCTGTGCTGTTTATACAAGACAGAGATGGCACAGAACTTTGGGGTGCACATGGCAGAGCCTGCAATTATTTCAAGTATGTCTTTTATTTTTAAAAAATGCACACCAGATGCTTGCTTCTTTTCGATGATCAAAGCAGAGAAGTTTGATCCCAGCCGTTATAATTAGGGCTGTGCCAAAACCTTTCTTTCCCCCCTGACACAGGAACACAACAGCTGAACGGTACACTCATAAATTCACATGTAACATTCAAGTGTACATTCAGAGTATATAACAGCTGAATATACAAGAAATCAACAAGTGGACACTCAAAGACTTGTACATCTGTAGACAACCCACACTTGTGTTCAATGCAACATGTGAACAAGCCTAAGGCCTCAGTTTTGCTATGAGGTTGTTCTGAGGATAAAATTGTGGTGGGAAGCCACTGTACGCCATCCTGATGTCCTTGGAATAAGGAGTTGGATCTAACTGTAATAAATGAAGAAATAAATACATCACTGTGTAGCAGCTTAAATTGATCCCTACAATTGGGACTCAGGTTGATGAACATATATTTATGAGGATAAACACATACACTTGTCATTTCAGTGGGGAAAGAGTGCTTTATAAGAGATTATTTTCCTAATCAGAGGCTTTATATACAATTCTGTTGTAGCTTCTTGAAGATTTACTATTGACAGGGAAATTATTTCCATCATTTGACGCCTAAGCTGTTTCTGTGGAGGTGGGGAGCTCTTTGGGGGAACTCAATCTACCGACCCCATGCTAAACACATAAAATAAGAAAGTTGCAGAAAGCAAAGGAAAAACTCACTGGAAATATTGTGCACGCATGCTAGGATTTAGGCAGGATTACAATTCCTTTGAAATGTTCATTAATACATCTTCATGGGTATAGTTAGCATTAGGGCTGCAGTGAATTTTTGAAGGGGAACATTTTGGGCACAAAATGAAACATTTCAAAGGTGCATGCTCTAGTTATCTCCTGCTTGGACTACTGCAATGCGCTGTGCGTGGGGCTACCTTTGAAGGTGACCTGGAAACTACAACTAATCCAGAATGCGGCAGCCAGACTGGTGATGGGGATTGGCTGCTGAGACCACATAATACCAGTCTGGAAAGTCCTACATTGGCTCCCAGTACATTTCCGAGCACAATCTAAAGCCCTAAACGGCCTCGGCCCAGTATACCTGAAGGAGAGTCTCCACCCCCATTGTTCTGCCCAGACACTGAGGTCCAGCTCTGAAGGTCTTGTGGAGGTTCCCTCACTGCAAGGGGAACCAGGCAGAGGGCCTTCTCAGTAGTGGTGCCTGCCCTGTGGAATGCCCTCCCATCAGATGTCAAGGAAATAAACAACTATCTGGCTTTTAGAAGACATCTGAAGGCAGCCCTGTTTAGGAAAGTTTTTAATGTTTGATTTTTTTACTGTATTTTTAATATTTTGTTGGAAGCTGCCCAGAGTGGCTGGGGAAACCCAGCCAGATGGGTGGGGTATAAATAAATTATTATTATTATTATTATTATTATTATTATTATTATTATTATTATTTTATTAAATTTTCCATTTTAACATTCCAATCAAATCACATGATATATTCTGCATTATACAAATTATTCAATAATTAAACAATCCAAATATTATGCCAAATTATAATTTTTTGGGGGAGACTTCACCATGCTCTGAGGTCGGAGGGGGATCTGATTATCTCCTACTTCTACTGCTTCTCATATTCATTTCTGATGGTTCCCATAATTAATTCTGGTGTTAATCCTCATTATTTCCCACAGCCTCTGAGTTCTTCCAACAAGCAAGATAAATCAAACAATATATTTCTGTGTGGTTTTATGCCCAGGATTCCCCTGTATAGGTTCGCAGCGTCTCTTCACAAGCTGGTATTTCTGCCAAATCAGTCCAAGAATCCTCCCATTACATGCAGATGTCCAGTCCATTCTGTCCAGATAAAATCCAATCAAGGCATCCGCCCCATACTTTCCCCAAACCAGTTGTCATTCAAACATTAGCCTTTCCAGGGAAGGGTCTTAGTTAAAAATACAAACATAGAATATTGATGACTCACCTCCCCCTATACACTTTAACAACCAATTGGCCTGCACTTCCGTTCATGATGGCGGCCAATTAAAACTGCGTCACAAATCCCGGGCATTGGTATTTATTGATATAATATGGGTTTAATAATTATCAACTGTGTGATGACAGCAATTATTTTAAACAGAAAACTAAGGATTTTGACTTTTGGCTTGTTGGGAAAAGATTTCCTGGTTTGATTTATGACATTAGCATAGAAGCAACATTTTGTTAACAGCTGGAGAGACGCCAAAGAACTCTATTATTATTATTATTATTATTATTATTATTATTATTATTATTAAAAATGGTAACTTTTGAAATCTTTTTTGGGGGGGATGGGGTAGGTGCCTGTTAGCTGCCTTTCCTGGCAGCTACATTAATGTTTTTAGCATTAGTGACGTCACAGAACTTGCAGTTCACTTTCAAGGTTCACAATACTAACTGCAAAGTGAGCATCATGACCCCAAAATTCTTCTCTAGTTTGCACTTCTCATCCAAATAAGCCACCTTTCTTTTGACAAACTCAAACCACTTCCCTTTCCTGGTTGACCAATTCCAAGCTACAGGGAAGAAGAAATGATCTTACTCTTCTCTTCTCGGTTTTGAGGAAATGCTCAGTTTGCTTCCAGTGCAAACCAATCCAACATCAGCCATTACTAACTGACACAAAGGTGTCTGAAAGTTTGCTGCCCTCTTGCTGTCCATGTGGCCCCAGTCAATAAGGAGACATGTAGTTAGCATTACAGCCAAATCAGATTAAACTACAGAGCAATCCTACAGAGTCAATTCGGCATAAGGGTAAAATGTCCTGCTCCAAATAGCCAAGCTGCTTCATGGGGAATTTTGTGGGTGCTCGGGCACCCAGGGCCAGTGTTGGATTTACGTATAAGCTAAACAAGCTATAGCTTAGGGCCCCACTCTCTTGTCCCCCCCCCCAAAAAAAATAGAGGGGGGGGGGACTGGATGTACATTTCTATGAAGGAGGAGACTCTTGAGAGTCCCATGGACTGCAAGAAGATCAAACCTATCCATTCCGAAGGAAATCAGCCCTGAGTGCTCACTGGAAGGACAGATCGTGAAGCTGAGGCTCCAGTACTTTGGCCACCTCATGAGAAGAGAAGACTCCCTGGAAAAGACCCTGATGTTGGGAAAGATTGAGGGCACAAGGAGAAGGGGACGACAGAGGATGAGATGGTTGGACAGTGTTCTCAACCAGTGGTCAGCATGAGTCTGACCAAACTGCGGGAGGCAGTGGAAGACAGGAGTGCCTGGCATGCTCTGGTCCATGGGGTCACAAAGAGTCAGACACGACTAAACAACCAAACAACAACAACAACATTTCCAAAATATAAGATAAGTTCAATGATTACTTTGATAAAATACATATTTTGTTACATGCAAATGGCTTCAGATACCTACTAGGTCCATAAATTACCATATAGCATATATTCAACACACAAAAACAGCGAGAATTTGTTGTTGACAAAGGAGAGCTGGACATAGAAAAGGCCCCATTACCTTCATTGGCTATGGGACTCATCAAACCTAAATCCGGCACTGCCCAGGACCCCAGGTAGTTGGCACCTACGCCCTCAAGAGTCATGCAATCATGTTACTATCCTCAGTATTGAATTCTAGATTGTAAGCGCCTTGGGGCGTTGACCTGATTTCATATGCCAAAAGGTACCACGCGAGTTGGCAGCTGTTCTCGATCAAGGATGGTGGCCCATTTTCTGACGACACTGACGGAGGAAACTAACACATCCCTCCCTCCCTTTTTTCGGGTCTCGAGCAGCTCCTGACTTGCTTTCAACACAGTTGCGAAAGGCCTTCATCTTATTTGTCAATGTTTGGTATTAAACTAAAAAGGTATTAATCTTTCCAAATGACCTTTTCTCCTTCATTTTCTACTGGCAAATGGATGCTGCATCTTTTTGTAAGGTGCTGCGAGGCAAGACACTGCCACATTCAAACATACACTTTTATCCAGTTAATCATCATGCATTACCGACTTTCATCAATGTTCAGAGCCTTAATTCCAAGATTATTTATTTCCTTTACCCTGGTGCTCCCACTTCCTTATAGCAACCTAAGAATGTGTGTGTGTGTGTGCGCGCGCGTGTGCGTGCGCATACATGCGCACACACACACACACACAGCAGGATAATTAGAAAAGAAACCTATTACCCAGGCTTATAATTAGGGACTAACATATTAAATGACCTTTACCATTTACCTTAAGCCCTGGATTTCGAGAAAACCAGCAAAGTTATGAATGCCATATTAGTAATCTTTAATCTTTATTACTGCTGTGGACAGAATTTTAATGATTTTTTAAATAGGCAGCGGTCACTAGCATATCCCTATTAAAATAAAAAAAAATCTCATAAAAAATTAAATGGATTAAGACTTCAAATGTACCATCATCAAAAGTATTATCTAATTATGGAGTTCAGTGAACAGGCCAAGTGAAATGGTTGGTAATATTAGTTACTTACCACATGGGAATGATCAGGATTTATGCACAAATAGATTCTGCTGCTGTTGCAACATAGTAATTAAGAATTTGTCAGGGAAATTTGACCCTCTAGGGTAGAAATTACTTTGTAAAATAAGAATGGCAGAGCAACCAGTCTCCTTGCTGCATATAATTTAACTTGATTATTTATACATCAAAGGGAGTCAGCACTGGCTGCGGTATAATATTTAAGTAGAGGGATATTAGAGGAAGAGGCATCTAGTGAAATCTCTCTCCCCCCCTCCCCACAACCCTCCAAATCTCCGTGAGAAAATAGAGGAAATTTTCATAAAGCATTTCATTTTGCATATAAATTGGTGCCTCGATTGTGCCTGTGAATTTACTGCTGTCAAATTTAATTTTTCTTTAATTCTTCAGGCCCCAGATGTGGAAGGCTCTGTGTGGAGGCTGCAATTTTCAATGCTTACAGGTAGCACCCCAATCGATAATGTCTCTTTATGAGAAATTACCGTTAATGTTATTGAGTATGCATTTGGCTTTATAGGATAATAAGGTAATATGAAATGCCAATTCATTCATTAGAAGGGAGCTAAGTGCTTAAATGAAATGGGTGACAGGTCTGGAGGGGGAACGAGGGAGGAAGGAGAAAGAGAGAGAGGGAGGCCATAACAAAAGAGGTAGTCATGGGAAGGAAGTAAGGAATGGATTTCAAATGACCTAAGAACCCCCACCCACCCACCCCAATGATTTTAAGCCGTATATTTGCATTGGCTTTCGGTAAGCAATATGCATTTGGAGATTAAGTTGTTGGAGCGTTCACAGGTCAGGGAGCTGTTCAGGCTGAAAGTGGGATCTGATCTTTCAAAGGGGGCAGCAAAAGCCTATTGGAGCCAGGCCAGAAATGTGGGCAAGCAGATCTTGTATGGGCACTCTCTGGCCTTGCAATCAATTGGTGGAACTGGCAGGGCCAGCCGTTGGCATCTCCCAGTGCTTTTTTTTCCTTAAAAAAAAAAAAAAGTTTAGAGCAGGGGTATGCAACCTAAGGCCCGGGGGCCATATCTGGCCCAATTTCCTTCTCAATCTGGCCTGCAGACAGTCTGGGAATCAGTGTGTTTTTACATGAGTAGAATGTGTGCTTTTATTTAAAATGCATCTCTGGGTTATTTGTGGGGCACTACAACGCAACAGTAACCACTTTCTGTAACTATCCAATCACTGAACGTCACTTTCGATTCCTTATTTGCATATGTGGACCTGAGTAAAAACTATCTACAGTATCCCTCTGCTGGCCCAGGGTGAGAACTTCAGTACATAACACTTTCCAACATTTATTTGTTAGTGTGTGATTTTCTTTTTTGTACATCTACCAAAGAATAAAATAAAATAAAATCAGGATTAAGGGGTTTCTCGGGGCGGGGAGAATATGTGCTGTGTCCCATTGGTAAAGTAGTGGTAGCATTCACCCTTCTTCTGACAGGAAATGCTTCGGGTGGTGGTGGACAAAAAATAGGAGGCTGAGAAAGGTCAGATGAGGGGAGTCCTTGTTTTCATCTGAGGAATGTTAGAGGGTGTGGCTCTCACTGCTGGTTTACCTCTGCTCTCTGAGCATCCGAGCAGCAACAAGAGAGAGAGGAGCATCCTCCACTTGCCTTTTCAATTTTGCACCAAATACAGACACGCAGACAGAAACACCCACCCACCCCACTGGGCCTAATCTAGAGGTTTCCTGTGCCTGATACAAAGACTTGGTCCAGGAAGACCTATATGCACCATTTGATGGAAAGGTGTGGTCCAAACCAAGCAAACAAATATGCAAATAAGCATTGCTGCAATGGAGATTTTATTTGCTGAAGATGTACATTTCTATCCAGATTCAGGGTCCAGATGGGTGGGTACCAGCAGAGGCAAGAGGCAGTTTACCCCAATTTGCACTGAGAAATTCCCTTTGCTGGGTGCTATCCTTCACCCTCTGATTTCTGGAACAGGCCTTTTCCGTTGTGAAATTTGGTGCATTGTGATTTTGGGCACATGAAACAAAAGTTCCTTAAATACAAATCTCCCCTGTGCCCTGTGCATAATGCAAAATGTTAGATTTGAGGCAACATGGATTTAGTATCTTTCTGCCATAAAAAAATGGTAGGGCTGTTTGGCTAGTTCCGTCAACTTTTCCTTTCTAACAAGAGTGCACTTGAACCTAGACTGAAGAGCCGTCTTCACTAATAAATGAAGGTATTTGTGTATGAAGAAAGTATTGTTATTTATAATTCATTATACTTCTCTTTAAAAATTTACAGTCGGGGAGCATAATCGATATCTTTTGATGCACCAATCATACACCGTTGGCTCTACAGAGAGAAAGCAAGGATGATGGCTATGATTGATGATGATGTTAATAAAGGTAATGAGTTGTTACCGGGAACTGATACAGTTGTGATGGCTAATCGCAAAAGGCAGTATCTGGGCAAGAAGATTCCTCTTAACAATTCTGGGGAGATAGTCACGTAAGCAGATCTGGCTTCCCCATCTCAAGACTAGCGACCTGTATACATGATGCATGGAAGAGTCAGCCAACGAGAGCAGGAATAGACCTGTGTGCACCTTGCGCTAAGGTCCTGGGGTTTGCATTCACTTCCTTGCTGCTATTGAACGGTAATGAACTGCAGGGTTGATCTCATTTCCTCAGAAGCCAAAGGCTGCAATCAGACAGCACTTTACTCCATTTCCCCAATATTTTCATACCTGAGGATTTCCACTTTTTTGCGATCTTCCACATGACAATAAAAAGCCACTTCTGGAAATCTAGTGGAAGTTTGGCACCCATTTCTATCTCAATTCCTTGGGGGGGGGGTGGAATCTACTTGGAAAATTCCAGGACGACATTTGGGGTGCTAAGAGAATATTATTATTTTTTAGTCCCAAAATCATTACTTACGGTGGTGAGAAAAAAGTCATTCCCAGTAAGTCCCCACGAGTGGACATTAAGGAGAATTTGTACTGGGAATGACTTTTTTTCTCACCACCGTAAGTAATGATTTTGGGACTAAAAAATAACAATCTTCCTAGTTGCCGAATTCTCTCCCACCTCCCCTTTTACCCGCTCCTCCCCTCTAAATTCAGAGAAAGGAGAGTCTAGGGAAATATTTGAAAAAGCACTAAATAACAGCAGCAGCAAGACCAAAATAGTTAAAGTGGAGCAATAATATTTTGTGGAAAGATGTTCCGTTCGGTTCAACTCCCATTCATCAGAAACTACCCTTGCGGTGCAATCGTATGCATGTCTGCTCAAGGAGATTTACTCACAGGTAAGTGTGTGTATAGGTTTGCAGTCTTAAAAGCCTAAAGGGCGGGCGGGGGAAGAGAGATAATGTCAAGATCCATCCTCAGCTGCTACAAATGGATGGAGCTCCAACGTCCTTAAGCTTCATTAGGCTCCCTTGCCAGTGTAAGAGATAGCCACTTAAGGCTGGTCAAGAATGTTGAAGAAGTGTAAGGACAGGAAACGTTTTCCCAATAAAAATGTAATTTCCCACAGGAGCATTTCATTTTCATCCGACTTTTTCCAAACTCTCGGCGCAGTCAACAAAATGTCTAATGGATGTTTTGTTAGTGTTTACCAATGTTTGGTAGCTGGGAAAATGCAGCGCAGATCTTTTATATTTTTTGTCAAGTGCAAATACAGCTGAGGCTTTTAGGAGGCCCAAATTCTTTCAGGAAGGACAGGGCGGGTAGGGACAAAAGAATGAAGCCATTCCTTTTGCTTACCTGCATAATAAACCCAGAGCTGAGCTCGTGACTTGTCCAGGGTTGGCATTGAGAGTTGGCGTGGATGGACATTTGCCTGAGGGCCCAGTGGATCTGCTTCTCCTGTTCACAATTGCAACTACCTTGTTCACTCAGGGCTCAGCCACACTTCCCTTGCCCTCTGACAGCCAGGTCCCTGCCCTTGTACCACACCACCTATCTAGCTGCCTAGATCCACCCAAGGCCTTCCAGCTCACCCACTGACTTGGCTTGCTGCTCTGGAAGAAAGGCAGGAGGTCTCTCTCCCACTTTGCCCCCTCCCCGTGCTCTACTATGATAGCAATTCTGATGCTAGGGGCACTGGGAAATTATGTTACTCAGAGCTCCTGGCACCTTGCTGATATTCAGCATGCAAGGGACCCGAAAGAAGGAAAGAGAATCCTCCCTTACTTTCTCTATTCTATTGAGGCTTAAGAAGGCAAGTGGGTTGGAGGAAGAAGAGTTTTGAAGGTGGGAGGGAGGCAGAGAGAGAAAAGATTTAATTTCTTCTGTGGCTCAGATGACCTGAGCCACAAAAGAGCATGCGAGGCTATAATATGGTCATCTCATACGTGAAGCAGGCATTACAATTTTGCCTTTCCAAGTCAGGAAACATGAAATCCAGTGACATCAGCACACAGAAGAGAGTGTGAGTAACAGCTGGAAAAGCATATCCCTCCCCCCAACCCTATTATCTGTTTCAACCTCCATGCGATAGAAGTATCTGTGGGATTCTGGTTTGAAGAAAACACACTATAGAAGTGATTAGCCTCTTAGAAGGAGGAGGTTCCGCACAGAGGTTACATTATGTTTGCACACTGTAACATACCCATTATTTCAATCACTAGTTTGGAGGCCTTTCTGCATTACCATAATCTGAAATATAATAATAGAGTTTCTCCACCGTGTTTCTCCATCTCATTTCTCCCAAATAGAGTGACTTAAGCTAAAAGACTTTCAAAGCCCTCCCTACGGCTTGCGAGTTTGGGGGAGAATATCTATGCTGTCATCTTACTCAGGTTCGAACATATTGCTCCTGAAATGCGGGCCCTCTGCTTTTAATTCAGTTTGTCAGATTATGGAACTGAAGGAACCATTGATCCCTAAGGATAAAAATCAGCAGAAGGCTTCTTAAGAGAACAGCGCAGTGTAGTCAAAGAATGTCTGAGAAAGTCTTTTCTTTTGTAGTTTGGATGTTGAAGGTCAAAACAAAAATGTGCTACTTAGAAGTTTAGAACAGGAAGGAAAAGTGTGAGGCAGCAGGGAGATGGAAAGTGGAGGTTTAAATAAAACTCATGAAAAGAAAAAACTTTAATAAGGCATCGTAGTGGCTGTGCTTTGTTTTAACACACTAGCCATTTAAAACCTATCAGAAGGGATTAAATCTCTGCCGCTGAGGTTGCCTTTTGCTCTGTTGTGTGTTGGGTTATACAATTAACATTTTAATAGATTGCCATAAGGCATTCATACTTTCTCCAAGGCAGAACCATCCCTGACGCTGCACAACGCCCATAGTTCTCTGGTTGCCCTACGATGGAGACAGTATTCCTCGAGTGCAACACAGAGAAGTCACCTGACATGGAATTTCTGTAGAACTCGCTAGCATTGAGGCCAGTGTCACATATGCAAAGGTGCAACCTGACTACAAAACACTCGGCCTGACGATGTGACGTCATACACATGATGTCACACAAACAAAACACATGATGGGCCCCCTCAGTCTTGGGTGCCTCTGGCTCCTTTGAGAAAAAGGTGGGATATAAATGCAATAAATATTTATTTAGATGTGGGAAACAGCCTGCAAGAAGGGAACAAAGAGGGAAGAATTAGTCTATGACAGATGCATTTGACTGAATTGTTACAAATACACATTTTTCCATGTCAGTTGTTGGAAAACATATAGCTAATCCTCCCCCCCTTCCTCATATTATAGGCAAATATTTGGGCCTTCAAGGGTGGGGTTTATTTTCATGGTCTTATTTCCTTTTGTGTACATAGTCTAAGGCTGTCTCTCAAAGGACTCAGAGAAGCTCTGTTGTGCTGTGGACATATAGGGTTTCTCCTTTAAAAGAAAGCTGAAATTGGTTTCAGAAAGAGTTCTCTTCCCGTGATACATACATATTTCTTTTGTGCCACTGTTGCCTCAGGTCAAAAAGGGTTTTCAAACAATACCCAGAAAGTTATGTTACTCAAAAGCAAAAGGAAAGTAGGATGTGTGTACATGCCACAAACAGCACTGTTTCTTTTCAAATACAGTGGTACCTCAGGTTAAGAACTTAATTCGTTCTGGAGGTCCGTTCTTAAGCTGAAACTGTTCTTAACCTGAGGTACCACTTTAGCTAATGGGGCCTCCCTCTGCCGCCACACTGCCACTGTGCGGTTTCTGTTCTCATCCTGAAGCAAAGTTCTTAACCTGAGGTACTATTTCTGGGTTAGGGGAGTCTGTAACCTGAAGTGTCTGTAACCCGAGGTACCACTGTACCTCCAACTCCTTGGCAACATTTAGACATCTGCTCATGTGTAGGAAACCCAGAAGCAGCAGCCATAGGGCCATGTTTCTAGTTTGCTCCTGATACTGTGTCTCCATCGCACAAAGCTGAACCCAGAGAGGCAGCATGGTTAGAATGTTGGACTAGGACCTGGGAGACCAGGGTTCAAATCCCCAGTGGGCCATGAATCTCATGGGGTGTCCTTGCGCCAGTTATTGTCCCCCAGCCTAACCTACCCCACAAGGTTGTTGTGAGGATAAATTGGGGAGGGGGAGAACCACATATGCCACCTTGGAGGGGAAGTGAGATATAAATGCAATCATATCAGATAAAGGAGGACACTTCTCATGAACTGCTCCTCTCAGGCACTGCTCCACCCTTGCAATGGGATGTCCCTTGCACATGCGCTTGCTAGGCATGCAGTTGCCTGTTTGAAGGGTTCCCTTTCTGTGCTCATCACATGGGAAAATACGCTCCTCATGTGGTGTGGGGGCAATGTTGCATTGAGGACACCAGGGTTCGGATCAGTAGTGGAGACCAGCTCCTGCTGCAGTACACATGCCCTACATGTGAGAGGGGGACACACGTGGCGCTGTGGTCTAAACCAATGAGCCTCTTGGGCTTGATGATCAGAAGGTCGGCAGTTCGAATCCCCGTGATGGAGTGAGCTCCTGTTTGTCTGTCCCAGCTCCTGCCAACGTAGCAGTTCGAAAGCACGCCAGTGCAAGTAGATAAATAGGTACCTCTGTGGTGGTAAGGTAAACAACATTTCTGTTCGCTCAGGTTTCTGTCACAGTGTCCCGTTGCGCCAGAAGTGGTTTAGTCATGCTGGGCACGCGGAAAGCGGTCTGTGGACAAACGCCGGCTCCCTTGGCCTGAAAACAAGACCAGTGCCCGAACCCAATAGTCACCATTGACTGGACTTAAGCATCCAGGGGTCCTTTACCTTTACCTTTTACCTTACATGTGAATAAAAGTACAAATGAACAGGGCTTCTGAAAAGGCTATTTCCTGTCTCCACTCAGAGGACCAAGCTATGTTATGCTGGAGTTTTGCATTTGTGACTAAAACATTCAACCAGTGGAGTCAAGCCATTTGGTTGGGTTGTCCCAGCCACCAACCTCAGTCCACCCTCAACCATCCCCCACCTTAGTCTCATTTTTGGCTCCACATCTGTCTCAATGCTCTTAAGTCTCAGTGCTTCCCTTGTAGAACCAGAAAGGAAGGATGATGAGGACAAAACTGGAATTAATAGTCTTTACCTGCCATTGGCTCTGGCGCCACCTACTGTTGACCTCCCTGACTTCTGCCCTTCCAGTCCCAATGGGCACCAGCCACCATTACTCCTGGTGTAAAAGCAGCCAGTGTGGTGTAGTGGTTAAGAGCGGTAGTCTCGTAATCTGGGGAACCGGGTTTGCGTCTCCGCTCCTCCACATGCAGCTGCTGGGTGACCTTGGGCCAGTCACACTTCCTTGAAGTCTCTCAGCCCCACTCACCTCACAGAGTGTTTGTTGTGGGGGAGGAAGGGAAAGGAGAATGTTAGCCGCTTTGAGACTCCTGAAGGGGAGTGAAAGGCGGGATATCAAATCCAAACTCTTCTTCTTCTTCTTGATTTGGACCAGGACCATGGTTTGAGGAGATCCAATCCCTTTACCTTGCACCGATTCCTTGGCTTAAGTCACACACACCTTCCATGTCTAATGGTTTTGGGAAGTGGGATTTGGACCAGGTCTACAGTGCAAACGGTTGTGCCCCTTTGTCCACTGTGCCATTGGCTCAGTCCAAACTAGTTTCTTGCACTCCCCGAGCTGCTCTTATAAGAAGAAGGTTTCATTAGGAATTCCAAGCACAAAAGTCCAAGCTAATACGCAGCTTAGCCGTAATATTGCAGAAGGTGCCCTGGACAGGAAAAGCTATCTAGATCACATGGAGTGAAAATTAATTTGGATCTGCCCAAAAATTTTTCTCTCTAAGGTGTCCTTGAGTCATATTAAGAGATTGCAACAGGAGCTTCCTGGTAGTTAAGGTGGTGAGTGCTCTTAAACAGGTATTTATTTGCCGTTAAACGTTATAACTTTGGTCATTCAGGAAAACCGAAAGGGTATTTGGATCTCTCCCTAAATGTCAGGTATTTAAGTGGCTTGACTTTTATTTTCTATTTGCTCTGGTCAGTGTAAATTTCTGTGGGTTTTGCTGGCATGGGGAAGGGGATTTGGGGATGTGTAGTTCTTGGTTATTAATATTTGACTTTGTTAGTGCTTGCTGTTTACTGTGTGGCTTCTGGAAAAAGAAGGAGAAATGGGGAATATCTGCTTGCTATTTTAAAAACTTCCCTAGGACCATGAGCTGTGGTGGCTGCAGCCTTGTGTTTCCATCTAGTGCAGCCTTGGAAAACCAAACTGGTTGGGTGTTTTCATTTTTAACAATAATTCTGAATTCTGTTTTTAAACATGTCATATGTGCAGCATAGGGAACATGTTGACACAGGGTGGAATTAATTCAACTAAGTTTTATTCAAGCAAGATCCATTGGGTGGAATTCAATGTAGCATTAAGAGGATTGCTCTGTCAGTGCAAATATTTTTGCTTGCCCGGTGGGACAATCCCCTCTCTCCTCCCTTCTCACACTGTCCTGGGGGGTCTCTAACCCCCGCCCAGTTGATTTTGCAGAGGTGCAGCAGTGCACCTGCACGGGGGATCCACATTGCACTAGCGGGAGTACTTGTACTGGCTTCTGCTAGTGGAATGGGTTAGTTGTATCTAGAGAAGTCTTGTGCTTCGACCCTGCTTTGAGAACATGATGCTGGAGTAGACAGCCCCTAAGACTGTTCTTTTGTGATTGTACAGCGTGACAGGCAATTGCAGCACAATCATATCTTTCAAAAGGCTAAAGGCACCCTAGTAGTCTGTGTGTCTCACCTCCAGCATGCAATGCTCTCTGCTCAGTACGTGTGTGTGTGTTTGGAAAGAGAATGTCAATACATCTGAATTTTTGAAAGAGGTATCCTTGACGCCCCTCCCTGCAGCCTGGAAATAATGCCATGAACTTCCATTGCAAATCTATGCGGTGAAATCCAAGAAACTTAATGACTATACTATTTCATTTGGCTGCTCCATGCAGTCTGAGCTCCAATCTGCATTTTAAGAATCCAATTCTGCAGGCCAGTGGGCTCTCGTGCTGGCGGAGGGAAGGTGCCCGTGCAACTCCACACGCCGAATCCGACCCTCCAAAATGAAAATGACTAATGTTAAGATAAAAGCAATGGGCTAGCCCTGTGGTCCTTAATCAAAGCACCTTGACTTCAACAGGAGCTGTGCCAGGGTATGGAGTGAATAATGACTCCAGGATTTGGTCTGATGAGAATATTAATATAGTGACTCAATATCCAGGCCTGGTGCTCACAGCCGATGGTGTGTGAAATTTACTTCTATAGGAAATTGCCTTAGTTTAGGAAGATGTACAAAAATGTACCAAGCCTTGGGACGGGAGGAAATGGCTGCTGCAAGCATTGTGAAATGTTAATTGTTAGCCCACTAAGAGAGGAAATGCTGTGCTGCATCGTCAATAGCAATGCAAGGTCTTGTGACACCTCGAAGACTAACAAAATGCATTGCCATGTAAGATCATTTGGGGAAGGGTCATCGCTCATTAGTACAGTCCCCGCTTTGCAGGGGGAAATGTCCCAGGTTCAATGCCCAGGATTTCTAGGTAGGTCTGGGGAAGACTCCCTACCTGAAACCCTGGAGATCCATGCAGCCAATAGTAAGCTACAGAGGACCAATGGTCTAACTCAGTAGAAGGCATTTTCTCATTCCTGATAAAGTGGACTGTTGGCAATGGAAGCTTGTGTCACGACCAGTTCACTAGTATTCCAAAAGCCTGTTGACTCTCCTGTTTGGTTGTAGTACATAAACATGGCTGCTTTTCTAGAATACATACTCCTAACTGTGTGTGTTGTGTATCCACAGCAGTGACCAGAGGAGATATGACCACGGGAGGAGCACAAAGAGAAGAAACATCATGGTGCACTTGTAGCAGCAGTGGACATCTTCATCCAGTGGTGTAGCATGGGTTGCTGGAGCCTGGGGCAGGGCAACTGTTGCACCCCTCCTGGTGGACTGGGCAACTGGGGTGCAGGTGTGCACCAGAGGTGGCTTTGCCCACGGGTGCTTTCCCACCCTCCCTCCTCAGTGGGTGGTGGTGGCAGCCTTCCCCTCCCTCTCGCCCAGGATGGATGGTGATGGCAAGGCGTAGGGGTGTGGGATACACTGGCAGGCACCCACTCTGGGAGAGCTCGGGCATCTCTTGCATGCACCGCTGTTGCCCACCAGCCATGGCACCTCTACTGTTGGTATTGCCAGCACCAGGAGCACTGAGTGGAGCCACAGCCACTCCACTCCACCCACAGCAACCTATCAGCGTCCTCCTCCCTCTCCGTGGGAACAGACTCCTCCTCCCCGTCCTGGGCTGCTGCTCCCACCTGTGCCCAGAACTCTCTGCCACTGTGTGAGGTGCTGCTAGCAGTCCTCTTCAGCCTCTGCCACCAGAAGCAGCCCTTGCAGTGGCCCAAGCTGACTGACTGAAGAAGCAAGAATCCAGGAGGTGGTGGAGCTGCCAAACCAAGAATTGTGTGGCCACCACCAGCAGTGGGCATGCCAGAAGACAATTGCCTCCCATGGTCCATTCATCCTCCTCATAGGCTCCGCATGTGCTCCCACCCCAGCTGCCCAGTCCACCAGGGGGGCTCAATACTTGTCCCGTACTGGACACCAGCAACCCACACTGCATCACTGCTTGTTTGTTCCCTATGCGGAATGGAAATCAATCCAGTGAGTACAATTGGGACTCCCTGTTTTTGTTGCTGCTTTCACCTTGCAAGTGGGCAAGATTTATTACCCCCACCCCCTTTTCCATTGCAGTCCCTTTGCATTGAAATGAATGGGGTGGACAATGCAATTCATGCAATGTACGTAAGTTACAACCTAGCAGTTTGAAAGCACGTCAGAGTGCAAGTAGATAAATAGGTACCACTCTGGTGGGAAGGTAAAAGGTGTTTCCGTGCGCTGCGCTGGTTTGCCAGAAGCGGCTTAGTCATGTTGGCCACATGACCTGGAAGATGAGTGCCACAACCCCAGAGTCGTCTGCGACTGGACCTAATGGTCAGGGGTCCCTTTACCTTTACCTTTACTTAAGTTACATAATTTACATAAGTTATGTAATTTTGCCATAGCGGATAGAAAGACTCCTAACATGGCTTTGAGGAGAAGATGAATGGCGGCAGAAAGGAACCAATACTTCATGTGATGAATACAGGGAGGAAAGGGAAACAATGTTTTCTTGTCCATTCAGGTCAGTTCATATTCAAATTCATGAAGTTCCATTTCCTCAAACATCCCTAAATTTAGGGCAGAAATAAGATTTGAAGGAAGACCACCTGGTTTGCAGGTCAGTCTTTAGGTGCCATCCTACGTGAACTCCCTGAAAGATGTGGAGAAACACAAAGTTTATATTCTAGCAACCATGTGGAGACATACTGTATATCCACTGCAAGCATGGTGTTGATAGCCAAACTCTAGTTGTGCAACCTTCCTACCTGATTTGTAGGTTTCTCTGGATCAGGACCATAATGAATGGAGCTACCTCGGAGATTTAGGTCATTTATTATCTGGGTGATGAGGTTCTGTCTAGATTGGCCTATAATTAGGGATGAGGGATAAGTTTGCACTGAAAGGTGAACCTACCTGATTCGCACTTTCTGAAACCACACACACACAAAAGCAAAGTTATCATTTAAAGTGCTACTTCTCCGAATTTTGCAATGTAGTTCTCCAACCAAGTAATGTGTGCAAAAGTGCATATATTAGAATAGATGTGTATATTAATGCGTATATTGGTGAAAACAGCATACAAAAATGCATTATACCGAGGACAGTTGCTTTGCAAAATTGTATATACTGGGTAAAAAAAGAAACCCACACTAAGACGCTGATAAATTTACAGGAGGACTTTAAAAACAAGCAAACTGATGTTGAAATGTGAAGTACTAAACTTAAGGTGGGAATACTGAGAAACAAAAAATTAGATTCTCTTATCCCTGCTTATAACTGAACCTCCCCCTTTCACACTACTAGTGTGTAGTGGCAGCACTCAGCCACTGGGTGTCAGCAACAAATGTGACAGCGTTGCACGAGCTGAAGCAATTGGGGACGGTTCTTTCTCATTACTGTGATGCAACTTCGCTGCATTTATCCTTCCCAAAACTGCTGCTGGGGGGGGGGGGAGAGTGCTGAACAGAACATTCGCATTCTCAACCTTGACTTAAATGAAAGCCTAGGTAAAGCCTCCAGCTCAGGGAGGACAATGGAAGTTCCATAAGCCTATTTTACAATATTATTTAAAGTTATACGACATAAAGAAACTTTTCAAACCACTTCCTCGGGAGCAGCTCTGTGTATGGACGTGCATTTTCCAACAAAGGAAAGAAGCAATCGCCCAGGATGGAGACATAAATAATCATAGGCAGGTTTGTTTTGTACACTTCTTTGTCCAAGTATGGAATAGTCCACCAGCCTGGATGGCTTTAAAAGAGGATTAGACAAATTCATGGAGGAGGAAGACTACTAGTCATGCTGGCCATATTGTACCTCTACTGTCAAAGGCAGTATGCCTCTGAAAACCAGAGCTGGAAACCACAGCAGGGGAGAGTGCTGTTGGATTTAGGTCTTGCTTATTGGCTTCTTATAAGCATCTGGTTGGCCTCTGTGAGAACACATTGCTGGACTAGATGGACCATTGGCCTGGTCCAGTGGGTCTCATCCTATATTCCTCCAAGAGCCTTCTCTTTCTCTTGTCTCTTTTTGCCATCAAGCTACATTGTTCCGTAGAAATGTTCTGAGGTTCCATCACCCAATGGTAGGGCCGTAGCTTAGTTATCAGGCATCTGATTTGCATGCAGAAGGTTCCTGGTCCAATCCCTGGCATCTCCAGGAAACAGTTGCATTTTTGTACAGACAGTATTGACATATGTAGCACACATGTATGGGAAATATATCTGTTTCCGAGCTGCTGCAAATCAGGGTAGATAAGGGAGTGGGTTTCCTCCCCTCTCCATTTATTAATTTATTTCCCTCCCACCCACTGAGTTTATTCCATCCCAAAATATGTCTTCTGGTGCGTTTTTGCAGCTAGGAATTGGATCACAACAATTTGGAGAAGTACGAAACTGTGCTCCAATCTGCATATTAATCGGGGATTGGGGATCAGAATAAATTCCTTAGGTATCCCCAAATTCCAAAATATACAGGCAATAATTTTGCCCACCATTCTCCCACTCATAGGGCCTCCTGACATGATGGTGTTCCTGCTTTTTACAGTTTGTAGGCAGCCCAGAAGCTTATTTTGGCATTAAGTGTCATATACCCGTATTTTTCGCTCTACAAGACGCACCAGACCATAAGACGCACCTAGTTTTTGGAGGAGGAAAACAAGAAAAAATATATTCTGAATCTCAGAAGCCAGAAAAACAAGAGGGATTGCTGCACAGTGAAAGCAGCAATCCCTCTTGCTGTTCTGGCTTCTGGGATAGCTGCGCAGCCTGCATTTACTCCATAAGATGCACACACATTTCCCCTTACTTTTTAGGAGGGAAAAAGTGAGTCTTATACAGCAAAAAATACGGTAAATTAAAACCATCTCTCTTTTCTTTGCATTTTTGATGGGGTGCACCTCTTTGCCTGAGTTGATGCTTTCCTGTTGTTTTTGGACTGGTTTTACTTTTTTGCCATTTTTACAAAAGAAAAAGTTTTATAATCATGTATATTCCATCTTTGTGACCTATTCTGGGACTTTATGGTGAGAGTATGTGAGATAGTGTGGTGTAGCAGTTGGAGTGTCAGACGAGGATCTGAAAAACTAGGGCTCAAATCCCCACTCAGCCATGAAGCTCACTGGGCGATCTTGTGTCAGTCACTGGGCTGAGCCACACCTCTGCCTGCGCCCCCACTTTCCTCTGGGTAAGTGGGCTTGTTATGTCAGTCTGTTTTTCTGTGGACTGACATTTGTTCCAATTCAGCAGTAAACATCGGGCTTTCCCTGGGAAGCAGAGAAACAAGCAGGAAATGTCCTTTCTTGCCATGGGGCAAGTGGTGGTGGCAGAAGAGTCCATTGTCCATTAGCCTAACCTGCTTCACAAGGTTGTTGCGAGGATTAAAAGAGGAGGGAGAGACCCACCTTGAGACCCTTGGAGGAAAAGTGCAATAGAAATGCAATAAATAATATAATAATATTCACCCTCAAGGGGCCATACTGTATTTTCTGGAGTATAAGACTACTTTTTAACCCAGGAAAATCTTCTCAAAAGTTGAGGGTCATCTTATACGCCAGCTACAGCAGCAGCTCCTGGTCCATTTGAAAACAAATGTAAGTGGTCAAAAGAATGTGGGTGTTTGTCTATCCACACCAGCCCAATGACGTTGTCATGGGGCAGGGGGTATATACCAAGATCTGAAGGGGAGGGGAGTTAAAAGACATAATCTAATTTCAAAGCAAGTAAGCACACACATCCAATCTGCACAGCAGGACCTGCAATCAATCCAGATTGAAAGCAGCACGTTGAGGATAAGCACAAACAATTCCATATTGAGAAAAACTACATTTTTGCGCTACAAATGGGTAAAGTGTGTACACAGCCATAGATGTGACTGCACTATGGAGGCTGCTTTAGCACATTGGAATTTGACTGGAATGCCATCACTGCAAAGAGCTCTCCTCTTGAGGAACTGATTACGAGCTCCACTGTATTTGCCCATGTTCTGTTGGTTTTTTTTGCAAAGCATTCAGCTTGACATGCTACTATCCCTGAACAGGGAGACTGTCTACCAGCTCATATCTTCCCACACTTATGTTCTCTCTCTCTCTCTCCCCCCTCTTTCCTGGCTATGCAATTACCTCCTTTTCCCCTGCCCTTTATGGTGCAGGAGGTCATTTTAATTCGAGTCAAAATTACTTCTCTAAGAATGTTGGTAATTCTGACAAAAGCATCCTACTTTACCGCTGAGGCGCCCAGTAAGCAACACTGCTGAGGTTACAGGAGAGCAGGAGCCGTAAGTCTGTTCTCTCATTTGCATACAAATTGTCAGCCCAGAAGCAAACATATTGTTAACATTATGGATTACATAAATTCTACACCTTAAAAAAACCACACCAAACACCTTTGGGTTGAAGTGTTTCGGATGGAGGGGGTTCTCCCGCCCCTATGTTGGCAGGCTCAGCAATTAGAATGCAAATATTAAATGGAATAAAAAACCAGAGCAGGCCCTACCATTAGGCAGAGTGAGACTGCTGCCTCAGGTGGCAGAAGCTGATGAGCAGGCAGGTTGAGGAGGACAGTGACATGCGGCCTACCCTGCATAGCCTAAGCTGATCTCCTGGAGCCTGCCCCATAACATGTGCTTCTTCCTGTGGAATAGGGTGGGGGAGCCATATGTTTTACATAAGAAGAGCCTTGCTGAATCAGGCTAATAGCCCATCTGGCATCCTGATCTCACCGTGGCCTGTCATATGCCTATGGGTAGCCGGCTATGGGCTGGCCCTGGATCAAAAAGATCAAGGGTCTGGAAACCAAGACTTATGAGGAATGGTTTGGTATGTTTAGCCTGGAAAAGAGGGGACTGAGAGGAGATATGATAGCCACCTTCAAATATCTCAAGGGCTGGCACACGGAAGATGGAGCAAGCTTGTTTTTCTCCTGGAGGGTGGGACCCAAACCAATGGCTTCAAGTTACAAGAAAGGAGATTCCTACGAAACATCGGGGAGACTTTCTGACAGTAAGAGCTGTTTGATAGTCGAACGGACACCCTCGGAAGCTTGTGGGCTCTTCTTCCTACAGGTTTTTAAGCAGAGGTTGGATGGCCATTCAACATGGATGCTTTAGTTGGGATTCCTACATTGTAAGGGGTTGGACTAGATGATCCTCGGCGTCCCTTACAATTCTACAATTCTACGATTCTGTTATTCCCTTTTAAATTTGTAGTTCTGAGGTTTGAAGGCACTCTAGGCAAGACAATCCATTAAATTGGGAAACTGTCGCTTTAACAATCAATCCATTTCCCCAAGGAACTCTGGGAATTGTAGCCCTGAGAAGGGGATAGAGGTCTCTCAACAATTCCCAGCACCCTTAAGAAACTACAGCTCCTAGAATTCTCTGGGGGTAGCAATGGCTCTTTTACGTGGTATCATAGTACTTCAAATGTATGTTGTGAATGTGGCCAAATTCAGAACCCCACATCCACTGAAATTCTAAAATAAAAAATAAAAATCTAAAGTAGCCTGAGAAGGAGTCAACAAAATGGAAGCATTGCTTTGTAGAGGGTTAAACTGTCTGGGAAACTAGAAGAAAATTTTTAGCTCAGCACTAGTTTAGCTATCTTTGGTCTGAGTTTTAAGTCTCTTATCCTAAAATGAAGGGTGTGTGTGGCAAATCCTGGGCCCATTTGTTTGCCTCAAGTGGAGGGCAAGAGGTGACTGTTTCTTCCCCCCTCACAGAATCATAGAATTGGAAGGGATTGGAACCACACACTATCACGCTTGAGTTCTGTGAAAGAAGAAATGAGACTACATATAAGCTAATTAAAATAATCTGAAACAGTGGTATCAGCTGGGTTTATTTATATCTTAAATACTCTCACATTAAAATATATTGTTACCTGCCTTGAGACTCCAAAATAGGGTGGGATATAAGCCTCAAATGAACAAAAGGGTTGTTCGCCTTCTTCTTTCAACAGCCAAGTATATACAAAACATATTAGTGTAGGGAAAACCTAATGTGAGTCGCAGGGATCTGTGAATTAGAGACCAAATCAACAAGCACAATTAAAAATCAAGGCTCCCAGCAGCACAAAAATAAACTTTGTTCATTTATTTGACAAATGCAGTTTAGCTTTAATTATTTACACTAATACGCGGCACTATCTCATCATAGCAAATGTTTGGCGGTATATTTTTGCAAAAGTAATTAAGTCTTTTTAATGTGCAATCTCACCCTCGCGCGGTATCTCCCCGTACATCTCGGATGAGCAATGCGATGAGCAAGCCGTTTGTTCTTGCCCGAAAATTACGGGATGCGCGAGAAAGGTGAGATAAAATTTCACCAGGTTGTGTGCGTGCTTGCATATTTTTGAATGCATCACTTTCTAACTCAGGTTATATCATCTTGTAGGATCAGGTGGGCGGATTTGCATACACGTGTCTGATTATACAAAGGAGAAGGAGAATAGCTTGTAAATATCAAACGAAACCGGTTTGTGATAACGTTCCTGGGAGAGGCGTGCAGTGTCCTACAAATCTGACTTGTCAACGGGTAAGCAAAACAAAGGCAAAACACAAATTCCTCCGCTCTCAGAGAAGTGCGACGTCGCCTGAAAACTGCACTCTGCTCTTCTCCAGTCATCCCTTCAAGCCTTGTGGCCTTGTCAGGAGGAATTTTATAAGCGACTGGTTCACAGGAAAAGACCAGCTCTGAGGAGAGTTCTTTGACTTTTACCTCGACCGACCACTTCATCAATTGAGCAGGCTGCCAAAGGACAGACTGTATGACATACAAACTTGTCAGAAGGAGCAAAATGCAAAGGGACAACGCAGTTTTGTTACAAGAGGAAGCCTTGACAGTAGGAAGGCTCCCTTGTCCTTTTTTGTTTGTTTCCCTTTGCTTGATTTGGTGTTTTGAGTGGCAGGGTTCTCAGGCCTTGACGTGGGCACATCATTCACAGCACCCATTCTGTAGTTGGCGGGGTGGGGAAGGCAAGCATGGCAAACTGCAGCCAACTGTGTGTGTGCCACATAGGAAAGAAATTCTCCAATCTACCCTGGAAGAAGGGAAGAAAGTACTTCTGCGTGAAGACGAGTTCTTCATGCAGTACATAGTTAAACTATGGAACTCGCTCCCACAAGAGGCATCGAATACCAGTGGTTGGAAACTGCAGGTGCTCTTGTGCTCAAATCCTGCTTGTGAGGTTCCATTTAGAGGTTCCCCTAAATGGCCTTGGCCCAGTATACCAGAAGGAGCTTCTCCACCCCCATCAGTCAGCCAGGTGGACACTGGGGTCCAGCGCTGAGGGCCTTCTGGCAGTTTCCTCACTGCGAGAAGACAAGTTATGGGGAACCAGGCAGAGGGCCTTCTCAGTAGTGGTGCCCGCCCTGTGGAATGCCCTCCCATCAGATGTTAAAGAGATAAACAACTACCTGACGCTTAGAAGATATCTGAAGGCAGTCCTGTTTAGGGAAGTTTTTAAGGACTGATGTTTTAGTGTATTTTTAATCTCTGTTGGAAGCCACCCAGAGTGGCTGGGGAAACCCAGCCAGATGGGTGGGGTACAAATAATAAAAATATTATTATTATTATTATTATTATTATCATCATCATCATCATCATCATCATCTGGATGGCCACAGGATGCTAGACAAGATGGACCACTGGCCTGATCCAGCAGGCTCTTCTTATATTCTTAACCCAGGAAGCATGGGAAAGTGCCTTATGCGGACACACACCATTGGTCTACCTAGCTCTGTGTGGTCCACAGTGACCAGTACTTTGAATGGGAAGCATAATGAGCATTAGCAAGTTGCTTGGCATTTTTAAATGGGGAATCAAGGATAAGTTAAGTCACTTTCCTTACCCCCTCCAGAAATGAGCAGGGAGCAGCACACAGTAGTGCTAGGATTTGAACCAATATATAAACTAACAGAACAGGAAAGTCCGTCATTGGGATTACTGCATATCCAGGTGCACGGATAAAGTCCCAAGCCTTCACCATCGCTTAGACAAGCATAAAACAGATCTGCAGAAATAACAAGGAACACGTCACCCATCAGAATCTGTGGAGCTGAAGGGGCTGCCTCACACCTTCATTCTCAAATTGCGATAAAGAAGGGGAGAGGAAATCTGAGGGACTGTCTTCATATTCAGATAAAACATGTGGCACAGAGTTCCGGGGACTGTAACACTTTGGGCTGCAAGTAGGACATCTGACAGGTTTCCACATACAAAAACCTCCTTGGCTACAGAAGACTAGCAGGTCAGAGAGAAAGAAAGAGATCCAGTGCATATTTTAAACACATACCACATACAAAGATGCAATATTGATGCTGCTGATTACAGACAATCATAGAATCATAGAATCATAGAGTTGGAAGAGACCACAAGGGCCATCGAGTCCAACCCCCTGCCAAGCAGGAAACACCATCAGAGCACTCCTGACATATGGTTGTCAAGCCTCTGCTTAAAGACCTCCAAAGAAGGAGACTCCACCACACTCCTTGGCAGCAAATTCCACTGTCGGACAGCTCTTACTGTCAGGAAGTTCTTCCTAATGTTTAGGTGGAATCTTCTTTCTTGTAGTTTGGATCCATTGCTCCGTGTCCACTTCTCTGGAGCAGCAGAAAACAACCCTTCTCCCTCCTCTATGTGACATCCTTTTATATATTTGAACATGGCTATCATATCACCCCTTAACCTCCTCTTCTCCAGGCTAAACATGCCCAGCTCCCTTAGCCGTTCCTCATAAGGCATCGTTTCCAGGCTTTTGACCATTTTGGTTGCCCTCCTCTGGACACGTTCCAGTTTGTCAGTGTCCTTCTTGAACCGTGGTGCCCAGAACTGGACACAGTACTCCAGGTGAGGTCTGACCAGAGCAGAAGAAGAAGAAGAAGAGTTTGGATTTGATATCCCGCCTTTCACTCCCTTTAAGGAGTCTCAAAGCGGCTAACATTCTCCTTTCCCTTCCTCCCCCACAACAAACACTCTGTGAGGTGAGTGGGGCTGAGAGACTTCAGAGAAGTGTGACTGGCCCAAGGTCACCCAGCAGCTGCATGTGGAGAAGCGGAGACACGAACCCGGTTCCCCAGATTACAAGACTACCGCTCTTAACCACTACACCACCCTGGCAGAATACAGTGGCTATTACTTCCCTTGATCTAGATGCTATACTCCTATTGATGCAGCCCAGAATTGCATTGGCTTTTTAAGCTGCCGCGTCACACTGTTGGCTCATGTCGAGTTTGTTGTCAACCAAGACTCCTAGATCCTTTTCACATGTACTTCTCTCGATCAGCCGTCACCCGCTGCGGATGACCCTGCCATTTGAATTATAGTAGGAGATTAACCAAGAGGCCTTCCCTATTGTCATTTTGGGCCTCTCCCTTTTGGCCAGAGCTCAGTGGAAGAACATCTGCTTTGGGTGCAGAAGGTTCCAGGTTCAATCCCCAGCAGCTCCAGGTAGGACTAGGAATAAACTGAGACCATAGGTAAAGGGAAAGGGAAAGGGAAAGGTACCCCTGACCGTTAGGTCCAGTCGCGGACAACTCTGGGGTTGTGGCACTCATCTCGCTCTATAGGCCGAGGGAGCCAGCGTTTGTCTGCAGACAGCTTCTGGGTCATGTGGCCAGCATGACTAAGCCACTTCTGGTGAACCAGAGCAGTGCACGGAAATGCAATTTACCTTCCTGCTGGAGCGGTACCTATTTATCTACTTGCACTTTGATGTGCTTTCAAACTGCTAGGTGGGCATGAGCTGGGACTGAACATCGGGAGCTCACCCTGTTGCGGGGATTCGAACTGTCAACCTTCTGAGCGGCAAGCCCTAGACTCTGTGGTTTAGACCACAGCGCCACCCATGTCCTGAGACCATAGGTAGCTGCTACTAAAGCAAGATGGGTCAGTTGCCTGATTTGGTATAAAACATACTCCTTTTTTAAAAAATAAAAATCTCAATGTATTTAAAGGAAACATTATGAACTCAAACACTTATATTTCCTCTACCAGAAATATGACTTCAGGGGCATCTCTGCTTTCAGTTCCTGCGTTCTCTCAATGGGTCCCAATGTGACCCTGGAGAATGTGGCTCATATCATCTTGCCCTATGGGCCATAACTTGCTTATAAGAGTCTCTTGTGTTTTGTCTTAAACTGTTATTATTCCTTGCCCTGTATGCACTTCTCGCAGGGTGCACCCTTAGTGATCTGCTCTCCTTTGACACATCCAATTTGGCCATGGGCTACCCTGCAAGAAAGAGTCGCTACGGAATAGCCTGCCTCAGCAGACTCCCCCATCCCTGGGTTGCTCCCAGCCTTGTAACCGATTCATGAAAGCAAACCTTTCAAAACGAGGAATATAGCATAGGATTTGTCATAGCTAATCAGACAACTCCTCCAGCATCCTGCCTCCAGCTGTGGTCAAGGCCCGCCATCGCCCAAGGTGGGGAAGGACAAAAAGGGGGAGGCCTTGTGCACCTAAGCCAATTCTAAATAGAAAAATAATCCTATCCAACTGTTACTGCCTAGAGCATGAGATCAGAAGTTCCTTATTACCTTGGCTGGCACAGTTTAAAAGGCCGAGTCTGAATCAGCGTGATATAATCCATCCCAAAGACGCTGTTGAAGTTGCAAAGAGTACAGGGGGGACAGCTAATTGAGGACTGAAACTATTGTCAGGGATTACAACGTTAGTCAGATTTCTGAAACCCTCCTATCCGGTAGGGATCCTGGGAGCTTGGGAAGGTATTCCCAAACTCCCTTTGACTTCCACACAGCTAGGGATTCAACCACTGCGTTGCATTCCCTTTCTTCAATGATATACAGAGGCACACTGTTTGTTTGTTTTCAAGAAGAGAAAATCATGTTTAGCCACATAGCTAGTTCCTAGACATCCGAGCTATCGAGCTAAATTTCGGTACCTGGCACCCCAAAAACATTTCAAATTAATTTCAGCTGCTGCATTCTTAAAGCATTTTAACCATTTCATGCCAAACCACCTTAATTTTCAAAAGCAAGGCAAGTATGCGTAAGAATGTCGAACGGCATTTGCAGGCTAAAAAAAAACCCCCACGAGGCCCATGGTGCAGTGCGACAACGAGCAAAATAGAAGTGCACAAAAGCATCCGTTGCCTACCAGTTTTAAACAAACAGTTGACAATGTTGCAAGATTGTCGTCACAAATAGTTTCCTTAAACAGAAATCGTCTGAGAGATGATTGTTAAGCTTTAGCAGGGATCTGCTTCAAGCAGAAACTCGGAGAGATAGCAGAATTCCACCTTAGCATCTATGTGTACCTTGGGATTTGTGGATGGGCTTATGCATGACCCTTCTCTTCCTTCAATCCCTTCCTTCAACAGGTCCTGATGACTTCCTTAACAGCTGTTTTAAAAGGGTTCAGCTTTTGCAAGTACCCAGTTTGGACACTACAGGCAAAATCCAACGATTGGCACCAGTAGTCCCAGGTGTTATTGACTAAACAGGCATCAGTTTCCTGATCAGTCCTAGCAGAGGCAGCCGACACCCACAGCCCAGCTGGAGTCATAAATCTGCATAGCTTTTTCTCCTGAGAGTCCCCAGCAGCGAAGCACAGATACCCTCCCCCTTGAGAAATTTATCTCGTCTTCCTGAAACTTTTCTCTTTCTTTCTCTCAAATCTTCAGATGTTTCACCTGAGGAAAAAACCTCTAAACAACCCTTCAAATTTTGCTTTAGGCAAAATCCAGTATCAACCTGTGCAGGAAAAAAAAATCCTGGGGAAATTTTATTTTTTTTAAACTAGGCTTATCAAAACTCCTTTGGATGTCTCTGTCTTCCCCCCAACTCTTTCTAGGCAAGAACTTCCAAACTTCTTGACAACTTAAATCAAGTGATCAAAAGAAATTAATATGCATGTAATACACAGAAGAAATTAATATGGATGTAATACCTTGGTTTTCTGTACTGATGATGGTGCAACTAACAACAATTATCTGGGAACTTTGGATGGTAGGTGTTTGCATTCAGCAGATGACGGTTGGAATTTGTACCCTGCACAAAGCAAGCTTTTATCTTCCTTCATAGCAGGCATTCTAGACAAGGAGCTCAGCCATCACTAAACTCAAAAAGACAATTGGAGGAGGTTTCCAGGGGACTTGACAGATTACTGGATGATGACAACAGCAATAGGAGTCTCAGTGGAGAGCTAGCTTGATCTAATTAGCAACAAAGAATTACAAGTACTCGGGGACAATTGTTTTGTGTTGGGGTTTTTTTTCATATAAAAAAAATTACAACCTTTGAAACTACATAGCCTTTCTGCTACTGGCATATTTGAGAAGTTTATTAGACTTTTGGTCCCCAAGCACTGGGAAGCGAGAGCATGCTTTCAAGATCTCAGGCTTCACAGAACTTCTCTGTACTGAAGTCACCGAAATTCTGTGAAGGTTAAAAGCTCACACGCGCTCCCCTAGTAATCATAAATAAATAGCTGGCTCAACATTCTTTTAGATATATACAGAGAGAGTGAGAACAGGGAAGCTTCAAGTCACCAGAATTGTACCGCAGAGTGAAAAGAGGTTGGACAAAGATGAACCTGCTGCGCATTCCAATACATAGGTTGTGTACACGCTATACATTTAAAGCACATTTTGCTCTGCAAAGAATCCTGGGAGATCGGGTCCTCCCTTAAAGAGGGCACGTGTTGCGGTGAGATCTGGCAACCAAACCCTGTGCTGTGGGTGGGTACGTTTGGATAGCCACAACACCCAATTGGTAGGTCCCTTGATGCAGGGTTTAATCAGGCCAATGGGACGCAGGCTAAACGGATCAAGGGACCTATAAATGCACATGACCCAGAGCTTCCTCTTTTGGTGCGTGCATCGGAACACCCGCCCACCTCTCCCTATATTTAGGGTTTGTGTGCTTGACCTTGCTATGCCGTCGTGTGTCATCTGTCATTGGAACAGGGCCACGGAAGGAATTTTCCCCACTTGGCTGATTGGCTGGTGCTATTTAGGTTTTGCCTGCCACATAGCAAATCGTCACAACTTGTAAGGTTGCGGATAGGCTCTGGTTCAGGTGATAGGGATGGGGGAATGCTCTTGCCATCTCTGTATGAAAGGTATTCCCTTAAAGGAATCCAGGGACTCAATGGTTTGGTCAACCCTGTGAGGGGGTTGTGCCCGTGTCTGAGTCCAGGGGGGCATTTGGGTGGCGGAGATAGCCTGTTTCCGGCTTTCCACTTATCCAGGTGTTCACCCTTGGCTGACCTATGCCAGTGCCCTCGGTCAGTGCTTACTGCAATGGTGCAGGGAGCTAATTGAACCAGAGCCTATGCAACCACTCACCTGCTGTAATCAATAAAGTTGTGGCCTAAATTCTGCCAAAAAACCAAACTAAAATTTGAGTATTGTCTGAATTTATTTAAGAGGGAGGTTTAAAGGTCTGAACATGCAACCTCAGGCTACCTCACAGAGCTACAGCTCCCTGCACCCTAAACAAGCTACATGTTTCTTTTTTTTTTTTTAGGGTGTGTGGGTCTTTTTGCTTCACTTCGAGACTGGGTCTGCTGGTGGGTCAAATCCATATTTGGCCCATCCTCTGTGGGCTGCCCACCTGTCAATCAGCTGATGTCATATGACATTGGGTATCAAACTTCAACTTCAGCTGGAATTTAAACTGGGACTGCAAAAGAAGGCTCTTTGAAGCCACGGCTTGAATTTGTGGGAGCTCCAGAGTGGAACTGATGCCATTGGGGCTTGCATTTGTTACCAAATTTAAAAGGCATTGACTACCAACTTGTTGAGGAATGATTGGGGGAACACTTTGAGCCTCTTTTTTGTCCATTTTCAGCCATGCCTTTTCCTGCCCCATCTAATGACAGGTGTGGGGCAAGTGGGTGTGGCATAGGGGGAACAGTCTTACCGGACAAATTATGACCCTCAGGTGGCCAACTGTGGTTCAAGGCCTAGAAGTTCCAGATTCTTGATTTGTGGTGGACTTTTGTGAAAGATGCAGGCACTTCTCCTTTCAGAGGAACCTAAGAAGAGTCCTGCTGGATCAGGTGAGCGGCCAATCTGGTCCAGCATCCTAGGACTCAGCTAAAGAGTTGCAAATAAAACATTTTAAATGTGTTGCAATCTGCAATATGTGACACTAGATGGCAACAGTGAGCTATGCCAAATTCAATGCATTTTCCAAAACTTTTTTTTAAAAAAGCATTTTCACAGCGTTTTTTATATGTGTGTAGATTCCACTCCAATTTAACTATGCACTGTGTGAAGAGGTTCTTTTATCTGTCCCAAAACTTTCAGCATCCATCTTTGTTGGATGTCCACATGTCCTAGTGTTATGAGAGAGGCAGAAAAAAACGATTCTCTTATTCTATACAATATCAATTTTACTTATCATTCCTATAAACTAAAAAGTCCCAAACACTACAGCCTTTCCTCATAGCGGAGTCACTTCCTCCTATTGAAGATCTTGGTTGCCCTTTTCTGAATCTTTTCCAAGGTGACCTGAACCATACACTAATGGCCTAAATGTGGTCGTACCATAGAGTCCTATAATGGCATTATGATACCAGCAGTTTTATTTCTTTCTCAACAATCCCTAAGCATGGAATTTGCTTTTTTCACTGCTGCTGCAGACTGGGTCAACATTCAGCTATCCACTATGACCCCAAGGTCATGTTCCTAGTCAGTTACTGGCAGTTTTGACCCCATATATGTGAAATAAAAAAAACATTTATTTCCCCATCACTTTTACGCTTGTTTACCTTGTGCAGACCTCACTCAAAGGAACGCCAGATTCTTGACTTACTGCCATGCCAACCCAACTGACCTCTTGTATAAACCAAATGAAATTGTGGTGTGTTTCAAGTGTGGGGGAAATTCCCCTCGGGGTTCAAGTATGGAGGTTCACATCTAACTTCCAATTGGTCATACTTTATTCAGTAATTCATTACAGGACAGAGTTCAAAGAATCTGTGTTCATTAGGTGTTCTTTATGACACACTATATAGGCAAATAGACCTCATCTCAGGGACACAGGTGGCGCTGTGGCCTAAACCCCTGAGCCTCTTGGGCTTGCTGATCGGAAGGTAGGCGGTTCAAATCACCACGACGGGGTGAGCTCCTGTTGCTCTTTCTCAGCTCCTGCCAACCTAGCAGTTCGAAAGCATACCAGTGCAAGTAGATAAATAGGTACTGCTGTGGCAGGAAGGTAAACGGCATTTCTGTGTGTTCTGGTTTCTGTCATGGTGTCCTGTTGACCCAGAAGTGGTTTAGTCCTGCTGGCCACATGACCTGGAAAGCTGACTGTAGACAAATGCCGGCTCCCTTGGCCTGAAAGCGAGATGAGCGTCGCAACCCCATAGTCACCTTAGACTGGACGTAACCGTCTAGGGGTCCTTTACCTTTTACTTTTACATCATCTCAGCTGTTTCATCCTCCTCCCAACCACCTTCTGCCACCCCATTGACCCACCATCTCTCATCCAATGACAATCCTTGAAAACATTTATGCACCCCCCTTTTTTTTTACTTTACATGCAGAGCCTTCCTTGTACCTTATTTGGAGCTGTTTTTCACGTCAACAATCAGCATTAGGTTCCCCCTAAGCTGCTTCTTACCAGTTTTCTGGTCAGGCTGCCCTCTTGCACTGGCTTCACTGATAATGGATCTCAAACAGAAATCCCATGCTAAAAGTCACAGACATGTAGTTGTCGTGCTCATTCCTGCCACATTCATGAGCCACAACTTGCAAATGCTGCACATCAATAAATTTGCTAGATTGGAGCAGAGGCTCATATAGTTCTGCATCCTGTTCTCATTGTGGCCTTTGGGGATTCCGCAAGCAGGACGTCAGCGCAGCAGCCCTCTCTACTCCCAACAGTTTAAATGTTATTCGCAGTTAATGAGTAGCAGCATATAAACACACACTCACAATCCCTCCCAATAAAGTCTTATTTGATTCAACTAATGAAATTTTGGCAGTAAATTGGTCCCCAGTAAGTTTCAGCTGACGTCCAATTTTTTTTTAAAAAAAAGGGGGAACAGCTGAAATATTAATATTTAAAACTTCAGTGCTGCAATCAACATGTGTAACACTTTCAAAGAGATGGAGAAGTTGTTGTTTTCTTAAAAAATAAATACATCTACGTACAGCTCTTGTCCTAAATACATATTTACATGATAGGTTGGGAATTCCCCCCGCCCCCAGCCTCTGTTCTGATCTCTTTAGCAAAAAAATATGACTCTCATAAATTTCCAGTCTATCTATACCTTGTCTTCCAAACATGGTTCTATCACCTACATCCACAACGTTTTTGCCTGCATTTGTGAGACGCGTAATCTTCCTTAACTCAAAGAGTCATGATTTTTAGACATATATTCAGACATCCATTCAGCCCACTTAGCTTTCATGTGGAGATTTCAGTTTTCATGATTCTTTCTCTCGAGAGACAGTCTACAATACAGTCGCTGCCATGTTGGATGCCTTGGAACCTGATTGGTTGTGCGCAGATACATGTGACCTTACTCGAAGGTCAAAGCTCTGAGGATGGTTGAAGTGTATGAGGACACCATGGCACAAAACTGCTCTGACCAAAAGCCTAGGTTTTTCCCCCCCCATGTATATTTCTAAGTAGTAAATTATTTGGCTTTTCACTGTATTGTGTGAGTGTGTCTTTGGATCAGATGGCTTTCATGGGTGCCTTCCAAATCTGAGTCTACTATTCTAGAGGAATCTTTTAGGTGGAGAAGGACTCCTTGAATCATCCACGCGCGTTTGGTCCACCTCACGTGCCGCTGAGTCAACTTTGGTGGGAGCCCCCACCCATTTGCCCCCTCCTCACCCACGCCTATGGCGGGACAGCCGAGGCAAAAGCACAAACAGAGCCTTATCTCAAGCACACCTGCGCGGGAGAAATTGCTGTTGGTTCTGGGCACCTAATTACCAGGAAAATATTGACAAATTGGAATGAGTTCAGAGAAAAAGAAACACAAATGGTCAGGGGACCATGAGGAATTTACATCTGAGGGAAGATAAAAAGAGCTGAATATGCAGCGCTCATTGAGGGGATAATTAAAAGAGGATGCCTTGTGGAGTCCACAGCTACTCCTACCCTTGTGTCAAGGATGGAGAAGAATGATTTAGGGCAGCGTCTTGGAAATACGAAGAGAAGTAATTTGGAAAGAAAGAGGGAGACGTACACTTAAGCAATACCGCTCGAAATGCCCAGGCGCTGAGAATTATATAGGTTGTGAAGCAGCTTTTAGAAGGGGGGTGGGGAGAGGGGGAGAAAGTAACCGTGCTGCTGTTTTTGATATCAAACTAGACCAATAATATGCCAGAGGGGACCCATGGGATCCCTGAGTTAAAATCCTGCCACCAAACCAGGAAAGGGATTTGAGCTGGGATGCTTTGAATCCGACAGAGCTTGCCTCTCCCTGGGAAGCGCTCAGCCATCTGGGGGAAGAGATGACATTGATCTCCGGAGATCACACTATTACTTAAGCGCTTAAAAAAAATATGCCTTCAGCATGCCCCTACTGTGTGTCAGTCATCAGGGTGCGGCTTTTGTGGGGTGGGGAGAGAGAGTTCTTACCAGTGTCACAGCTGTTTCCTGGACAACTGTCTGGGGTGAGCTATAAGCTAGGGATGTTGGAAGCTGCCTTATGCTGAGTACATGCCCTCCAACATTTCTCTGATGGAAATAGGGACGTCCTATTCCCTAACAACAACAATTTTATTACAGGCATACCTTGGTTCCCGAACAGCTTAGCTGCCAAACAAATCGGCTCCCGAATGCCGCAAACCCAGATGTAAGTGCTCTGCTTTGTGAACGTTTTTCAGAAGCCGAACGTCCAACGTGGCTTCCACTTGAGTGCAGGAAGCTCCTGCAGCCAATCGGAAGCTGTGCCTTGGTTTCCGAACAGTTTTGGGAGTCGAGCAGACTCCCAGAATGGATTAAGTTCAAGAAGCAAGGTACCACTCTATTTATACCCTGCCCATTTGACTGTGTTGCCCCATCCACTCTGGGCAGCTTCCAACATATATAAGTACATAATAAAACATGAAACGTTATAAAACGTCCTTCAGGTGTCTTCTAAAGGTTGTATAGATACTTATCTCCTCCTTGGGTCAGGAGTAACATAACTCCATACCCTCCAACATTTCTCTGCTGAAAATAGGGATGCCCTAAAGAAAAGCGGGACATTCCTGAATCAAATCAGAAACCAAGATGGCTTCTGTAAATCCGGGACAGTCCCTGGAAAATAGGGACATTTGGAGGTTCTCCATTGGACCATGTTGCTCAGCATTGTCTACACTGGCTAGCAGCAGCTCTCCAGAATTTCAGGCGTAAGTGTTTCCCAGCACTACCTGGAGATGTTGCCGATTAAACCGGGTGCATTTTGCATGTGAGGTGGATGCTCTGCCAGTGAGCTATGGCTCTTCCTGGTCAGTCAGTAGTCAGGTCCAAAAAATTAGTGCACAGAGGAAACTGTGAGACGGGGTCAGGAAGCAAACTAGTAGTTGTGCTTCTCGAGCAAACAAGGACAAGCCAGGTGACAAGACTGAGGAGCAAGCTAGGAGTGAGGGCTAAGCAGCGAGTCAGAACCAGCAAGCAACCCCAAACGTGAGATCAAGGACAATGTCAGAAATCTGGACTGAGGAAGCACCAGAGCTGAGCAAAGTGGGAGGGGGCAATGGAGGTGTATGTGAGTATCAGACCTTGAAAAGCTGGTATCACCAAATAAAGTTCATCAGTTTTGTTGAATTCATTAAACCAAATAGCTTTATAGTGGTACCTCGGGTTAAGAACTTAATTCGTTCTGGAGGTCCGTTCTTAACCTGAAACTGTTCTTAACCTGAGGTACCACTTTAGCTAATGGGGCCTCCCACTGCCGCCGCGCGATTTCTGTTTTCATTCTGAGGTAAAGTTCTTAACCCAAGGTACTATTTCTGGGTTAGCGGAGTCTGTAACCTGAAGCGTCTGTACCCTGAGGTACCACTGTAATTAGATTTTGAATAAATGTGTGATTAATTGTTAATGTTTTGAATGTTTTTGTGTTATTTTCTTCCTTAGTGGGTTGTGCAAACCAGTATTCTGCATTGCACATTTTATAGGGTAGGATAGGGGGAATTGGGGATGAGTTTATGAAACCAATGGGGGGGGGTGGCCCAAAAGTGTTTGGGAACCACTGCTTTAAACCTTTGTTGAGAATGTTGCAGCCCCCCCCCCCCCGAAAAAATCTGATGTCCTACACACACTTCCAGCGATACTCTATGCTGACAACCTCCCAAGTTTCCATTCCATTCTGATGGGCATAGTTGGTATATAATAAAATTATGTGAGCTAAGGATTGAGACTAAGGGAAATGATGTGCATTAGGGTCCCGCCTTAAGAAAAAGTGTCGGTCCGTATGTCCTTCTGCTCTTTCCTAGCCCTGTGAGACTTCAGATCTGTTCTTCCACTTATGCATGAAATTTCCATGTCGCTTTCTCCCTTAAAGAGCTGTGTTTATAAGCCATAAATAGAAAATGTTGCCGCCAAGGATAGGCAACCTGTGGAACAAACTGTTGCAAGAGGTCATCGAGTCATATGCTGGCGGCTGTATTTTTTAAAGGGCTGGGTAAACTTTATGGCCAAATAACATCTGTACAATCATTCATGCCAGGATAATGATGATGGAATTTCATGCTTCAGAGTATAAGATGATTGCCACATGGTTCAGGGAGAAATTTGTCTTCCCGCTTAAAAAGAGAGGAGACATGAGAAGGTGCCAAAAGAGAGTGTGCACTGATGGAAGGCGATACTTTCCTCTTTAAAACAAAGGTGGGGTTTGGGTGGGGTTTAAGGGTACTTAGCGGAGGGAAGAAATGGCTTCCACCCACATCCCTCTAAGGCGAATAGATGGAGAGCATTCTGCACAGTCCATGTTGTTGTTGTTTGTTATTTAGTCGTTTAGTCGTGTCTGACTCTTCGTGACCCCATGGACCAGAGCACGCCAGGCCCTCATGTCTTCCACTGCCTCCCGCAGTTTGGTCAAACTCATGCTGGTAGCTTCGAGAACACTATCCAACCATCTCGTCCTCTGTTGTCCCCTTCTCCTTGTGCCCTCCATCTTTCCCAACATCAGGGTCTTTTCCAGGGAGTCTTCTCTTCTCATGAGGTGGCCAAAGCATCGGAACCTCATCTTCAGGATCTGTCCTTCCAGTGAGCACTCAGGGCTGATTTCCTTTAGAATGGATAGGATTGATCTTCTTGCAGTCCATGGGACTCTCAAGAGTCTCCTCCAGCACCATAATTCAAAAGCATCAATTCTTTGGTGATCAGCCTTCTTTATGGTCCAACCAAGGATGGTGGCAGTTGCATTCCACCTTATCCCTTGTGCTAGGCTTTGGGAAGGAAGCATGAGGACTCTGACAGGGTCCTAGAGCCCTCCTTCCCAAAGCCTAATTAGTGCTCTCCCAGCTTTGGGAAGGAGGAGGAGGGAGGGCTCTAGGACCCTTCCAAAGCCTTGAGAATCATTCCCAAAGCCTGGCACCTCCCTTACCCAGCTTTGGGAAGGTAGCTTTGGGTTGAGGAGGACATCGCATTCTGGCCTTGCGCAGGGCGGCATATTACCAAGGTCCAACCTGACCACCTTGCGTTCTTTGAAGAAAAAGGTGGGATATAAATTGAATGGATAAATAAAGAAGTAAACAATGCTCTCATAGCGGTCAACCAGATGCCCATGGGAAGCTGACAAGCAAGACCTGAATTCAACAACCTTCTACCTATTTGCGATTCCCAGTTACTGTATTCCAACAAAAGAGGCAGAACCTAGGCATGGCCATTGATAGCCTTATCCTCCATGACTTGGTCTAGTCCTCTTTTACGATCAGCCAGCCTACATCTAGGGACGCGGGTGGCGCTGTGGGTTAAACCACAGAGCCTAGGACTTGCCGATCAGAAGGTTGGCGGTTTGAATCCCCATGACGGGTTGAGTTCCCGTTGCTCGGTCCCTGCTCCTGCCAACCTAGCAATTTGAAAGCACGTCAAAGTGCAAGTAGATAAATAGGTACCACTCCAGCGGGAAGGTAAACGGTGTTTCCGTGCGCTGCTCTGGTTCTCCAGAAGCGACTTAGTCATGCTGGCCACATGAGCCGGAAGCTGTACACCGGCTCCCTCAGCCAATAAAGCAAGATGAGCGCCGCAACCCCAGAGTCAGCCATGACTGGACCTAATAGTCAGGGGTCCCTTTACCTTTACTAGCCTACATCTTGGGGAACATCCAGCCAGGTGTGGCCTGTTGATCACCACATTTGCCACTTTTTAAGACCTCCATATAGAAAACAGGCCCACACAGCAACTTTCTTTCAAAACATTGTTTCTTCTGATACCTTTATGGGCTAATTATCTCTAAATAAAAAGTCTTCCATTTCCAAAAAGAGATTACTTACTGCAGTTTGAAACTCATTCTTGCTTTGCATAGATCTATCATCCAACAATCTTCTTCTGCGCGCGCTCTCTCTCTCTCTCTCTCTCTCTCTTTCGTACTGGGTGTACATGCAGGTAGAAACTATTCAAGCACATCTTGGCAGCTGGCATATTTGCTAATTCGCCCTCCTGACCCTAAACAGGTGAGAGACAGTGAGCCTAGAGAGGTCTGCCTCAAATCTTTTGACGCAACAGCTGGCCATCTTTCATGCACAACTCATGTTTGCTGTGCATCTGGCTTCATTTAATTGGAAAACAAAATACGACGGCCGGGAGTGGGGGGGGGGGGCAGAGAGAGAGAGGCATTGGCTTCTTTTTCCAATGAGAAGCAAACCAAAGGATAATGCGGCCTGTTTTCCTTTTCACCAATTTCTCCCATCTCCTTTGTAAATAGGGGGCATAGCTCATTGGTGCAGCATCTGCCAAAAGTCCAATCCCTGGCATCTTCAGGTATGACTGGGAGAGACTCCCTGTCCGAAACCCCAAAGAGCCACTGCCACTTTGTATAAAGGTAAAGGTACCCCTGCCCATACGGGCCAGTCTTGCCAGACTCTAGGGTTGTGTGCTCATCTCACTCTATAGGCCGGGAGCCAGCGCTGTCCGCAGACACTTTCGGGTCACGTGGCCCACGTGACAAGCTGCATCTGGCGAGCCAGCGCAGTGCACGGAACGCCGTTTACCTTCCCGCTGGTAAGCGGTCCCTATTTATCTACTTACACCCGGAGGTGCTTTTGAACTGCTAGGTTGGCAGGCGCTGGGACCGAACGACGGGAGTGCACCCCGCCACGGGGATTCGAACCGCCGACCATGCGATCGGCAAGTCCTAGGCGCTGAGGTTTTACCCACAGCGCCACCTGCGTGGGTATAGACAATGTATAGACAATGCCAAGCTAGATGGAACACTGGTCTGACTCAGTACAAGGCAGCTCCATTTGTTCCTTGGCTAGAACACCATCACTGGGGCTTTTTTTCCAGCCAGAACTCAGTCCCAGTATCTCTCAGGTGGGCACCATCACCATTTTAAGAGAACAATGGGGGAGGCATTCGTGGTGAGTTCCAGTGCCTCTTTTTTTTCCCTAGAAAAATAGTGCTGACCATCATCTTGTGTTTACAAGAAACATTATGAGCACTTGCATTTCCAATAGCAGACTCAGTATTTTTGTCTTAGGGGGACCACAGACCTTTGGATCCAGTTAGTAGAGGGCAAGGTCGAGACCAACAGAAAGTCAAGGAAAATGTACTTTGTGTTCTCTCACTAAACCCCTTAGATTAAGGTTTCCAGATTTTTTTCAATGAATCCGGGGACACTTTTCAACTTCAATAGATTTTGTATGGGGACTAATTTGTAAATCCGGGGACTGTCCCTGGGAAACTGGGATGTCTGGTAACCTTACCTTAGATCTGCTCTTCCTCCTGCTTACTCTCTCTTCCTTCTTGCATGAGGATGCCATGAGGTTAACTTCAGTCATGTAGTGTAGGATCCAAAACCATCCTTGTGAATATGGAGTACTGACTGTAAAGAACCATGTCTCCCTTTACCAACAGGACTCTTGAGTGTTTCTTTTTTGCTTTTAATTGATACTAGTGATGTGTGAAAATGAGATCGGACAAGTGGTGGTGAGACTGAGTAACCTCAGGTAGCTCCAGCTTCCAAGCTTTCAAACTCTGCTATATATATATCTCAAGCCGGCCAAATGGATTTGTAAAGTGTCACCTGGTATTGAAAGGAAGCCTTATGAGCCCCAGTGCTTGTATTTTCAATAGCAGATTCTGTATTATGGAGGGGGTTGGGGGGTAATCATTATTGCACATTCATGATGATTTGTGCTCATGACACAATCCCTCTTCCCTATAATCACAGAACTGTGGAGTTGGAAGGGATCCCGAGGGTCATCTAGTCCAAACCCCTGCAAACCTATCTCAACTAAAGCATCCATCACAGATGTCCATCCAGCCTCTGCTTAATAAGGGTAGGAGAGTCCACCACCTTCCAAAGGAGTCCATTCTACTGCCTAACAGCCCTTACTGTCAGAAAGTTCTCCCTGATCTTTAGTCATAATATCCTTTATTGTAAAGCGTGTTCTCCTTCGTGTTGCGATGGGGGCCGCCAGGACACTCCAAAGTTGGGGGCGGGCTAATTGATCGTTGGCCACTGATGCGATTGGGGCTTCCCTTGTTGTTGGGAAGAAGTTAATGTTGCCATTTGTTGATTGACAGCCAGAAATGCTAAAACTTATTGCACAAGGCTAGGGCTTCCTCTTTTCACCCGTGCATCGGATTGCCCGTCCCCCCCTCCCTAGAATTAGGGTTGTTCGCTTTGACGTTGCTATGCCTGTCATGGGGTCGTCTGCTCTTGGGGCAGGGGCCCAGTATGAATTTTGTCCATCTGGCTGATTGGCTGGGGCCATTTGGTTTTTGCCTACTGCTTAGCAAATCATCACAACTTGTAATGTGGTTAGGCATTGGTTTATGGTTTGGTTGGTTGAGGGGCATAGATTGGCTGTGCCTGCCCCTCTAATGCTGCTGCTGCAAGGGATTCCTTTAAAGGAATCGGGGGCTAACTATTGCTTGTCCACTCTGTCAAGGGGGCTCGGGCCATAGCAATGAGCTCCTGGTTGCATTTGGGGTGAGGGCAGGTTCCCTGCTCCGTCGTTACCCCCAAGTGTATTCCCCTTTTCTGACTTTCACATCGTGTGGAATGTCAGTCTGTCCCCCATGGTGGGGGCAGATAGTCAAAACGAATGCCTAAGCAACCACTCACATTTTTGTATTTTAATAAAGTTGTGGCCAAAATTACGCCAAAAACCTTAAACAAAAAATTCTGTGTGATGTGGGAGTTATTGGGGTGGCCCTGGGGACCTCGACACGCAACTTGAATCCACTTTGAGTCTTATCCTCCAGAATAGGAGAAAACAAGCTTGTGCACTTACAAATGTTTTGGTAGTAGACCTACTGCTTCATTTCCAATCAGTGCATGTCCTGTTAGCTGGTGCTGAAACTTCTTATACCACAAATGTTCTGTGTTATTTGTTGCAGTTGCGCTATAGTACAAAATGCCCCTCTGGGTGGCAATGATGCCGCAGTGCAGAAGAACTGATACAGCAGGACAGCCTTGTAGAAGTTCACCACTAATGTGGGATTATTGCGTCAGTGACATGTCATGGAACACATCCTCAAACAAAGAAAACACACTAGTCTGGAGGGGTCTTCAGTTACTCACCAATGCCCACTTTTGATGGAGTTTGCATGAAGGCTCAGGTATGCAGCTTGCAGGTACTTCTGAATCCCTTGCTGTTGCTTGTGGGACATGTGGCCTTGGTGGTATGATGTGCTTTGGCTGGGGCCCCAGTTGAGCCCCTATCTGGACAGGGATAACCTAACTTCTGTTGCCTATGCATTGGTAACCTCTAGGTTAGATTATGGCAGGACGTTATACATGGGGCCGCCTCTGAATACAATTCGGAAACATAAGCTGGTGCAGAATTCAGCAGCCAGGTAACTACCAGGGTGAGATGGTTTCAGCATATAACACCAATCCTTGGCCAGCTGCCCTGGATGCCAGGGCACTTCAAAAGTATTTGTTTTTACCCATAAAGCTTTAAACAGCTCAGGACTGCAATACCCTAAGGGCCACCTCTCCCCATATGAGCTGACCAGGAAACTGAGATAATAATCTGAGCTTTTCTTTGTGTGCCTCCTCCATGAGAGGTCTGGAGGGTGGCAACACAAGATTGGGGCTTTTCTGTGGTGACCCCCCGTTTGTGGAATGCTCTCCCCAGGGAGGTTCATTTTGGCACCATCATTATATATCTTGAGGTGCCAGGCAAAACTTTTCCTCTATAAACTGGCCTTTGGCCTTTAATCATCTGTGGCCTTTTAGGAGCGGGTGGGGTGTTTTAAATGTGTATTCACCCCCTTGGCTTGAATGGGGGTGGAAATCTACAGTATGTGGGTGAAATATACTCAGAGTCAAGAGTGGATTTTGTGCTCTTTATTCACCTCATAGTGGTGAGGAGGAATGGAAGTTCCCCCAGGATGTCTGCTTTATATACATTATTTACACAACGGGCCCCACGTGATTCTGGGATTCACCTGTAGGCCAATCAGGTTGCGGATTCACTTCCAACTGGAGCTGGATTGGGTGGCTCCTGTGGACCAATCAGACTGCTGCATTCTGAATCCTATTGTTCTAGGGCCAATCAGACTGCTGCATTCTGAATCCTATTGTTCTAGGACCAATCAGACTGCTGCATTTTGGATCCTATTCAACTCAGTACCCAACAGTGGGGATTTTCATTTGCTTGCTTGGCTGGTCGTCTGTAGCTTTGGGTTGCCTTGGGCAAGATGAATCAACAAAAAAGTTTTCTAAATAAATAATAACCAGAAGTAATTATTGCACCGGAAGGTGAGGAACTTCCGAAAGCACAATTTAGCTAACTTTAGTCAGAATTAAGTCTCTTGCAACGCATTGTGGGCGAGAGACAAAGCATTGACCCAAACACCTGCTGAAATATTTTAAAACCTTCATCGCCGCGGACTCCCCTCTCCACCTAGAGAGCCCCTTACCTGGTCCATTATTGTCCTGCCTGCACTTTCGGCAGGACTTTGAAAAGAAAAGAAAAAGGTTCAAAGAACGAGACTTTCATGCTCCCTTTTTCCATGCCAAAGACTTTCAACTCCTGATTTCAAAGTGCCACCCGGTTGTTATTCAAAGGCCTGTGGACTCGTAGGGGGTGAGAGACGGGAGTTCGAGGGAGGGGGCGGAAAGGTTGCACTACAAAGCACCTTCGTGTTGAGAATCCTATCCTGTGCAGCCATTACTTACAAATGGTAATGAAAACTTGAGTCGCTATCAATAAAAAAAGCTGCCAATTTATGAAAGGACCATCAGGAAGGGCCTTTTTCTGTTTGCCTGCTCCTCTCAAACTGGGAATTCCACTGTTGTGGGGCTGGGTTTTCTTCTTTTTTAAAAAAGGCTAATTGATATTTTCAAGTGTTATTTCTCTCTCTCCCCATACACACTATGCGCGGAGAGAGCGGGGAAGTGTGCCTGAGCAGAGAGCCAAATCTCATCATATATAAGTTGGATAAGAATACCTAAAGAAGTACTGAGTAGCGTCTGAAAAATGCTGCCTTGCTCTGGCTGAGTATTCATCTGTTCACCCTCCTCCCTCCCTCTGCCTCTCTCTCCTTTTTATCTGCCTGCCCACAAGATTTGGAACACCATTAATTGGTCCTCAGGGAAGCCGACAGGCCGAGTCTTTTATGACTGGATTTCTTTGTATTGTACACATGTGGTTATCTCTCAGGAGATAAACAAAGAAAAAGGAGGAACAAAAAAAAAATTGTGTGTGAAAAAGAGGGCGGGGAGTTTGTATAGGTCTAAACACAAAACAGGCCACTGTCTCTCCACACACCCCTCCACCCCAGCCCGCTACTTTATTTTTTTTATTTTCCGTAAAGCTGTTCACGCTTTAAATAACGTGACATATAAAGCGCACCACCTCCTGCTCCCCAAGTCTGCTTAACTTAATCTGCTTTCCCTGATTGCTACAGGCTTCTCTTCAGAGGAATTCCAGCTCCTATTAGAAATCAAACACCCTGGCTCCTTTTCGGTTCCCCTCCTCCCGCCCTCTCCCTCCTCCCTCTCGCTTTCCAACAAAAGATAGAGGTGGTCTTTTCTGGGAAGATAAAAAGAATAGTTGATCATAAGAGCTAACCTGGAGCCAGTGCTGTGGTCTTTCGTCCCTTCAGCAGTCTCTAAAGCCCTAAGAGCTCGCAACTACCTTCTCCTGCATAGCAAGGTTGGGCCTAGGTAGACCAATATATGCCAGGTATCACCCACCCCAACTCTTCCTTGCTCCCCTAAAGCAGTCCCTTTCGGGAGAGAAACGTACAATTGGTTTTGTTTTTATACATAGGTCTTCAAACCATCTGGTTTTGCTTCTCTGTTAGCCCCAGATTGCACCAGCAAAAAACAAGCACCGACCACGTTCTCCCTAATCAAAGGATGATCCGATGGCTTGGCCTGCTGCCAGATCAATTGCACCACGTTACGGTAGAAGACTCCCCAACCTTTCATGGATCCGACATGCCAGCAGGCAATGTGGTGAAGCAGAATCCAATCCTGTTCCACATCACCCACTGTGGAACATGGCAGAGGAGTACCAATGTGGAAGGGATCAATATTTGATTGTATGTTTAATAGTCCTTTTCTTCTTCCTAGCCCATATAAATTTCAGTCGATCTTGCACCTTAACAGATTGTGGATCATGCTGTGGTTCTAGCAATTCCAAACCCAGGGTTTTTTTTTATTTTGGGGGTTGTTATTTTTTGTAAAATTGTGACCGGAGTCAAGAGTCAAGACACAGGATATGGGTTGAACTAGGACCACATTTATTATTGCCAACCTCTGCAGGAGGAAATGTCCCATGCATAGGAATGCGAGAGATGTTTGATTAAGTTCATATTTAAAAGTAAGCTTACCTATTCTTCAGGGAAGTTTTTAATGTCTAATACTGTATTGTTTTTAATATTCAGTTGGAAGCCACCCAGAGTGGCTGGGGAAACCCAGCCAGATGGGCGGGGTATAAATAATAAATTATTATATTATTATTATATTATTTGTCACTTTCCTAAACAAGGTGCAAACACAGCTGTCTTTTGAACTCAGACTTCTGCAAAGAAGTCACAGTGTAATGCACTTTTGCAGCCAAGTAATGTGTGCAAGAATACAGATACCAGTGCATAGAAATTCATATATTGCACGCAGCTGCTTTACAAGTTCCAAAATAATTAGCTCCCTGTGACTAATCAACATATTGCAGTGCTAATGGGGGGCCCATTTTTCATTTAGAGAAAGAACATGCAATAAGCCCGCCGGATCAGGCCAGTGGCCTATCAAGTCCAGCATCCTGTTCTTATGGCGGCCACCCAGATGCTGTGGGAAGCCAACAAGCTGGACATGAGCACGGCAGCAATCTGCTCACCTGTAATTCCCAGCAACTGGTATTCAGAGGTGTAATGCATCTGACAATTAAGATGGAATATGACCATCATGGCTAGTCACAGTTGATAGCCTTGTCCTCTATATACTGTATGTTCTGGCATACAAGATGACTTTTTAAACCCCCCAAATCACCCCAAAAGTCAGGGGTCGTCTTATACGCCGGGTATACGTGGAAACACCTGTTGGGAAGGAGAGGGAGCCGGTGAGCAGAGTTGCCCCTTCTGTCGTCGCTCCTCCTCCCTCCTCATGGAAAGGGATGCAGCCTCCTGTGATGCAGTGCGGAAAGTCCTTCTGAATGCAGTGCTCATCTGCCCATTCTCCCATCTGCTGCTGCCATTGTGGGAGCCAGATCCGGCCTCCACCGTGGCTGCATGGGACTTCGCTCGGCTCGCAGGCACCATGAAGAGCCTGCCGCAGGGAGGTGGTGCGCAGCTTCGTCCAAGGAGCTGGGTATCCCCAAACTCCTATCCTTGGGCTGCTGCTGCTGCTGTTGCTGCGATGGCAGAGGCAGTGGAGGGGTGCGCGCTCTGCCCCTGGCAGTGCTTGGCGGCCGGCCAAACGCTATAATTTTACATCAAAAGTTGGGGGGTCATCTTATATGCCCAGTTGCCTAATACATACAGTATTTGTCTAATCCTCCATGTTGGTGGAGGATTATTAAAGTCATCCAGGTTGGTGGCCATCACTGACTCCTGTGGGAACGAGTTGCATAGTTTGACTATTGTCAGGGGCTGGACTGAGGAGGAAGGGTGGGGACCACCACCACCACCCTCTTCCTGAACCTTCCCGAGAAGAGGAGGACAGTATAAATTTACAGCGGTGGTTTGCAGAAGGTCATGGTTCAGAGGTTTCAGAAAGGAGAAGCTGGGATGTATTGGGAGAGGAGCAGCAGCAGGAAGAAGAAACACCAGGGGAGAGACAGCTGACAGACTCAGTGTCTATAGAAAGCATTCCTGACCCCCCTCTCCCAGGACCAGGCGGGCATTGAGAGTAGTAGAACAAAAAGCTCAGAGGCAGAAAGCACAGTTCAGCTGACACAAGGATGATGTAGAATAGGAGAGACGGAGGGGTTGTGACTTTTCTCAGAGCAACGCCATTATCTAAGAGAGACTGCGTTTCTACGCCTCTCTCTGTAATTATTGAATAAAAGACTTGGTAAGAACACTTCTTGTTTATCTTGGCTGCCACTGTGGGAGGGATCGGGTTTCCTGAAGCCTGACAACTATGCATGTGTGAAGAAGTACTTTTTCATACTCATCAACTGTCCTGGAAAAAACTAGACATTGTGTTTTTTCATATGAGTTCTTGGGGGGGGCGGGGAGAGCACAGCATAGGTCATGTGACACACCTGGGCGCACATCTCTGAAGACGCATGTCCCAGTTTTTGGTGTGGAAATGCTGGAAGGTATGTTTTCTTTTATCCGTCCTGATCTTCCAACATTCAGCTTCATGAGTTTTAGCATTACAAATGAGAGAGGGGGGAAAACCTTCTTTTCAATCCACTTTTTCCACGCTTTGTATAATTTAGTAAACCTCTATCATGTTACCTCTTCCTCTCCTTTTCTCTAAACTACTAAATCCCAAACACTGAAGCCTTTCCTCAAGGGGGAGCAGCTCCACCCCTTTGGTCGTTTTGATTGTTGAGAGCTAATGCATCAACAATATCTGGCCTTCTTCATCACAAACCCCTAGTGTCCCTGTGTCAATAACCTTACCAGGAAAGATGTGGAATGCCTACTATCTCCAGATACTGCTAATTCCACTTTTACACACAGTCGCTTTACTAGTTCCAAAATAATTAGCTACGCGGTCTTTTTCTTTAACTGCATCCTTTAATCAAGAGCTCATCTACCTTCAACAGCAGTCAGCTGCTAAATCCGCCATTGCGGTAAGTTGCAAGAGAATTATCATCTTCCCAGAGCCATTTCCACGGAAGCACGTTTCATGTGTGTGGAGGTGGAAGGTGGGAAGGGAATAACCTTCTGGGGGAAAAACCACAATTATAAACAGCTGCAGCCTGCATTAAATGTAATTATGATTGATTCCTATAAATCATTCTTTGTGTAAACTTCCACTTAGGCAGGATTTGCTGTTTTGGTGCAGATGCAAAAAAAAGAAAGAAAGAAAGTGCTGCATTAAGTGATTATCTGTCTTTATTATTGCAATTATTATGAGGGGGGAATTAGTTTCCGTTCAGATGTGGGAAAGGAGATGAGGAAGTAATAGCTAGTAATTGGCAAGAGTAGTGGGAAACTGGCATTTCACCCCAAATGAGGAGTTTATGGACAAATGTTACATTTCAGTATTGAGTATAGAGATATAAGTAGTCTCACCCTCTCTTTGGGAAGGGAAATAGCTCAGTCATAGAGCATCCATGTCTCATGCTAAAGGTTATGGGGCTCAAGCCTCACTATCATCAGGTAAGGGGTGTGGGAATGTCCGCTGCCTAAAACTCTGGAGCTGCTTCCAATCAGTGTAAGCAGTTGTTGTTGTTGTTTAGTCGTGTCTGACTCTTCGTGACCTCATGGACCAGAGCACGCCAGGCACTCCTGTCTTCCACTGCCTCCCGCAGTTTGGTCAGACTCATGTTTGTAGCTTCGAGGACACCGTCCAACCATCTCATCCTCTGTCGTCCCCTTCTCCTTGTGCCCTCCATCTTTCCCAACATCAGGGTCTTTTCCAGGGAGTCTTCTCTTCTCATGAGGTGGCCAAAGTATTGGAGCCTCAGCTTCAGGATCTGTCCTTCCAGTGAGCACTCAGGGCTGATTTCCTTAAGAATGGAGAGGTTTGATCTTCTTGCAGTCCATGGAACTCTCAAGAGTCTCCTCCAGCATCATAATTCAAATGCATCAATACTTTGGCGATCAGCCTTCTTTATGGTCCAGCTCTCACTTCCATACATCACTACTGGGAAAACCATGGCTTTAACTATACGGACCTTTGTTGGCAAGGTGATGACTCTGCTTTTTAAGATGCTGTCTAGGTTTGCCATCGCTTTTCTCCCAAGAAGCAGGTGTCTTTTAATTTCGTGACTGCTGTCACCACCTTCATGGATCACTGCCTTGCCATGGCGAAGGGGTCGAATAACTCAGAGAAGCTATGAGCTATGCCGTGCAGGGTCACCCAAGATGGACAGATCATAGTGGAGAGTTTAGACCAAATGTGATCCACCTGGAGGAGGAACCGGCAAGCCACTCCAGTATCCCTGCCAAGAAAACTCCATGGACAAAGGCAACAGTGTAAGCATTGATGACCCTCAAATATCTTATTCCAAATTCACTGCAAATTTGTTTACTACATAAATCAATGGGAAGCTCAGCTAAAAGGGTTCAACTATTATGGATGCTGGTGGCTTCCAGAACTTCAATTGCCCCCAGATAGAAAATCTTGCCAGGATTGTGACTCTTGCTATGGCATAAAAATGTGTGGCGTTTAGCACCAGCTGAAAATACAACTCATAAATTACATGTTGCCAAGGGCTTGGAGGATTCTGGAAGGATTTTAAGCTGTTTGGTGGGATTTTATCATATACCTCGGTTTTCGAATGTAATCCGTTCTGGAAGACCGTTCAAAAACTGAAAACTCAGTACAGAAGCCTCAATATGGAAAACTCCATACAGAAAATTCAATGCGCAAAACTAAATACGGAAGCCACATGGCATGTTTGACTTCTGAGGTGTGTTCGAAAACTGAAGTGTTTACGGCGTCCATTGATGGAGATGTTCAAAAACCGAGGTACCGCTGTATACAACAAATACAGACACACAGAACTACTTTTCCACAATACCTAATGGTTTTAAGTACTCTACATACCGGATATAAGTCTTTCACAATATATTGCACTGCTTTTTTATATTTGTACTTCTATTATTTTAATTGTATTTGAGATACTTTTTTTATAAAAAAAATACTGACCCAGATGAACCAATGCATTGATTCAGTAAAAGGCTGATTCCCATGTTGTCTCTAAGAAGGTTCTCTACATTTATTTAAGCTCCTAAGGAAGTTCTTCAGGTGTACAGAAATGCTTTTAAAAAATCTAGGCTGATCAGAAACTCTTTAAGAAACTTCTCTGGGATTATCAAAACTCTCTTAGCTACTCTTCGATTTCTTTTAAAGTTGTTTTGTGGAAAATCATAGCTCACTAGCAAAGCATGTGCCTTGCATTGTATCACTATTTAAAAAGATCTTAAGAAGCACAGCTGGGAAAGACAGGACCTAGAAAGCTGTGCCAAAAAAAATTCTCCTGCCCTTTCCCCAACCATTTCCTATCAATTAACAAGAAATAAAACTGCCTTGAAAAAATATCAGTTATAATCTGGTGCAGATTTTCATTTCACCAATATTTTTTTTTTAGGTAGCTGTTTGTGAGCATCCTTTCTTTCACTCTGCAGATAATCTCTTTCAATAATTGAATTATAGAACTGCAGAGTTGGAAGGGACCCTGAGGGTCATTTAGTCCAACCCCCTGCAATGTAGGAATATACAGCTGTCCCGTATGAGGATCGAACCTGCGACTTTAGCATTACCAGCATCTCTCAGGTCTTTTTCAAATCATGAAGTGTGGGCAGCCAGGGAGGCTGAAGCATGCAAGAGAAATGTTTAAATGTTTACAAAACACACAAAAAACAACAACACCCCAAGCCACCCTTGCAGTGATAAAACAGCTCACTGGTAGATGGGCCAATGGTATAATTTAGTATAAGGCATCTTCAGTTGATTCCCCTGAAAAAGAAAATTCTTGGTGGCAGTAATAAAATCTGCCGACCAGACTGTAGCATATCCCCTGCCACCTCATAAAGACAATTCAAATGGGTCTTTCTTACACTGTTGTTGCAACTTTCCCCTAGTACCATTCATGGCCTTCTGAGATATATATATATCTCACATCACAGCTCAATGTAGCCTGGGAAATCTTCAAAATACGGTAGCTGCAATATAGCAGTTGTGTGAATGGCATAATTTATAAACAGAAACAATGACAGAAGAAAATACTACAAGGTTCTAGAAGAGTTTTTTTGTGCCTAGCTTTTGTATTGATGTTTTTGATGTTTGTGTTTGTATATTTCTTCCCCCTTGAAATGGGAAAGGCATGTCATCCTGCGCTAATTTTCAGGTTTGACTGGCTGTTGGGAATGCAAATGACTGCTGTTAGAAAAGCTACCAAGTCTGCTCTTAATTTGAAATGGTAATCAAAATGAAGGTTTATCTCTTAATTCAGCATTTGGTAAGCTGGTGCACTCCATCATCCCAAGTCAGCATGCTATGCAAGTTGTAGTCCAAAACATAAGAAGGACACCATGTTATTATTAAGGTCAAATAACACATGAGACAGAATCTTTCCAACAGTTGAATAACTCTCTTTCAGTTAACATCTGTGTAGCTCCTTCAGTTCCACCATTCAATAAGGCCTTAAAAATGTGAGTTTTTAAAACTTGTGCCTTTCAATTTTTCTCTTTCTGCTCAGTGCTTCTAAGGTTCCACTGTTGCGTTTCTCTGCGTACATCACTTTGTGAGGACTTGGCCCCACCCAGGAAGTGACTAATAAATAAACAGAATGAATGAATGAATGAATGAACATCACCCAAACATGTTGCTCACTAGACCTTTCTGCTGGGACTTTACAGAGTGATGGGATCACCAGCACATCTGCAGCCAAGACACACATGGTGGCCGGGGTAGAAAGTGGGGTAGCTTTAAGATCACTGTGCCAGCCTTGAACTGATACAGTGATTGGGCCCACCAGGCCTCATTCTATCATATGGCAACCGTGAGACTGGCTTGGAATCCAACGGATCCTTGAGGGGTTCAGCTCTACCTCCTTCTGCCCCAAGATTTCCCTATTTCAAGGTCTTCTACTGGCTATTGCCAATGGCGATCTTGCTCACCATCATATTTGGCAGGTGGAAGAGGAAGCACTGGACCAAAAGAGTGATGTTTAATGATGCTTCTGCAACAGAATGCCAAATGCAAATATTCACGTTAATTTCCTTTTGTTTTAATTCTAGCAAGCCTCTCTCTCTCTTTTTCTCTCTCCCTTTCACTCTCTCTGCCCTATATAGGGGAAATAAAACAATTTAGCACTCAAAACAAAAATGCTAAGCAACAACAACAAAATCAGACGGTGGAGCACTTTTGCACAATACCATCTAATTTCCATAAAGTGTCTGCAGGGCTTTGTACATTCAGATTTTTCTTCCTGAAAACATTTATGGAAATAGGTTATTATGCCTGCTACTAACAGTGAGCAATTTGTTCCTATTAACAGAGTTTTTATTCCAAATACTAATGAAATAAACACCCATTTCAGATACCACCCTAAATCTAAACAATGCCTGGGACTGTGATCTGCATCCCATGTATCTATATCTATATCTAACAACTCAGATTCATTTTTGAATATATGAATGATTATTAATGATTCAGACGTGTTCTTGAGTTGTAATCAAGAGGAGAAGAAGAAGAAGAAGAAGAAGAAGAAGAAGAAGAAGAAGAGGAGGAGGAGGAGGAGGAGGAGGAGGAGGAGTTTGGATTTGATATCCCGCCTTTCACTCCCTTTAAGGAGTCTCAAAGCGGCTAACATTCTCCTTTCCCTTCCTCCCCCACAACAAACACTCTGTGAGGTGAGTGGGGCTGAGAGACTTCAAAGAAGTGTGACTGGCCCAAGGTCACCCAGCAGCTGCATGTGGAGGAGCGGGGAAGCGAACCTGGTTCCCCAGATTACGAGACTACTGCTCTTTACCACTACACCACACTGGCTCTCTAAGTGAACAAAAAAAATTATTGAGATTCAGTCTCACTGAGTTGAGCATCTTCTGCACAACTGGCCGAACATCCCTTCATACATAATGCCTTCCACACCCTTCCTCTTCTCTTCCTTGACATCCTCACTTTCTTGCTGTGGAACTTGTCTTCATTTTGCATCCAGAAGTGATAAGAACCTCAGAGGAGTCTGCTAGATCAAGCCAAAGACCGAATGTCATGGACTGGCTACACATCAGAGAGCACATTGCAGCATTTTGTTGCAGGTTCCACTGAGAAATGACTAGTGATATTCATAAAAATGGAGATTTGGCCTACAATGATGGATGGACTCAAGGGCATCTGATCAAATTTGCAGATGACACCAAACTGGGAGGGGTGGCTAACACCCCAGAGGACAGGATCATACTTCAAAATGACCTTGACAGATTAGAGAACTGGGCCAAAACAAACAAGATGAACTTCAACAGGGAGAAATGTAAAGTATTGCACTTCGGCAAAAAAAATGAGAGGCACAAATACAAGATGGGTGACACCTGGCTTGAGAGCAGTACATGTGAAAAGGATCTAGGAGTCTTGGTTGACCACAAACTTGACATGAGCCAACAGTGTGACGCGGCAGCTAAAAAAGCCAATGCAATTCTGGGCTGCATCAATAGGAGTATAGCATCTAGATCAAGGGAAGTAATAGTGCCACTGTATTCTGCTCTGGTCACACCTCACCTGGAGTACTGTGTCCAGTTCTGGGCACCACAGTTCAAGAAGGACACTGACAAACTGGAACGTGTGCAAAGGAGGGCAACCAAAATGGTCAAAGGCCTGAAAACAATGCCTTATGAGGAATGGCTAAGGGAGCTGGGCATGTTTAGCCCGGAGAAGAGGAGGTTAAGGGGTGATATGATAGCCATGTTCAAATATATAAAAGGATGTCATATAGAGGAGGGAGAAAGGTTGTTTTCTGCTGCTCCAGAGAAGCAGACACGGAGCAATGGGTCCTAACTACAAGAAAGAAGATTCCACCTAAACATCAGGAAGAACTTCCTGACAGTAAGAGCTGTTCGACAGTGGAATTTGCTGCCAAGGAGTGTGGTGGCGTCTCCTTCTTTGGAGGTATTTAAGCAGAGGCTTGACAACCATATGTCAGGAGTGCTCTGATGGGGTTTCCTGCTTGGCAGGGGGTTGGACTCGATGGCCCTTGTGGTCTCTTCCAACTCTATGATTCTATGATTCTAAGGAGTAATGTAGTCTTAGCTCAGTACGTGGAGCCATTGGTAGATCTTTGAACTGGTGAAGGGTCCACTGGAGCATCAGTTCCCCTAAGAGACCCACTTAACCACCTTATATTTATTGGGAAGGGCACTGGTTTAGGAAGGTACATTGATTCATGCAATCTCTTTCTCGGATGTCAGCAAAAGTGGAGAAAATGTAAAACATCTATCCAATTATTTCCATTAATATACAAGCATTAGGCATTCAAATTCCTAATTAAGAGAAAACATGCCCTGTCAGGCATCTGCATGGGCTACTGCACATCGCCTAGATTGTTCCATAATTATCCTGGCTTAATAGTTCTGAAAATGAAAGCAATGCACACCCATTGAGGAAACGCACCACTTATCACATGAGACGCCATGGTATGAAAAACATGCTCTGCTTTGGTGTATTTGAGCTGCCGGTTTTCAGCCGAACATGCTCTAATTAACAGAGACCAATGACAGCATGTTAGCCTGTTCTGCCAACAAAGTTTAATAAGAAAAGGAAACAGGATTTAATGCATATCAAAATAATATTTCCATGCTGCAGTCATGAAGAGCTTGGTTTGTGGGATGGCTCAGGCATAGAAAATTGGGGTAAGGTGTTGGGAGCCCGGCGTATCTGATGACCAAATTTTGCAAACAATACCTTCACAAGGTTGAATAACAAAGTTCATGTGGCTGGTGCAATTGTGAATTTGTGGGTGTTCCCCTGGTGAAGTGTGTAGAAATCCTGAGAGTACTTCTGGTTTGACTCCTGTTCTTGTCTATTATTGTTCTTGGGGGTTTTTTCAGGGAGAATCCAGGAAAGGTCTACTACTGTGGTTCCACACTGCAATTCTTGGTTCTGAGGATGTGGAGGAAATGTTGACTTGGTTTGCATTTTTTATTATTATTTTTAAGCAAAGCAGACTAATTCTCACCTCCTGGCCAAATATAAAAATTATAATATTACGGTTCTTTAGATTTCATACTTCTTGGAATTTTGCAAATTTGAGTCAATTCCAAAGTGTTGGCAAGCCTCTCAGTTTAGAGGCATCTGAAATTTTTGATACACTCCAAGTTTTCTTTCCCCTGCCTAAAAATCTTGAACAGCTCAAAAACCAGGACAGACCCCCTGCAGAACTCTACTCCATATCTACTTGACTTTGATCCATTATTAATTGCCGTGTGTATGTGTGTGTGTGTGTGTGTGTATGAATGTCTAGATTTCATGATGATGGGCATTATAAACATTTAAAATCCAGACAAATTTCTCCCCCTTAGGCAGGTACATGATGTCAATTTTTATTTTCTTATTAAGGACCCTTCCCTTCATTCTCCCTAAGGGATAATTAATTGCTTAAAATCCTAATAGGAAACTTCCTCTATTATATATTTGGCTTATAGTTCTGAGATTTACTGTAGTTTTATGTTCATTGGATGTGGGGAAGGGGAGAAGAATCATTATTCCCACCAATCCATCTCCCCATAGGTGATTGCAATTAGGGAAAGAAATTTGGTTCAGTTTGTCTCTTAATGCGAAACTACCCAGTTTGCACTTCCTGAAACAATATACAAACCGAAGCACAGCTTTCCTCCGAAATCTTGCAGCCCTTTGAACATAGTGATGCTGTTCTCCAACTCACCTCTTAAAAGGCCTACACAACTGTGTATATTAAGGGAATGCGATAATAAGAAAGCATATATTGGTGAAAATTGCATACAAAATGCATTATATTAGTGAAAAATCACTTGCAACAGTGTGAGAGAGGGGCAGAACGCCGTTAAAAAGTCTTTAGTGGGAGAAATAGGTAAAGGTAAGGTAAAGGGACCCCTGCCCATACGGGCTAGTCTTGACAGACTCTAGGGTTGTGCGCCCATCTCACTCAAGAGGCCGGGGGCCAGCGCTGTCCGGGGACACTTCTGGGTCACATGGCCAGCGTGACATTGCTGCTCTGGCGAGCCAGCGCAGCACACGGAAACGCTGTTTACCTTCCCGCTAGTAAGCGGTCCCTATTTATCTACTTGCACCCGAGAGTGCTTTCGAACTGCTAGGTTGGCAGGTGCTGGGACCGAACGACGGGAACGCACCCCGCCGCGGGGATTCGAACCACCGACCTTTCAATCGGCAAGCCCTAGGCGCGGAGGCTTTTACCCACAGCGCCACCCGCGTCCCTAGTGGGAGAAATAAAGCACCCTAAAATGCTGACATGGCTGATGAGGCCTCTTTTAAAAAAAGCTAATTCACAAAGTGAGTGGCAAACATAAGTCTGAACAAATGAGAAGGTGAACTCGATTTATTGGTTCATCGCAAGATTCAGTTTCTAAGGACTAGGGCAAAACAGTTCATTTCACTGGGGTGGGGTTGGAGAAAGGGAAGGGAGATGCTGGGGGGTGCTTACCACACCGGCAGCAACTTCTCATTTCCCACCCCCCATTTTACAATCCAATCCAAAATCCACTGGTGGAAGCAGCAGCAAAAGTGCTGTCCTCCAGCTGCTTCCACCAGCACCACCTACCACAGCAAGCGACCCATGTCCAATCTTCATTTTGCCATCTCCTCCCCCAAGTTGCCAAAGCGTTCCTGCCTGGCTCTCTGCCTGCGAAATGATGTGCCAAATTGGAAGGTTGCAGCAGGGAGCAGGGTAGCCTGGCCAGCCCTCTTTTCACCCTTCAGCATATTGGTCTGCACTAAGCCTACTCGTGTTCAACAATATCTGCATGAACATTCTCTCTCTCTCTGCAACCAGGGAGGAAAGACAAGGCAGAGGTTACTTGCACTAGATCAACCTAGGCATGTACTGTGCTGCGTATACAGGCTGTATTAGATGTTCACCTGAATGCATGGAGGGTAGGGCAATCACAGTGGGCATGATCACCCTGCTTGCTCCTCTGCAGTATTGATTTAGTAATATTGGGCTGGTCCTAGGGGCAAACCAAGAGGCGAGGTCCGAGTCCAGTCCGAGGTCGATGGTGCGGTATGGAGGCTGTCCGCCAAAGCTGTAGCTGGGTCCAAGACAGGGAGTCGGGTGGGGTTAGGAACTCTGGCAGAAGAGCAGGACAGGGTGCAGGCAGGAACAGGCTAGCAACAACATTGCTCCCGCAACCTGGGACTGGGGCTGGCTGGCTTTTATCTCCCCCATGGCATAGGGTGGCCCCAGTCCACAGGTGACTCACCTGGAGGCGAGCACTCCTCCTGCAGGAACTTAGTTCCCTCCGCCTCTCTGCCCTGAGCCTCTGTAGCTCAGGAGAGGCTGGAGGGTTACCGGACCCAGAGGCAACCTCCTCTTCCCCTGACGGGTCTGAGAGTGGAGCACCTGCAGGCAATGGGTCCTCCATCACCTCAGGGGCCAGAGCAGACTCAGCTGATGCCTGCACCTGAGGATCCAGCACAGGTGAGGACCCTTCATGCTCAGGGCCCAGCCCCGGCTCAGCTGGTTCTGGAGGCGGGGACTCCTGTGCAGGCTGGGATTCCTCAGGTTCAACCCATCACAAATCCCAGGCCATCACAAATATGCCACTAAATGCAGGGCACCTGAGGTGAACCACAAAATGGCACCCCAGGCCCCAACCAAGGAAGAAGGGCTGAGTGAAGATCTACATCAGCCTTACCCTATCGTTGAAGTGGGAATCAAAGGCCATTGCAGAGGAGGGGAAAGAGGAAAGGGACCTGCTGTGAATCATGTCAGGCAGGTGCAGAACTCAGGAGACACCAGAGGACAACCCCTGCCATTTCCTCCCTACAGGTAGAAAGAGACCTGCTGTAGAGGTGGCAAATTGAGGCAGGGCTGCCAAGCAGATGGCAGATCCAGCCTCCAAGGAGCATACCACAGCTGTTGCTGCCACTGCTGTGGTAGTAGTGAGTGTTGTATTCCTTGGAGGCTAGATTTGTTTCCCCTGTGGATTGTGCTACCTGAGGCTGTGACCTTGCCTTGCCCCATGCGTGGGCCGGCCCTGACTAAATGCCAAAACAGGCTTCTAAGCAGTTTATACAGTATAGGAGCCAGTTGCACAAACGTTCAGCTAGAAAGACCCATCATTAAAATGTGCAACGGCAAAATCCCATCAGAACAACAGAGCAATGCAAGAAGCTCAAGAGAGCAAGAGAATGCCTGTGTTAAACAGGTGCATTTTCAAACACCAGTATTTCAGCCGGGGGGGGGGCATTCCATAAGGTCACTGCCTACAGTGTAAAGCCCACCTTCATGTTGCCACAAGCCATTATTCATCAAGCAATGGAATGGACTGGGTTCCATTCACTGATCTTTACACCTTTAGTGGGAAATGGAGGGGAAGTTAGTTTTTCAGGTATACTGCTCTTGAGGTGTTTAGGGCCTTACATGCAGGCAACAGGACATTTAATGTGGGTTGGTGGTTAATAGGCAGAAAGTGCAGATCCCTCAGCACTGGGCGGGGGGATGGGTGCCCAGTAAGAGTAACTGAGCATAAATATGTTGCATGAATAGGGCTTGGCAGATATGAAATGTTCAGTGGACAGCAGTGTTGCAAAAGGAAAAGCAAGCAGTACATAAACAGAGAGAGAGATAGAGATAGAGAGAGAGAGATGATAGATGATGATAGATGATAGATAGATAGATAGATAGATAGATAGATAGATAGATAGATGATAGATAGATAGATAGATAGATAGATGACAGATAGATGATAGATAGATAGATAGATGATAGATAGATGATAGATAGATAGATAGATAAATAGATAGATAGATAGATGATAGATAGATGATTGATAGAGAGATAGAGAGATAGAGAGAGAGAGAGAGAGAGAGAAAGATAGAGATAGAGATAGAGATAGAGATAGAGATGATAGAGATAGAGATAGAGATAGAGATATAGAGATATATCAGTATCTATTTTATTTTATTTCACTTGAATTGGGAGGTGGATCATTTTGGCTGAAGTCTTGGAGTTTAAGAAAAGGGGAAGGAGAAAAAGACCTGAAGGGCTTCTCCTAGAATGATTTTAAAGGAAGAAGATGACGAAGAAGAAGAAGAAGAAGAAGAAGAAGAAGAAGAAGAAGAAGAAGAAGAAGAAGAAGTTACTGTTTTAAAAAGAGAAGAAATAGGAATTATTTGGGTATTATTGAGGGAATCAAATGAAAACAGAGTAAATGATTTGGGGCATTTCATACCATATGCTTCCCTCCCAAGGTAAATAACAACTTGTGGGGGGAATTGGATCAAGAAAATATCAGGGGGGAAGCTTAACCCTTCTCCTTCATACCACAGACCAAGTTCAAATCAGGATCTCCTAGCAGCTGTTATTAAGTTGTGAGTGAGTGAGTGTGTTTTTAGGAAGTACAGGCGATCAAATTAAGGATCTCCCAGCATTGGTCATGCTGGTGCTGATCACCTGAGATGTAGCTAAAGTTTGGATTCTGATCCCTGTCCCTCTCCCAAAATGCTGCGTAAACCTGTGGCATGAGAGCAGAGTGGCCTGCTATGGTTCACCAGCGCACTCTGAGCAGGGCTGCTATGATCACAGCATTGGTAACCACAACAGTCCCTGTGCTTTGCCGCTTAGACAAATAGTTAAACTCTTAATAGCGAAGCCACAGAACTGTCACTGTCTGAGCCGCAGGATCAGCGGACTGCTGCATGGACGGCACTCTAATTGCTCATTAATATTGGAGACGAGGGCAATTACTCTTGCAAAATCCCATGGCACTTACAAACCTTACTTTTCGCCATTATTCCTTCTCTTCCAGGCTGCAAGAGTGAGGTGGCCTCTCATCCACAGGAGATCTGCACACGATTCAGTAGAGCATGGGCGGTTGCGTGGGGTGAAAGTGCCCCTCTGTCCTTCTGCGCAATATCAACGTGAGGTGTGGGAAGGTGGGGAGAGGAGTAGCGAAATCAGCACACAACATGCATCTTTATTACGAGCGCATTAAACCCCGTTGAACTGTGTAAGCGAGCAGAACAAAACCCAGTGAGCGAAAAGGCAAAATCAAAGGGCTTTCATTTCCCCCAGTAGAAATGTAACTGCCTCGTTTTACAAAGGCACACACCTGGATTTATTTATTTATTTCTCTACGTCGCCCAATAACTGGTGCTTTCAAGAAGGGACTCTCTTCATGTATCTAACAAATGAAACGTGAACAAATCTTAACATTACACAGGAAGGACTGATCAGCCACAACTGTGGTTGTACTGTTGTGTGAGTGCTGTCCGGTGGTTAGAGTGCTGAACTCGGGACCTAGGAGACATAGGAGCCAACTCCTAGGAGCTAAGGTCCCTTCGCCCCCCCCCCCGTAATATATTTGAGTAGAACCCCCCCCCCCCAGGTTGATGGGCATTGCCATTCAAATAGTGTGTGTGTGTGTGTGTGTGCTGTGTCATGTGATTGATTATGCAGGGCGGGGTTTACCTGCCCTAATATTTCACTCAATTTTGAATTCTTGCTAGGAGACCAGCGTTCAAATCCCCACTCAGCCATGAAGTTCACTGACTGACCTTGGACCAGTCACTGCCTCTCAGCCCAACCTACCTCTCAGGATTGCTGTGGGGATTATATGAGGAAGTGGGGGGAACCACGTATGCTTCCTTTAACTCCTTGGAGGAAAATGTGAGATATGAATGCAATAAACACACAAGCAAACAAACTGCTCAGATAAGGTCAGAACTGCAGCCACTACTAGTAGTAAGGTAAAGGTACCCCTGCCCGTACGGGCCAGTCTTGACAGACTCTAGGTTGTGCGCTCATCTCACTCTATAGACCGGGAGCCAGTGCTGTCCGCAGACACTTCCGGGTCATGTGGCCAGCGTGACAAGCTGCATCTGGCGAGCCAGAGCCGCACACGGAAACACCGTTTACCTTCCCGCTAGTAAGCGGTCCCTATTTATCTACTTGTACCCGGAGGTGCTTTCGAACTGCTAGGTTGGCAGGCGCTGGGACCGAACAATGGGAGTGCACCCCGCCGCGGAGATTCGAACCGCCGACCATGCGATTGGCAAGTCCTAGGCACTGAGGTTTTACCCACAGCGCCACCCGCGTCCCTACTACTAGTAGTAGTGCAGTAGTGATTGTAGTGGTGGTGGTAGTAGAGAAAATGCTTCTTCCCATTTCTAAATAATATTAAAATGTCATTATTTTTTCATTTTCTTCTCTTATGGTTGCTGCAACTTCTATTAGGGCTGTGCAAGCGTCCCACATCAATTTGGGGATGGGGCCAATGTTTACTTAGGTGTTGTGGTTTTTTTACACTTGGGAGAGGAAGGAGGAGAAGGAGACACTTTGCCTCCCTACACACAACCCGACTGCCCTGCATAGAGCAGGAGCGTTTGGTTCTGCTGGGTGCTGCTATTGCTTCTTGAGCAAGGCTCAGCTGGAACCAAGAAGCATCCTAGGGCACCTTCACTTGAGGCGGCTGCCACCGCCTGCAGTTCTGTGGTCCACCACATGGGGCAGCCAGACACAGCACTCCTGGTGCTCCAATATAACCAAGGCTCACAACCTGAGATGGAGTTCTTCAGCTGAAGGGGTGAGATTATAGACATAGGTTTGATTCTCAATGGCTGGAATCACCCCGGCCAGATAGCAAGTTTAGCGTCTCTCCCACAATTGTGTCTGATGACAGCCTTTGAAATTGCCCTGGAAGTGAATGGCTGCAGTTCAGGCCAAGGAGACATTATGAAGCTGCTGTGATTATTGAGTCTGAGCATCTAGACCAGTGTTGTTTGGTTACAAGTTGCTGGAAGCAACAGGAGGGGACAATGCTCTTGTGCTTGGGTTCAGGTTAGCCAGATGGGTCATTGACCCAATCCAGCGGACTCTTCTTATGTTCTTAAGTGAGGGCTCTTTGGGGATTCAAGCTGGCTCAATGCATTTTTCTGTCTTAGGCAGAATTTTTTTGCAAGGCACATAAAGAAGCCAATTGGACCTGTAGTTGAATCTTCCCTGTCCAGTAGAAGAGTCTTTCACTGCATATGAGGGGAACAGGCTACTGTAATGGGCACAAGGCAGGTCACATGACACTCATAGGTTTGGTAATTCACCCAACTCAGCAATTGTCACCTGAGGCAGCTGCCTCACTCTGCCTCATTGTAGGGCCGGCCCTGCCCCATATTCTACAGTGGTACCTCGGGTTAAGAACTTAATTCGTTCTGGAGGTCTGTTCTTAACCTGAAACTGTTCTTAACCTGAAGCACCACTTTAGCTAATGGGGCCTCCTGCTGCTGCCGCGCTGCCGAAGCACAATTTCTGTTCTCATCCTGAAGCAAAGTTCTTAACCCGATGTACTATTTCTGGGTTAGCTGAGTCTGTAACCTGAAGCGTATGTAACCTGAAGCGTCTGTAACTCGAGGTACCACTGTACTTTTATAGATGCTTTCAACTGAGGGCATTTGGAAGCAAGCACTCTTCCATTAAGCTATGGGGGGGGGGCAAAGCACTACACATGGGACAACATTGTCATGAAAGCAAAGCCTACCCTCTTCCCTTGATGGTGGTTGGCTGGAGAGGAATCCCTCATTCTTTGTTTAAGTTACACCAGAGCAGTTCATAATATATAAACATAATATGTTGAAATACATATATTGAAAAGACAATGCAAGCTCTCCCTCTGCACGAAGCCCACAAATTGTGAGTTCTAAATATAAAAGATTTGGAAGGTCAATTCCCAATAGAAGGACTAGGTGCACTCACCGGTGCTGTGGATACATGTCTTATGCAATAAACACTCAGAATGACTCGACATTTCCTTGAAACAGGAGAGAGCAAGAGGCATTTCTTACAAGTCATAATTCTGTCAGGAGAGAGAGAGAGAGAGAACCTAAATCAATTTATTAGAGATCATCTGCATGTATAATTGTGAAAGAGACCCCAGGGCAAAAAAAACACAGGCCTGCTATAATTTTGACTTTGGGACACTGTACATAAAATATATGTGCTATAAATTTCAATCACTTCCTGGAAAACACTGGTAACTTTCCCAGCAGGGTGGAAAGAAAGAAAGAAAGAAAGAAAGAAAGAAAGAAGAAAGATTATATGAACCAATTTCCCATTCACTCAGTAGTGTATTCTTGGCTAGGGTTTGGGTAGCCCAGTGTTGTTTTAAATTGCTTTTAAGTATTTTTATTATTGCGAGTCACCCTGGGCTTTCTTTGGGGTAGTTGGAGTTATTAATTTGAAATAATAAATAAATAACTTTAACCTTTATTTGTGCATATCCTGGTATATGTAACATTTTGAGATGCTTCCTGGTTGCAAACCTCTTTTGTGTGTGTCTCCCCCACCTCCCCATTTATCAAAGCAATTGCAATTGCATTGATGACCCCCAGGTGAAGTTGGTAGTGGTACAAAGCTATGGTGTTGTTTTTGAACAGAAAGGAACAAAATGACTTTGTTGAGTCTTCTCTGAGTATAACTTAGTTGGAGACAGCACAGCACCACAAAAATAATAGAAGTCCAATGTAAAAATGATTTGAATTATTATTCACAATGATTAGCAGTGGACTTATCTATTTATTGCTTTGGTCGACAAATGAATCTGGAAAAGCCTGGGTAAAAAGAAAAGTTATTAGCTCGTGCACAAAGCACAAAATCATAGAAGCCTGCCACATTGCCAGGAGAAGGGTGCTCCAGATAGCATGTGCCACCACTTGAAAGGCCCTACTCTGAGTAACCGCAAGCTGAATGGTGGGTGACACAATGGATCATCTATGAATTAACCCAATTCCTTTTGAAGCTTGTAGACATTGCCACATGTTGGGATGCCACAATTTAATTAGGCTCTTGTTGGACTTGTATCTCACATTGGCAAAGTCCATGTGTCAATTAATGTACTGGAAGAACATTCTGTATGGCTTGACTACTCAAATTCAGCTAACAGAGGGTTAACCTTGATTCCACACCTTTCTGGTCACCCTGCGGTGTGTGTCAACATTTCAGAAGTCTGGGCACAGTAGGGGATTTTTCATACTGTACTACATCCTTCAACAAAGCGGCACCCTGGGAGGCATGAAGGACCATCATTTTAACCTTAAAGAGGAACTTCTTGATGTCCACTGGTTTTTCAGCCTGATTCCACTTAAAGGTTCTCTGTAACACTGTCCTCCTTTTGATTCTTTAATTTGATATTTAACAGCAGCCTGATAGCTACAATTTGTCACACTAGTAGAAGCTGACACTCCATTCTTGATGTGCGTACTGTGAGGATTTGTGACACACCTGTTATGTCATGGACAGAGAGTAAGTTCTGCTCCTGCCACCTGGGGAGAGGAGGGAGGCAATGACCGAGCTAGAAGTTAAGACTCGGTGGCATCACACGATCTCCTAATGATACAAAGGTCTTCGGCAATGTGGTGCTACAGCAGGTACCTTGGATGCATCTAGCTCAATCTTTTGCTCAGTGCAAAATCTGTGATGCAACTACAGCATCCCAGAGAGATGGCCACCCAGCATCTGCTTAAGTACCTCTAGCAAAAGAGAGTCTCTTTAGGCGGGTCAAGCATCTCTTACCACTAGGAAGACTCTCAAAATGTTTAGTTGGAATTTGTTTCCTTGCAATTTCCACCCACTAGTCCTGCCCTCTAGAGCAACAGAGAACAAATCTGATTTAGCTCCTGCATGATAGTTCTTCAGATATTTGAAGACTCCTATCACATTTCTCTCTAAATGCCTCTTCTCCAGGCTAAACATACCCAAGTGTCCTTATAGGATCTGGTTTCTAAAGACATAAGAACACAATAAGAGCCAGCAAGATTAGGCCAAAAGGCCGTCTAGTTCAGCATCCTGTTTTCACAACGGCCAACCATGGGAAGCTCAAAAGCAGAATCTGAGTGCAACACCACTTGCTTCACTTGTGATTTCCAGAAATTGGTATTCAAAGGAATATCTCCTCTCATGGTAGAGGTAGAACATAGCCAGTGTGGTTAGTAGCTGTCGATAGTCTATCCTCCATTACCTTGTCCAAACCATCCAAGTTGGTAGCCATCACTACTTCACGTGGGAGCAGGTTCCAGAAGATCACCATATTGGTCAAGATCCTCACGAAGTCTTCAGTCCAGAAGAAGCAGGGTTGGGGAACATCTTCAGTCCATGGGATGCATTTTCTTATGGACATATGTCTGGGGGAGCCACAATATACCAATAGTGGAAGGGACTCAGAGGCGAAAATAGATTGGGTCAGAGGGAAAGGTTGGTGGACCAATGGATGCTACTCAGACCTTTATGCAGCAGACCACATTCCAGCTGCACAAGAGCCAGAGATATCAGCACACACATCTCTCCATCCAGGGCACAATCCAGCCAGGCAAAAGAAGAAGCAAAGGAGAGCTGCAGAGAGGCATAGCCTGAAGATGGATATATGGTTCTGGAGAGCTATGGGTGGTCCATGGACTGGGTGTTCCCAACCTCTGCTGTAGTTTTCCATGGACAGTAAGGGTTTGATATGAGAGTGTTTGAAAGCAAAGCAACCCCTTGCTTTGACTCAGGGATGATGCATCACCATAAGATGACCATACCAGAGTATTGGAATCAACTCAGTAGCCAAAATGAAACAAACAAACCCACCCCCCAAGCCTGAATACTTCTAAATGTCAAATTAGGAAGAATGGATGGAAGAAATACCCATTTCTTTTCCACTTTGATGTCAGAGCAACAGTAACACCCCCCCCCCCAAGTTGTGGTAGACTTTGCAAAGCACAAATGGCAGTTTAGACACCCTAACTATTATTGATTGAAAATATTGACAGAAAATCAATGGCATTTAGGCCCCTAAAGTGCCACATGTGCCTTTGAAAATCTATTCCGTGATTTAACATCTCTGAGCTTCATTTTCTCCATGTGGGAATAAATAAAGCACAAGGTATTAGCTTCACCTCTGAAGAGTTTCTCGAGGCACAGGGCAAGCTGTTCAACTGGTGCAAATTGGCATGGCTTCACCACCTTAATTTGTTAACTCTCTAAAGGGCTTTGGGGTCATACAGTGGGAGGCACCACATTTTTTTAAAAAAGGGAATACAGGGATGGCTGTTAAAATGAATTTGTGGAGTCATTGGCTTAGAGATAGAGAAAATCTGTAGTTAGAGTTCATGCACTGTAAATTGTGGTTAAACTTGACTTCACAGCAACAATGGAAGCAGCAGCCCTCAGCCATCCAACTTGCAAGGGTGGCTTCTCAAGAGCAAGTTCCATTTGTGGGGGAACCTGTTTGTGTGAATGGACTTAGAAATCAGGTTTCTCTGTCATACTCTGGCAATTTTCGATTTTACACTTCCAGTTCTCACTAAACTGAACTCAATGGGTCTTACATCTGATTAGACACACATAGGGTTCCATTAGGGACGCGGGTGGCGCTGTGGGTTAAAGCCTCAGTGCCTAAGGCTTACCGATCGAAAGGTCGGCAGTTCGAATCCCCGCGGCGGGGTGCGCTCCCGCTGTTTGGTCCCAGCGCCTGCCAACCTAGCAGTTCGAAAGCACTCCCGGGTGCAAGTAGATAAATAGGGACCGCTTACTAGCGGGAAGGTAAACGGCGTTTCCGTGTGCAGCTCTGGCTCGCCAGAACAGCGATGTCACGCTGGCCATGTGACCCGGAAGTGTCTTCGGACAGTGCTGGCCCCGGGCCTCTTTGAGTGAGATGGGCGCACAACCCTAGAGTCTGTCAAGACTGGCCCGTACGGGCAGGGGTACCTTTACCTTTACCTTTACCTTAGGGTTCCATTGTTCTTCTTGGATTTTGCTAATTAGGGTTTAGGTGATTATTTTGGCATAGGGGCTGCCAGCATGGCACCCATGGGTGCAATTGTACTCTTGAGGTCTTTCCCTGGTGCCCACAATGCTTCTGAGATCCTCTCACTGTCCCTTTGGTCATGAGGCAGTAAGAGCTGCTCAACAGTGGAACAAACTCCCTTGGATGTTTTTAAGCAGAGGTCAGATGAGCATCTGTCATGGATGCTTTAGTTGAGATTCTATGATTCCATAAAGTGCATATTTTGAGTCACAATTCATTTCAATTTTTGACTCTGAATATTTCAGAGAAGATTTTAATACAGCTGCTTTATTTTTAAAAATACAGTCTAATACTGAAGTGAGAAAGAATGTAATCAGAAGTCCACATTAGGAAAAGACGAATCCGTCAATTTCAGTTCATCTCAGTTACACATTCTTGACTGGATAATGGCACTTCAAATAAAATCAAATAAAATCAAAATGTATTGGACAACCAAATACAGGTTATAGTAAAAAAAAAACCAACTAGCAGGCAATCAGATTTTAGCAAACAAAGTTAATAAGAACAGCAGAATAAAACACATGTAATAAAACACACATAATAATAAAACATAAATTCGAAAACACATGTGGCACATATCTCAGGTCATAGGGCTAAACTCATAGGCTTTCTTGAGTTGGGAAGGTTTTGCCACAAACTTTGGTGCATTGAACATAACATGCTAGATAAAGGTAAAGGTAAAGGTACCCCTGCCTGTACAGGCCAGTCTTGACAGACTCTAGGGTTGTGCGCCCATCTCACTCAAAGAGGCCCGGGGCCAGCGCTGTCCGGAGACACTTCCGGGTCACGTGGCCAGCGTGACATCGCTGCTCTGGCAAGCCAGAGCCGCACACGGAAACGCCGTTTACCTTCCCGCTAGTAAGCGGTCCCTATTTATCTACTTGCACCCGAGAGTGCTTTCGAACTGCTAGGTTGGCAGGCGCTGGGACCGAACAGCGGGAGCGCACCCCGCCGCGGGGATTCGAACCGCCGACCTTTCGATTGGCAAGCCCTAGGCGCTGAGGCTTTAACCCACAGCGCCACCCGCGTTAACATGCTAGATAGCAGATGCTTAATTTTGTCAGTGTCATAAAGGGTGGTGATCAGCTCCAAGAATTTCTTCAAATACTTTGCTCTTGGCAGTTCCTATAACTTACCACGTAACATATAGTTTATAATGCCCTCTGCTCTCTGGCATCCACAGATGCAAAAGCACTGTTCCCTAGGAATTTTCTTGTAACTCCCATCCAGAATTTCAGAGAAGGGAAGCTTTCAAAGGGTGGTTCTGTTTTGGTTCACTTTTTGTTATGGGAAGCGCAAATTGTTTTTGTCCCTGACTCTGCTCAATTGCTTTGGGTCCAGGTTTTGTGATGTCCTCTTCTCTTTCATTCATTTTTCCGACTGCTTACGTGTATTATGCAACTTAAGAAAATAATGAAAAGCAATTCCATCCCAAAAGGAAAGTGTGAGTTAGGTAGGTTCTTCCCCCATCCTGAGGACTCTGAGTGTGGAAGTGATGTCGGCCCGGAACAGAGTGACTTGTCCATCTCTGGCTACTGGAGGAGGGTCATGGATGAAAAAATAGTCCAGTGTGATTATGCCAGAACATGGGTTAAGATGGATGGGGAAGAGGACACTTTGCAGATGCTGCTTTCAGTGTCAAGCCTGTGCTTTTTGCAATATAAAGCCTTGCTCCTCAGCATAAGGTATCAGTGTGCTCTTCTGAGTTACTAATAAAACGCTTCCTTTCATCTCAGCCTTCCAATGCGCTTGCTCCACCTAACGAGAGTGTGGGAGGCTAGAAGAATTCCTGACAATGTGGTAACATTTAAGATTTCCAGCGCATTAATACTGACATTTTGTCTTCTAAACAATCACAGGTAATGAAGGTCAGTACAAGCAAACATTCTGTCTATGGCCCTTAGTTGAGAGCTGGCTGCGCTTGAACGTCACAGCAGGATATTGCCAGGCTTAGAGTCTTTCCTCTGCGTGGCTTCCCTTCCGAGGACTCATTGCAGCTGGCTCCAGCATATGGTCGACCACGGAGATATTTTGTGGGGTCCACTGCCTCAGTAACTATTTAATGATTAATTACTGCTGGCTAATGTCAGGATGAGATGCTGAAACCTGCCGGCGAAAGTCTTAACTATAGGAAATGGCAGCAGACAGACTTTCTCCCCCACCCCCACAAAGAATAAGTTTTCTTGCTCAACATCGCCACAGGTCACATTTGATACAATTTGCAGATAGAAAGATGTGGGAGAAAATGAACCAAGTGATCCAGCAATGTCTTTGGCTCATCCTTTCACTAGTGGGTGGTATGTTCAGGATAGCCTTATGGGGTTAATACTACCCCTGGAGTTTCATGATATTTTGGAGCACAACATTCGATGCAAATTGTCCAACAATAACCTTTTAAAAAGATGGTCCTGTCTGCAGGGGTGGACACTTAAATGCTTCAGTCCTAACCGTGCCTACTCATTGAATTCAGTGGAGCTTACTCCAAGGGAAGTGAGGTTAGGATTGCAACCTTATTCATCATAAAAAAGAGGGGGAATATATCACCAAAAGAAAAGAGGGCAAAAGTTGCATAGGCCACATAGAGATGCAAATGTTGAAACTGTTATTATAATTTCATTACAGTGGTGCCCCGCAAGACGAATGCCTCGCAAGACGGAAAACCCGCTAGACGAAAGGGTTTTCCGTTTTGGAGGTGCTTCGCAAAACGAATTTCCTATGGGCTTGCTTCGCAAGACGAAAATGTCTTGCGAGTTGCTACGATTTTTTTCCGCTCCCCACCCCCTTTTTCTAAGGCACTAAGCTGCTAATAGCCTTTTAGCAGCTAATCCGCTAATCCCTTAAGCCTTTAATAGCCGTTAATAGCCGCTAAACCTCTAATAGCGCTAATCCGCTAATCCGCTAATGGGCTTGCTTCGCAAGACAAAAAAACCGCTAGATGAAGAGACTCACAGAACGGATTCTTTTCGTCTTGCGAGGCACCACTGTACATTACAGTGGTACCTCTGGTTGCGAACGGGATCCGTTCCGGAGGCCCATTCGCAACATGAAAAGAATGCAACCCGCAGCAGCGCTTCTGCACACACACACAGGTTGTGATTCGCCACTTCTGGCATGCGTGTGACGTCATTTTGTGCTTCTGTGCATGCGCGAGCGGCGAAACCCGGGAGTAACCCTTTCCGGTACTTCTGGGTCACCGCGGGACGTAACCTGAAAGAACATAACATGAAGCGGATGTAACATGAGGTATGACTTTATAGAGGGAAATTGGGAGCAGGTGATATAATTGCCTGCTCAGTCTTGGTCTTCAGGTGCTAACTCAAGGCCCCTCTGCTCAGTGGTGTTGTGTGCGCCTGTAGCGCCCAGGGCAGGTGTGTGTTTTTGCGGGGGCGGGCGGTGCTGGGGACTAGGAGGGAGAAGGAGCCCACCACGGCACCCCAGCTGACCTACGTGCCTGGCACACCAAGGGAGAAACAAGCTCCCTTGGTCACAGTGCCTTGCAGGGCTGATAGAGCTAGTTTCTCCCTCGGTGTGACAGGCACATGGAGGGACAAGCTTCAGCCCCATGAGGAGTCATGGCCAATGGAGCTCGTTCATCCCTCAGCTACAGTACCGCTGCCGATGGGTGATTGCAGGGGATTGCAGCATCAGTGTAGGGACCGCAGCATCGGAGAGAGATGCTTCCACCCCCAGGCCAGGCCTCAGCCAAGAGTGGAGCAGCTGCTTCTGCTGCCCCAACCCTGAAGGCCAGCCTGGGCATAGCTTCCCTCAATGAGGGAACTATAGCTGCACCCCCCTCAAAAAATGTACCCAGGGCAACACCTCCCCCAGCCCCCCATGCTACCCCACTGCCTCGGCTCACCCTTCTTATGGTTCTTCATTTTTAAAATGGATTTGGACCAGAGACATCCCTTCAAACAGAGAACTGCTTAAATTAGAGACCTGTGATTTGACTGTCCTTACAACAGACTGTCTTCTCTAAGGCATAACCTCCAACGTTCTTGGCACCAAAATTGGGGCACTCCTTTTTCGGTCCCGAGTTCTTGTGCATACACAAGAGTATGAGACCAAATGATTTGGGGTTTTTTGGGTCTCGTGAGAGCAAAAAACCCCAAACCGGACGGCTTTCATTCCATTGCACTGACATGACCCAACTGATTCACACAAGAGTGAGAAAAGAGCATCTTCCAGTCTGGTGCTCTGGTGCAACCCAGCTAACTCATGCCAGAGTGAGCATCTTTTGGTCTGGCACTCTGATGTGGGAACTCAACCAAAAAAAGGGACATTCAGGGATCTAATCAGAAGCTTGGATTGGCTTCTGTGACTCTAGGACAGCGGTTCTCAACCTGTGGGTCCCCAGATGTTGTTGGACTACAACTCCCATCATCCCTGAGCTCTGGCCTTGCTAGCTAGGGCTGATGGGAGTTGTAGTTCAACAACATCTGGGGACCCACAGGTTGAGAAAGGCTGCTCTAGGATGTCCCACTTAAAACAGGACAGTTGAGGGGTATGGTAAGGTAGTACTCATAACCATCCTATCTGTCTGAGAATTCTAGACTTCTGGGACTTAAAGAAATGTGATGTCATTTTAGCAGTCTTAGAATATCCTGGGGATTATAGTTTAAGTGTATAGGTCTTTGAGGTCAGCACGCTTATAAAATGACCATTCTCAGGATTCTTTATAATTGTGAAAGTGGTATATTAGTGCTTGAAATATATTGTGTGCAGTGCTTTTTTCGGGGGTAGGGGTATGCCCCTAAACATTTTGTGAATCTTCATACTTTTGTCCATTTACTCTATTTATTTTTGTATTTATTGATTATGGTGATTTTGTTTTAGTCAAAATGAGAATACGTTTAAACTTTTTTTTTTTTTTGAAAAAACACTGATCATGTGGATGTGTCATGGATCGGGTTGTGGCTTGGGTCCAAACGTCTGGGACTGTCCAAAGCAAGGTGGTCTGTTGACAATGAAAAGAGCGAAGTGTCTTCTTCTCTCCCCTCCTGGCTGCACGTTTAACTAGGGTTTAAAAACCTGGTTGGAGGGAGGAGACAGAAAGGAATGTTTCCTTCAAGCCCCCAACCTCATAACAGTGCAAGGCCCTGAATTGATTCTGGGCCTGGAACCAGGTCACGTCAGGCCTTGACTGTCCCAAGCAGGATGAGGGCTGCTGCAAAGGACTGGGTCAAGCCCAAATTGGATCCGGGGTGTGGGATATGCATACTAATCATAATCTTCATACTAATACTAATAAATGGGTTGGAATGTTTTTCTCCAGCATCAGCTTATTCATAAACTGTACCATCTCAAAACATTACTGAGCCATTGTGGTAGTTTGTAGAGTGCTGGCCTTTAGCCGGGGAGATTTAGGTTCAAATCCACACTCAGCCTTGAAGCCCACTGGGTTCTCTTGTGACATCAACTGCCATTTCTCAGTCTAAACCTCACAAAGTTGTGAATGCAAAGGGGGTGGAGAGTCCTCTGCATCGCCCTGAGCTCTTGGAGGACAAGGTGGGGTGAAATTTGATTAATAAGAATATGTGATTGAGGGAGAGCTAACATCTAAAATCCATAAAGTATATTGTGGCTTTTGAAGGGCCAAAATGACACTCTAATTTCATTTGGGCGATCTGGCTTATTTATATCCAAATTTTATGGTGCTTGAACATTCAAAGTTGCCGTGTTATGATGAGTTAACGCCAGTGCTCAGATTGTTCAGCAGCCAAATAACAAATTCTTCTAATGCCATTTTATGACACCTGAAAGGCATTAAACAAAATATCGCTGCTCCATAAAACAGTAGAGCAGTTTTCCGTACACTGTTTGTATGCAGATCCTGTCTTATACTCCAGCACACATCTCAACTTATGTTTAAAGTCTAGAGTGAATGACTATGATTAATTTATGCCTCCCTGATAGCTCTATTCCTACAACATAGGTGGTGATATCAATGTGTGTATGTGTGGTTAGGATCACAGCCTCTGGCCCCAACCACTCCCATATCTATGAACAGTGCCTTTTCCTTAGGATGTCCCTATTTTCATTGGACAAATGTTGTAGGGTATGGAATTATGTAACCCCTGAGCCAAGGAGATAAGTAACTATACAACCTTTAGGAGACATCTGAAGTCAGCCCTATATAGGGAAGTTTTAAAATGTTTAATGTTTTAATATATCTTGGAAGCTGCCCAGAGTGGCTGGGTCAACTCAGTCAGGTGGGAGGGGCATAAATATGATTTTTATTTTTATTATTATGGAATAGGGCAGCCCTATTTTCATCGGAGAAATGTTGGAGGGTTATATATATATCCATAATAACAAAGCACTCCATTTTGCACTGCCAATAGCCTCTCCTTTTCTGTAGGCTTCCCTTGCTCCTATATTCTACTAGGCACCAGCTTCTCTGAACAGCTTTGAGGCTATCCACAGTAGACAATCAATAACTGCTTATTTTATTTTCAAATGCATTTTATTGAGAGTCTCGTCACGTTGACAACACCCTTCTTACAAGCCTATGGGGCTGATCCGAGAGGTGTCTCCAACTTGAAAATTTCACATGCCATGATAAGAATAACTAATTTCCATGCCCCAAAGAAAGAACACACCGCAGAATAGTTCAGATCGGTGAACAGGTTGGGGGAATCAGGCTGTGTTTAAATGGCAATAGGTTTGTTAGAAAAGGGCTACACAGGCAAACAGGGGAGACTGAAGCATTCATTGCAAAAGAAAAAAGGGGGTGGGTAGGAAGTGGTGCAGATGGAATATGGGAAAAGACAAACATTAATGAAGTGAGACATTTTGTTTTGCAGTCACCCTAATGGAATGGCTTTATTTTTAATGCAGGAAGAAAGAACAAGACAGATTTGTGTGTGAGAGAGAAAAAGAGGTGTTTGCACATAATATTTCATGGAAAAAGTTCAAAGACAGCTTAACCTTGTAAAAATGTTACCTCTGAAACACCACCACGATCAGTGGCTATATGAATTATTACCACTTCGCTTGCCCGCATGACTTTTTCAGTATGTATCTAACTTGTGCATTCATTAGTTGGGCCGTTTTCCCTTCACTCTAATGCTCGCTCTTTTCAGAACGTCTGACTCTGCCCCGAAGCTCATTTTCTTCAGTGCTTTCATGGTTTGGTTAAATACTCTGGGATAGTGGTTATCTCTCCCTTTGCATACTGTAAATAATAGAACTGTGGCTCTACCTGGCTTTTTTCTTTAAAAAGATTTCAGTATGGGGAGGGCAGTGAGTTAAGAAAGAAATGTGCATCAGACCGTCTATTTTCAAAAAATCCCTTATGGTATTATAAACCCTTTAATTTTTTGAAAGCATGGTTTTGATGATGAGACTTGCAGCAAATCTGCAATTTCTAAACTCAAAACTCTTTTAATTTCTTGAAAGCATGGGTTTAGCGATGCTTAGAACTTGCAGTAAATGCAAATTTTAATATGGACTTAAATCACAGATTAATGTGGATACAGGAATGAATAGATTTATGGATGAAGACACATGACATTGACTGCTCTCTCTATCCCTAGCTGTTCCTAAGCTCATCTACCAATAAATAACCACTCCCAAGCTCAATATGATGTACAAGGCAGTTCTATACATTTGCTAGCATGTCCAGTGCTTTCCCCCCGAAAGAATCTTTCAGGGTATTCTCATTTTCCTACTCATATTGAGTACTGCCCCTCAATGAGGCCAAACATAGATTCACAAAATGTTTAGGGGTATGCATACCCCTGCGTACCCCCAGAAAAAAGCACTGAGCACGTCTAACAGGAACAATAATGGTTTGAAATACCGGTAATTGGTTATAATAATAATATAATAATAATTTATTATTTATACCCCGCCCATCTGGCTGGGTTTCCCCAGCCGCTCTGGGCGGCTTCCAAAAGAATATTAAAATACTGTGATACATCAAACATTAAAAGCTTCCTTAAACAGGGCTGCCTTCAGATGTCTTCTAAAAGTCTGGTAGTTATTGTTCTCTTTGACATCTGATGGGAGTTATTGTTCTCTTTGACATCTGGTGGGAGGGCGTTCCACAGGGAGGGTGCCACTACCGAGAAGGCCCTCTGCCTGGTTCCCTGTAACTTGGCTTCTCGCAGTGAGGGAACCGCCAGAAGGCCCTCGGCGCTGGACCTCAGTGTTTGGGCAGAACGATGGTTTTGGTAGGTTTCACCACCACCCTCAGTATTTTACCAGTTTGTTATTGCACGACTGGTATAAATTCTGATTTCTTTTTTTCCTGAGGACTGGAATTTGCAACTGGAGTTAAACCAAAAAGGAACAAACTGGATGTGAGAATCCGGGGGGGGGGGGTGTGTGTGTGATATGGAATCATTCCTCTCATCTCCCAGTGCCCACCATCCACAGTTTTTATAATCATTAATTTATTTTTAAGTAAAAAAAATAAAAATGTTCCATTAAGTGGATATAGCTTTTTAGTGAATTTAAAAGACTTTAAAAAATTATTTTATCCAAGAAATCAGTTACAGTCCAACTAATCAGTGAAAGAGTTGTGAATGGATTTTTATTTTATTCTAATATGAAGCTACCGTAAAGGCAAGCTTGGAAGGTTTTGCTCAGAAGAATCTTTAACAGCATATCAAGGAAAACAAAGAGTCTTTAAAAAAAATCACAGACTTTTGCAGGAGAATTTCACTTGAGAAAAGATTTGTGCAGGCAGTTAATCAATCTCTGCTGGATGTATCATCTGCCTCTCACCATTACTAAATATCCTGTTGCAGGTCCAGTCCTGGAGAAGCCACATAGCAACAGGGGAGGACAACTGTGGGCTCAGAAGGAAAAATCAGGAGCTGCTGCTGTCGCTTCAGGTGGTTCTCTCACTCTACCTAACAGTAGGGCCGGCCCTTTGGAAGGTACAATATGTTGGGAAACGATCATGTGCTCAACAAGAGGCAACTTTGAGTATGGCCTGGCAAACATGCCCAGTAGTGGGATGCTTTGGAGCAGTTGGGTAAGGCGGTAGTTACGACTCCTTTCACTGGGCTGCACACACACTGATTCATCCCTCCCTTCCTTCACCCTTGCACGATTGCATGCATGTCCAGTCCACAGGTCTGTAGTGTTTTAGTGGCAGCCTTTTCTACAGGGGTGATTGTAAGGAGAGGCTGTAAACCTCCAGAATTCCATTGCTTCCCAATTGCTTTTGGGTGGGAACATTTTCAGTACATAACTTTCCAGTGCTCACCACCTGAGTTCATCATAAAAAGGAGTAAAGGTTGTGGCTCTGTTGATCGTGAGAAGAGCTTTCTGGATTAGCCAGTAGTCCAGCTAGACCAGCATTCCTGTTCTCACAACCAGATGCCTATGGGAAACCCCAAAGCAAGATGTGAGTACAACAGAATCCTTCCTTCCTTGCTGTTTCCACCAACTGGTGTTTGTAAGTGGACCATCTCCAACAGCTGAGGTAGAGCATAATCATCAGAGTTTGTAGCCATTGTAAGCCCCACCCTCTGTGAATTTGCCTAATCCTCTTTTCAAGCCATCCAAATTGTTGGCCAACACTTCCTCCTGTGGGAACAAATTCCAGTTTAACCACTTGCCGTGGGGAGATGGAAAGAAGATAAAATCCCTACCAGAGAAGAATGGTTCAGCAAGACTATGCCAGAATGGCAAAAAATGACTGGAAGAATCAGAAACCAGGAGGATAAAAACTTTAATAAGGAAGGGAGAAAATTTATAAGTTACCTTGGAGAACACTGTAAACAGTTAAGATCATTAGCAGGACTGCAATAACAGTTGTAATGTAACAAGAACTATGAATACAATGAAGTTTTTTAAAAAATAGAGGACAATATAAGATGCAGTGGAAAGGGACTAACAGTGGAACCCACCGAGGGGGGGGAGGGAAGTCCAAGGATTTGTGGAAATCCTATATTTTTGTGATTATGACTTGTGTTTGAATGTAAACTTTCACTGGAAAACCAAATAATATAGATAGATGATAGATAGATAGATAGATAGATAGATAGATAGATAGATGATAGATGATAGATAGATAGATAGATTCCGGGAAAATTCGGAACCAGCAGGACCAGACTTTCCTAAAGGATTGGAAGAAGTTTGTGATATTTTTTTTTTGGGGGGGGGGGATGTACTCAATTGACATTGCTTGTAGGGTTACAATAAGTTTTGTAAGAAGAATTATATAATTTTTTGTGAAAAGAATTAAGAATAGGTATATTTTAAGATTTGAATTTATAGCAATAACTATAGTAATAAAATGCAGAATTAGAAAGGATTTTAGAAAACCATCAGTCGAGGTTGAAGGAAGTCTCAGGCTGAGATAACCAAAGAATTTGAAATGATGTTTAAAAGGATGATATGCTGTAAAAAATGTGTAAAAATCAATATATATTGATAAATATATATTTATTATTTATAAACCGCCCATCTGGCTGGGTTTCCCCAGCCACCCTGGGTGGCTTCCAACAGAGATTAAAAATACACTAAAACATCAGTCCTTAAAAACTTCCCCAAACAAGGCTGCCTTCAGATGTCATCTAAGCATCAGGTAGTTGTTGATCTCTTTGACATCTGGTGGGAGGGTGTTCCACAGGGAGGGCACTACTACCAAGAAGGCCCTCTGTCTGGTTCCCTGTAACCTTACTTCTCGCAATGAGGGAACCACCAGAAGGCCCTCGGTGCTGGATCTCAGTGTCCGGGCTGAACTATGGGGGTGGAGACGCTCCTTCAGGTATACAGGACTGCTGAGGCCGTTTAGGGCTTTAAAGGTCAGCACCAACACTTTGAATTGTGCTCGGAAATGTACTGGGAGCCAATGTAGATCGTTCAAGAAAGGTGTTATGTGGTCTCGGCAGACGCTCCCAGTCACCAGTCTAGCTGCCGCATTCTGGATTAGTTGTAGTTTCTGGGTCACCTGCAAAGGTAGTCCCACATAGAGCACCTTGCAGTAATCTAAGCAAGAGATAACTAGAGCATGCACCACTTTGGCGAGACAGTATACTGGCAGATAGATGACAGATAGATAGATAGATATAGATGATAGATTGATAGATAGATGATAGATAGAGGACAGAGGATAGATGGATAGATGGATAGATGGATAGATGGATAGATGGATAGATAGATGATAGATAGATGATAGATAGATAGATGATAGATAGATAGATAGATAGATAGATGATAGATAGATAGATGATAGATGGATAGATAGATAGATGATAGATAGATGATAGATACCATGTGTTGTGGGAAGAAGTCCTTTATTTTGTCTTAAATCTTCCAAAATTCAGCTTCATTGGATGCCCCCAATTTCTAGCATTATAAGAGAGGGAGAGGGACATGGCTGGCACTGTGGGTTAAACCACAGAGTCTAGGACTTGCCAATCAGAAGGTCGCCAGTTCGACTCCCCGCAATGGGGTGAGCTCCTGTTGCTCGGTCCCAGCTCCTGCCCACCTAGCAGTTCGAAAGCACATCAAAGTGCAAGTAGATAAATAGGTACCACTCCAGCAGGAAGGTAAACGGCGTTTCCGTGCGCTGCTCTGGTTCGCCAGAAGCAGCTTAGTCATGCTGACCACATGACCCGGAAGCTGTACGCCGTCTCCCTCAGCCAATACAGCGAGATGAGTGCCGCAACCCCAGAGTCAGACACGACTGGACCTAATGGTCAGGTGTCCCTTTACCTTTACCTTTAAAACAGGGAGAGAGAGACACCTCTACCCACTTCATTGTTCTGCAGCCAAAGGTGTCTCATCTGTTTATTCCTGGGCCAGGATGCAAATCTCATCCCTTCAGAAATGGGGTGACGAAAAAAAATGTGATGACCAAGGATCACAGAGGAAATGCCAGTTGGGAACACCTCTGCTGATCATGGAGAAGTTCAGCAGTACAGCATCTGTATTGCATGCAGAAGGATTGAACATCCCAGTTCAATTCCTTGGCATATCTGGGAAAGGTTGGGAAAAACTCCCAGCCTGAAACCCTGGCAAGCGGCTAACAGTCATTGTATACAATACTGAGCTACAGTATCTGCCCAAGGCATTTTGCCGCCTGAGGCAAACCACCAAAGGGCACGCCCCTCCCTGCCAGGGAAGAAGGGGTAAGTGAAGATCTACATCAGGAAAAAGGAGGGAAGAAAGATCTACATCAGGATCATCTGCTCCTGCCACCAGAGGCAGTTGCTTCACCTTGCCTCCTAGTTGGGCCGGCCTGCTGAGCTAGTTGGCTCAATGGTTTGACTCAGTATAAGGTAGCTTGCTAGGCTCCCCTCTTCCCTTTTTTGCAGTTTGATGTAAAAGAATGCAATCTCCTATAGGTTTGAAAATCCAAAGTGGAACAAATCTTTATCAAATGCATTATGAATGCAGGTCCCCCCCTCCTTTTTATTTTTTTTTTTAAAAAAGAGATGTATTCAGCCAACAGTTGCCCATAGCACTGAGACCTCACATCAAAATAAGGATATGCAAATCAATTACACGCACACTGAAACTTCAAAGCAATGCTATAATGTGCTTGCATCCTTGATACATGATACTATTATTAACAATCTGTATTAGACATAATTTGGCAAATGCTAATTATGGGTTTTAATTAATAGTTTCATTTGAATAAGACATGAGGATTTCACACTTTGGGGGACTAATGAATTTGCTTAGGATTTATTTATTTTTTAAAATGAAAAACACCCCTCCCCAATTCCTTCATTTCCTTCAAATGGGGCCACTATATCTTCCCTCTGTACAGGAGGAGGAGATTCAATGTTTGGCTTTCTGATCTTACTTCTTAAACTAAATAAAACTTGCCGCATTGATCCTGAATAGCGCTTTTTAAAATATGTCCTTGTAGACGATGCTATAAATGCCAGAGTTTTTAGCAATCAGAATTTACGGTGACTCTCAATTTTTATTGCACTATAAAAAATGCCTAGTCATGATGACACCTCCAGCTGCATTTTCTGTGAAATGCAAGAAATGTTTTGGAACAGAGAAAGCCAGTCACTTCAGCAGAGCCGAACTTTTTCAACTTCTGTAGCTGATTCCTCTAAATTCAAAAAGACTTCCAGAAACTTCAGCAATCCTAGGGCATTCCTAAAGTTCTTTTGCCCTGGATTTTTGCATAGAAGGAGTTGGGATGGATGTGTGACCGTTTCTGTTTCTCCCTCTCCTTTGGTCTTCCAATATTAAGTTCAATTTGCCACTTTGCAACGTCAGTTTGTGATAGAAGTAGGTTGTACACAGCCTTTCTGATCCACCTAGTGGCTCAGATCAAGGCGGCATCAAGTTGACCTGTGTAACAGACACCCAAAAGGGCACAGTGAAGACAACTGCCAGAAGTCAAGAGGCAGGGAATTCTGAAGTATAGTATAGCTTCTGCCACACTAAAAGATCAATTTCTTACACATGTGGAATGGGTGTTATGGGGCACCTTTAATAGAGCCAGTAAATATACATTTCCCTTTAATATAATGCATTTTTGTATCTTTTCATGAATTTTTATATCATTTCCCCCCCCCCAGTGCTCCCCCCCCCTAGAAAAATAAGTGCTGGTACTCACCATGAAGTTGTTACAGTAAGTGCCACACTTTTTAACAACAACAACAAGGTTCCCCAGTACCCCCTGGAGAAAAAGCACTGATTTCCCATAATATTTGCAATTTTGTACACATTTTGTATGGGGTGTGATGGGAAGGGTAGTACTTCTGGTGGGGGACACATCATTCTCCTACTGGGGTAGTTTGTCCACCTTTGGTCCCCTGGACTCAGCTCTCACCTGTGGCTCCTAGACTCTGTCAGCAAGAGGCAGAGGCACCAACCTGAGAACAGCTTTGAATAGCTGGCTAGACCAGGTGAGAGTAGCCGATGGGTCTCAAGCCCTCGGTGAGTTAGGGACTTCCTCTCCATGCGAAGATAGGCTCTGGTGGATTGAGTAGATGAGATCATGGGTCCAACAGTCAAGAAGGCAGTTTCTTCATGGGCTGTAGAGGGAAGTGAGGGCCAGATAGGGCTTGTCTATCTGGGAAGGTAGCCCATCTAGGAGAAGGACAACTCTGTCCCTAAACTTCTGCTGCCTTTCAGTTATACCCTTGTACCTTGGTTCTTGAATGCCCCAGATCTCGTACTTTTCGGCTCCGGAACAATCAAAAACCGGAAGTGAGTGTTCCAGTTTTTGAATGTTCTTTTGGAAGCTGAATGTCCGGCAGGGCTTTCATAGCTTCTGATTGGCTGCAGGAGCTTCCTGCAGCCAATCAGAAGCCGCACTTTTGAAGTCAAACGTTTTGGAACAGATTCCATTTGACTTTCAAGGTACGACTGCACTCATTCATGAGAAAGGCTTTGGGAGTAAACCCTGAGGAGAAATCTGTATCTGCTGCCTTGTGGGACATCTTCAGGAAATGAAAAGGCTAAGGAAAAAACCCTACACAAATCCAGAGTTGAGCCCCTAAGACAGTTTGATAGCATTTTGTACGCCTCGTTCTGGCAACTCCTGCAGTCAGCTGGTGGCAAGTGTATGGCTGTGCTTTCCTTTGGACCACATCAGCAAGGCCGAGAACAGTAGGGTCTTTTCATCTGGGCAGTCCAGGACCTCCATACTCATTGCTCAGGCTTGTGCCCTGCGGAGGCTAACAGATAAAAAACAATGTGGGAAACAGCAGTTTTGAGTTTCCAGTCTCTGATGCCACAGTGGGGGCTGTGACTCTTCAGTGATTTGACTTTACTCTAGAGGTGCGTTCCATTCTCTTTTGAGGCAGACGGAGGAGCAATAGCAACAGAAATGCCAATTTCCCCTAATATTTGCATTTTTGTACACATTTTGGGTCTGTGGGAGGGCTGCAGCACAAAATCCAGAGAAGTTCAAATTTAGAAGAAAGACTGTGTTTGTGTTCTATTGTTTCAGGAACTGAAAATTAAGGAAGGCTTACATTGAGATGCAAGCTGAACCCATTTCTACCTTATTCCTAGGAAATGTCATGGGTAGGGTTATGGTTAATCAACCCCCAGCGTGGTGTAGTGGTTAAGAGAGGTGGACTCATAATCTGGTGAACCAGGTTCGCTTCCCTGCTCCTCCACATGCAGCTGCTGGGTGACCTTGGGCTAGTCACACTTCTCTGAAGTCTCTCAGCCTCACTCACCTCACAGAAGGGAATGGAAATGAGATTGTTAGCTGCTTTGAGGCTCCTTAAGGGGAGTAAAAGGCGGTATATCAAGTCCAAACTCTTCTCTTCTTCTTCCACTGCAATCTCTCTTCTGGTCATTTGTCCTATAGCTGGGTTTTCCAGGTGCATCATGGGTAGGGGGTTGGGGGGTTGGGAGGGACTGGAGAAGGAGGATAAAGGAGAAAGGAGAAAGCAGTTCATCACAGCCTGCCTTTGCTAGTTGTATGGGTTTTTTGGTAGCAGTCTGTGTCTAGTACAGTCAGCTGGGTCTGGCAAAGCTAACCTGAGCTGTCAATCAGTCAACCGGGCCATTATGATCACAATGATTTTTCATACATACATACACACGTACATACTGTAAACGCAACTAAACATTACAGTGATCATGCCTAGTGTGATTCTCTCCCCACCCCAGCAACGAAATTAAACAACTGTCTCTGGATGGCATAATTAAAAAAAGTCTCTTAATCACAGCACAAGTTAGCAAGATATGGACAAGACGTAATTACATAGTGAAAATTGTCTCAGCTCTGCTAACTCTGGTATTAAGATATTTCACAAGAACATGGCAAAAACAATGTCACATTATTCCTCCAATTCATTAATAAGCTGTTTTTGCACACTATTCTTCATGGTGTATTAACTTGTGACAGAGGTCAGGCCTACATTAAATTATAGAATAAATTACTATAGTTAACAGTGGTATTTGACAGCTTTTTAGGTATCTGCTATTCAGAAATTGTTCTGTATAAGGTAATTTTTTTGTATTTAAAAAATTGTGATTCCTGCTCCCTTTGATGCAAAAAAGTGAGACATGGAATGTTTTTTTTATCTCAATACCTCAATGTATCCCCACCTGAAATAATTAGATTCATAAAGTACAGATATTGAGAAAGCAACAAAAAATTATATTTATTTATTGTATTCATATCCTACCTTTTTCTCCAAGGTGCTACATGGTTCATGCCTCCTCATTTAATCCCCAAAACAACCCTGTGAGGTAGGCTGAGAGGCAGCAATTGGCCCAAAGTCAACCAGTGAGCTTTGGTGTAGTGGTTAAGAATGGTGGACTCATAATCTGGTGAACCGGGTTCGTGTCTCCGCTCCTCCACATGCAGCTGCTGGGTTACCTTAGGCTAGTCACACTTCTCTGAAGTCTCTCAGCCTCACTCACCTCACAGAGTGTTTGTTGTGGGGGAGGAAGTGAAAGGAGAATGTTAGCTGCTTTGAGACTCCTTTGGGTAGTGATAAAGCAAGGATATCAAATCCAAACTCCACCTCTTCCTCCTCCTCCTCCTCCTCCTCCTCCTCCTCCTCCTCCTCCTCCTCTTCTTCTTCTTCTTGGCAAAGTGAGGGATTTGAACCCTGGTCTCCTAGTCCGATATGCTAACCACTGCACCACACCGTCTCTGTTCATCTGCTGTTTTAATATTACCACTAGAGCAAGTCTCATTAAATTCAGTGAGACTTACCTGTGAGGAGACATTTACAGGTCTACACTGTTGGAAGACTTTTTGAAAAAATGAAACAAAGGAAAACTATATTAAAATATGCAACCATTGGGTGAAATTCAAAGGTGTCCCTTGACAAGTAGGAAAGAAGCTGCAGGCTTCTCTGCGTTCCCACCCCCCAAAAAAGAATCTTCTCCAGAGGCATAGGAGCCAATGACTAGGGGCCAAGGGGGCTCCCCCCCATAAAATATTTGAGGAGCCTGCTTCTCCCAAGTTGATGGGCATTGCCATTCAAATGGTGTGTGTGCACCACATCATGTGATCAATTATGCAGGGTGGGGCTTACCTGCCCCCCTGATTTTTGTTCAAGTTGGCATTCCTGTCCATAAGGTTGGAGATTGTCCGAAGCAGATTTGGAGGGTGAGGGTGGCCGCAGGATGGTGAAGTCCCATCATGGAAGGCAAAGGATGTTCATCCATGGTTGGATGCCAGCACGATCATGTACTAAAGGGAGAAGAGGAACTTTGAAGTCCCAATTGACAAGAACATTTCTTTTGAGCAAGTGGGAGGACATGACTGGATGCTGCCCATAAAACTGAATCACCCTTGTGCTTCATTTCACCGTTTCCTGTCTTTCTTCTGCAAAATGGGGCTCACAATACTTTTTTTTAAAAAAAATCCACTCCAGTGAAACAAACCAGATAAATAAGTAATCAGATCCAGGAGTCAATAAATATGAAATAGGTTAATCACAAAAACGAAAACCAATCAATTTTATTTCAATTGAATTAAAGAAACCTAATTTTCAGAGTAGATATGGCCCTGCTGTGGTGTCACAGTCTACATATTTCATTGCCCCCTACGTTTTCATGTGTGTGGGTGTGCATCATACATTTCTTGACCTCCAATTTCATTGAAGGCCAATGTCTTTTAAATCTATATTCATTCTCTCAGGATTTTGAGCATAACATTTCTGATTAGACACAATGAAGTTCAGGGTTATCCTGCCATGGCAATAGAAACTCATCCAATTTATAATCAGCGTTCTGCACATGTAAGCAGATGAATCCCTGTGTGCTTTATCTTCATACCATCCTCTGCCTATATTAATCACATCTGATTTGTGGGCAATCTGGAGCGCCCAACTTAGGCGCAAAGGAATGTAAATGCAACTCCCTTGCCTCTTTGCATTGCAAGAACTAAATTAGAAGTGAACTAAATATTTGCCATGTGTGGTTGACCCAAATCCAAACATTGACAGGAGAGTCAGGCAACCCATTGCCCTGTTGTTTCCTCTTCTCAGTGGAAGGGGTTCCCCGCACCTATAATATCCACCATGATTCACAAGTTCTGTTGTCCCTGGGTACAAGTTAATTGCATTTGTGTTCGGCTACTCATGAAAAAATGTTCACTTGTGGTGATTTTAAGGATTTTGTTTGCTTAGCAGTTTACGAAGTCCCTTGGTTCACACCCCTCAAATCAGAACTCAGAATGGAATACAGATATTTCCGATTCTGTCTTCAGAATTTAAAACTGCTTGTGGAAACTACTAAATGGGGTGCCTCATAACAATGCTACACCAGGAAGCATACCCTCCAGTTGGTTGAGTAACAAAACTGGGATGAACATCTGCCTGTCTGTGCTCCAGTGCAAGTCATGTGACACCCACGAGATTGCAGCCCTGAAAAAACGGATCTCAGTGCAAAATCACATGAGATCACAGCCACCAAAATGGCTGCTGTGCTCTCACGGGGGGGGAGGGATGTCTCAGCTTTTCTGTGACACTTGTGGGGTATGCAGGAAGCAGCTGAGCATCACTTCCTGCATAACTGGATCCATAATAAAAAAGTTGACTGCTAGGCAGCTAACCTTTACTACTGTGCATATACAGTGGTACCTCAGTTTAAGAACAGCCCTGTTTATGAACTTTTCGGTTTACAAACTCCACAAAACCGGAAGTAGTGTCCCGGTTTGTGAACTTTACCTCAGTTTAAGAACAGTAGCCGAATGATGGAAGGGCACTGGCAGTGGGAGACCTCATTAGGGAAAGCGCACCTTGGTTTAAGAAATGTTTTGGTTTAAGAACGGACTTCCAGAACGGATTAAGTTCGTAAACCGAGATACCACTGTAATTACACAGGAAGCAATGTGCAGCAACTTCCTAGACTATGCTAAAAGCATTTTTGCACTACCCTTTGTAGCTTTTCCAAGTATCTACAAGCTGTTATGAAACGACAAATGACAGCAGTCCTTGGGCCATCTCATGCGTAGTGCTAACATTACTTACATTTACTATTTTTAGAAATTACCTTTTATACACAGATTTTTAAAGGAAACACAGTGGGTAGGATTATGGTCCCCCAACATGCTGTCTCTACAGTGGCCTCTTGGCAAATAGGAAGCACCACTGGTTTCCTCCCACCTTTGTTCTCCATGTAGATCTTCTCCATGTAGACCTTGTTCCTGATGCATCTCTTCACTCACCCCTTCCCCCCCGATTGGATGCTATTTAGTGGTTCATCTCAGGTGCCCAAATGTAGTGGGCCAGCCCTGCTTGAGGACAATATCCTTCTACAATTGTGCTTCCCCAGTAGCTGGTACTGAAAGGCATGTGGTTTCTGGAGCCTATTATCAAGGAAAACCTTGTGATATCCAGGTCGGACAACAGAACCCACCGGCTGGCCTAAACAGGGATGAAGCATCCAGGCACCCTCAACTAGTGTGAAGTGTCAAAGCTCTCAGAAGTTGAGAGAGAGGTCATTGATTAACAAGAGTGGAGGTTAGTGCCAAGGTCTCGCTCAGTAAAAGCACAGTGCTGGGAATGTGCACACAACCCCTCAACCCATTGCTGCCACATCAGAAAGTCAATAAAAGAGCAGGGCCTCCTGGTGCTGAGTCAGCTTCTTGTTTGTCAGACAATGGCAAATGGATGGCAATTCTTTAACACAGGACTCAGCAGGTCGATGGGAGGATGCTAAAGTCACCTTGCCAGGTATATCTGACAAGGAAATTCAATGTCTATGGCTTACTTTTAGCAGCAGGAAAGGCTGGAGCTGATTGCTGTTACTGGAGAGAGGTAGAAGCAGGACCAGGAGATGATTAGGTGGGAAGTTATTGTGCAATTCACACACAGAGAGAGACAGAGACTTCAGAGATATACAGACTTTAGGGATGGACAAATCTGTCAGTTTCAGTTTCTCTCCATTTCTCATTTCCCCCATATTTTCCCTAATTCACATGGACCAAGACATAAACTGAAACTCAGCTATCCTTAGAAATACAAATCTCCTCCAAGTTTTGTGTTGCAATTTTCCAACCCACCCCCAAGGCATACAAAAAGTGTATATTAGGGGAAATAACATACGAACCTTATTATTATTATTATTAATTATTTATTCTTATTATTCTTATTACTATTTCATATTCCACACATATTTCTCAAGCCAGTGTACAATAAAAACAGCTAAAGAGTAGTTAAAGAAAACACAAAAAGCACACAAGAAAAAAATACAAATAGGCACACCCTTAGCAGAGACTCATTCATCCCAGCTAGGAAAGTCTGACGGAACAAAAATATATCCAATTCTTTCTGGGGGGTGGGGGGTGGAAATGCATTTTATTGCAAAATAAATGTGTGTATTTGAAGACTTTTAAAAGAAGAAGTTGCAGGCTGATGTGGAAATGTGGGCAACGGAACTGGAGACTGAAAAAATATGAAAAACTGGTGAAATTGACAGATTCTTACACCTCACTAATGTGCTCCATTGCCACTGTTGCCACTTAGTTGATGACACCCCTCCTTTTTCTTATGGGTTGGCAACTGATAACCAGATTTGGCCCAAGAGATCTGCTGGCAAAAAGCTCTGGGATAACAGCCTCAATACTTTGATCATAGAAACAAGCCCTAGCAGAACTCTAGCACCTTGTCTTGAAGAATTTTCTTCTTTCAAGGGACCACTGAACTATGTTAACAGGGACACTACTTCAGCCAGGCTGATAAGTGGCATTCAGAACACACCAGCTTCCTAACCAATGCCATAAATTTTGTGGGCAGTTCACTAGCTTGCTCCCAGATGGATAAAGAGTAAAGAAAATTCTAAATCCATCCAAACCTTCTGCAATCATTATCGATCCCCTTGGGAGCTGGCGAAGTTCAGAATGTAGTTTAAATGGGGGATTAGTTTAAAATAGATTCCTTTCTGTATTATGGCAAATCGGTACAAACTGGGAGGAAATCGATTTTCAAGTTATCCATGCAGGAGTTTGCACCAGTTTTAAGCGACTTGTTTGGAGAATTGGTTTTCATTCTCTCAGCATAATTTGTTTGTGTGTGTGCGCGCGTCTGCACAGAGAGATGACAATAATGCTTAATGTCATTAGAAAGCTTTGAGTGCATGTTTTGCATGGGTGAGACTCTAGATTCAATCCAACTTAAGAAAGTGGGGTTGTAGTCTTGAGGAAAAACCTAGAGGATCCCAGATAGAATCGGCAACACTTCGACAAGAGGGTCCACCAGAAAGCTAAGTATATCAAAAAACATCCAATGAAAATTAATAAAGAAACTCAAAATACTGATATTCATACGATATTGGAAAATGCCAATGGTTGTAAACCATTGAAACTTGCCAAATCCCTGAAGTAGATTGAGTGTCTTGCAAAAGAAGTATCACAACACTCCTTGAGGAAAGTTTACACCATTTAGGTGTGGGGGTTAGTGTAGAGAAAATGGAAGTAAGAGGAGACAAGATAGAAGTGTAAACAGTTATGCATGATGTGGAGGAATTTTTTTTCTTCCTCCCTCATAACGCTAAAAATTGGGGGCATCCAATGAAGCTGGCCCTCCTTTCTTTAGAGAATGGCAGATTCTCTAAAAATCTCTAAGACGAGAGTCATAGAGTTGTAGAGTTGGAACCGTAAGGGTCATATCATCCAATCTTTTGCCCAATATGGGGCTCGAATCTGTGGCCCTGAGATTAAGATGATCATGCTCTGGCAACTGAGCATGTATCAGTGCTTATGTTACTATCAGCAGCCAGCTTGGTAACAATCTGATACTGGAAATCATCAAAAGTTCATTGGCAGAAAGCATGGTTTACTAATATATGGAACACTGTTTTATCTGAATGTCTGGAAAGACATAGACATGTAGTCCGAGTCAAAGCCAAATCAGATAGTTTTGATGCAACTTTTTGAAATCAGATAGTTTTGATGCTATATATATATATATATATATATATATATATATATATATCTGGAGTAGTCATATAAGCACACATCCCGTGCTTCACTCCTCGTTGTGGTCGAGTTATGTATTCTTTGCTGTATGTAACAGCATCTCTGTAATTTGCTTTTTTATGTACTGAATATGCTCTGTGTTTGGTTCTGTTACTGTTGACATGGTTACAATTTAGTTTGTATATATCCTTGAGCCAAATCTCTCTCTCTCTCTCTCTCTCTCTCTCTCACACACACACACACACACACACATGAGAAAAATCAATAAAAAGTAAAGAAAGTAAGGTTTCAGAGGAGACATCAGAAAGCTTGTCTTCACACAGTGCATTCACTCCCATAAAATGGAGTGATGGCCATTAATTTGGATGGCTTTTAAAGAGGATTAGAGAAATACATGGAGGATAAGGCTACCAATGGCTACTAGTCTCAAGGGATAGTTTCTACCTCCACTGTGAGAGAATATCTCTGAATACCAGTTTCTGGGAATCCCAGATGGAAAGAGTGCATCTGCTTCTTGGGTCCTGCTTCCAATAGGCCTCTGGTTGGCCACTGTGAGAACAGAATGCTGGACTAAATCAGCCTTTGGCCTAACCCATCCATTTCTTCTTTGATGTCTGCTTAATGTTAATCTAAAACAAGGTAACAGACTGATGGGTGAACTCTCAGAAGCTCTCCTAAAACTAACTCAGGAATTAGTTGAGTTCCAGAGAGAGAGAGAGAGAGAGAGAGAGAAATCAAAGGAACTTTGGTAATGTTTGTGTTCCAATCTTAGGGCTCTGGAAAATCACTTCCTGTCTCTGCTAGCCTTTTCCTTCCCCAAAAGCCTCCCTGAAAGCCAAAACAATACTCCTTCCCTTTTCTTAAATAGAAGCTGTGGGAGCAAGGAGAGCAGCAGTGGATGTGTGAAGTCTTCAGTACTCGCCAAAAAGGCAATGGAGACAGCACCTGTGAATACCAAACAAGAGCACAGATTTGGCCCTCATTCTAAACATGGATTTCCGACTAAGTCACTAGACTGAACATAAGTGGCTGCACCAGGGCAGGACTGTGTTCCTGGTCCATTCCCTCCCAACTCTGCTGCTGTTGGGATGACACAAACCATAATGTACCATGGCTTATGAGATGCCCAAACACACATCCTTGATGGATTGTACTCTAAGCAACTGCATCATTTTCAGCGAGGCAAAACCCTCCTGCTGCCTTTTCAGCAGCTTCCACTCCAAACAACTAAATTGCTCCTGAAATGCAGAGGCAACTGAAAGAAAGAAAGAAAAAACACTGTGTGGATGCTTGGTGAAGGGAGTTGCTGGAAGAGAAACTGTCAGTTAGAGGACTCCTGCACATGCATGGGGCTGGAATGTGCACAGCTCTACATTTCAGTTTTGTTAAGCCCCCCCTTTTTTGTACATTCAAAAACAGTGTACATTCCAGCCAAAGTGAAGCACTTCTAACCTCTATTTGTTTCAGTGTGCACATTGAGCATGTGCTTAGCCAACCTGACTTAAGCGTTTCACTGGACCATTTATTTGCTTTTGCTTCCAAAAAAGGTACCATATTTTTTGCTCTATAAGGCTCACTTTTTCCCTCCTAAAAAGTAAGGGGAAATGTGTGTGCGTCTTATGGAGCGAATGCAGGCTGCACAGCTATCACAGAAGCCAGAACAGCAAGAGGGATTCTTGCTTTCACTGCGCAGCGATCCCTCTTGCTGTTCTGGCTTCTGAGATTCAGAATATATTTTTTCTCTCTTGTTTTCCTCCTCCAAAAACTAGGTGTGTCTTGTGGTCTGGTGCGTCTTATAGAGCGAAAAATACAGTAACTTGTATTCATTTCTTCTTCTTCTTCTTCTTCTTCTTCTTCTTCTTCTTCTTCTTCTTTTTCTTCTTCTTCTTCTTCTTCTTCTTCTTCTGTTAGATAACAATAGTTGACCATATTGCATGTGCTCATGACTGTTTTGAAAGGTACTGCTCTCCCCCCAAAAAACCAAAGAGGCAACTCATGAAAGGTGCTAAATAAACCTGTTTCATTTACTTGCAAATGTTTGTCAATTTCTTGCCTAGAATATAATGCAGTCAGATGCAGCATTCACTTCTTCCCTCTTGAATGAGGAGCTTCTTTATATTTTAAGAGGACACATTGGTGAAATGTAGATTCTGGCTCTTCCTTTGAGTTTCAACATTGCAGGCAGTGACTTACCCATTGCAAAAAAAGAAAAAGGCAAAAAAAGGGCTTCAATTTGCATAAAATATTCAAATGCTAAATTATATGAATAGTTTTCGCAGCCACTCAGGGCAGCACCCAGCAGAATAGTAAAAGCACGATAAAACAGCAAACATTAAAAACTTCCCTAAGCAGGGCTGCCTTTGGATGTCTTCTAAAAGTCAGAGAGTTGTTTATTTCCTTGGGAGGGCATTCCACAGGGTGGGTGCTACTACTAAGAAGGCCCTCTGCCTGGTTCCCTGCAACTTCACTTCTTGCAGTGAGGGAACCAGCAGAAGACTATCGGAGGAGGAAGACCTCAGTGTCTGGCTGAGCAATGGGGATGGAGACGCTTTCAAACAGAGGATGCCTTCAAACTGGCTTTTGCAAAGTAAACCCCCATCATCCAGCCTGGACACTGAGGTCCAGCTCTGAGGGCCTTCTGGAAGTTCTGTCACTATGAGAAGTGAGGTTACAGGGAACCAGGCAGAGCACCTTTTTGGTAGTCACACCTGCTCTATGGAACACCTTCCTGTCAAGGAAATAAACATCCCGTCAGATGTCAGAGAAATAAACAACTATCTGACTTTTAGAATACATCTGAAGGCAAACCTGTAAAGGGAAGTTTTTTAATATTTGATGTTCTGCTGTGTTTGATGTTTTAATTGTTGGAAGCCACCCATAGTGGCTGGGGCAACCCAGCCAGACGGGTGGAATATTATTATTATTATTATTATTATTATTATTATTATTATTATTATTATTCCCAGGACCACCCTAGAAGCCCCAGCCTCAGAGGAAAAACCAGCCATTGGGTCTACTTGGGCAGCCCCACATAAAGCATGTTACAGTAATCAAGGTTACCAGTGCATGGACCACTGTGATCAGGCCATCCAGGTCCAGGAATGGTTGCAGTTGGTCTACCAGGTGAAGCTGGTGAAACTCCTAGGAACTTGGGCCTTTAATAACAATGATGGATCTGGGAGCACCCCAAAGCAGCAAGCCTGCTCCTTCAGAGGGAGTGCAATCCCACCCAGAACAAGCAATTGACTTATCTCCCAGATACACAGGAAGAGCCATCCCACCAGACCTCTGTCTTTTCAGGATCCAGTGCCAGTTTATTGAACTTCATCTAGTCCAGCACTCCATGCAGGCACCGTTCTGGAGCTTTAAAAACAAGCGAACCTGTAACCGTTGCAGAGCAGCCCCAAAGGAAAACGTCTTCAACCATTGCCTCTTGCCGGAGGTAGCAGATCTGTGGCTTTGCACCCATGCGCCACAAACAGCATGCACCAGAAAGGTGAGAACAGACAATTCTAGGAAAAAGAGGAAAATAAAGAGGCACAAGCTGTCTGATGCTGTTGGATTAAATTAGACCATAATGATTACCATGTGCCTTCACAAAAGGCATTTTGTAACATTTAAGATTTTTTGCTAATTGAACGAGTACATTACCATGCACAAGAATGTTAGTGAAGGTTGAAAAGGACAAATCAACTATTCTCGTACATCACCATAATTATGCAGCCCCATGTTCGAACAATTACATTTATGTAGACCCACTGTTAAAATCAATGTTACTTGTACAGCTAGTCCTTAATCAATGAAATCAGTCAATTTACCAGGGTCACATCCTTCTTCTTAATTAAGACAGTGATATCTCTGGAGCACAGGGTCTCAAAGAGATAAATAAGTACAGAGGTTGGGAAATGTCAAAGAGGTGACTCCCTGATTTCACTCTCAACCAACTTGGGAGGAAATAAGACAGTTCCCTCAGTTCAAGGAAGCGTCATGATCTTCTAAAGAGATGGCTTAGCATTCATTAAGGAAAGAGCAGGTAGCAGCGTCTGACAGGAACAGCACTAATGAGCAAAGAGGGCTTTCAACATACACATCCTTCATAGTCATCGCCGGAATTATGAAGGTTGTACCACCTAAGCCAATTTTAATTAGCGCGAGCATGGACCTCTTTGGACAGTTAGCCTTTCTTTCCAAAAATCCATTTCAAGATGGTGTCAGGGTGTTGTCATAATCAAAATGGCAAAGTGATGGAATAACCTACTTAAAATGTCTGCGGCGCTGCAGCGGCAATGGCAAAAATCCTCTAATGACACATGTAATAAGAGTATTACCTGGAGGACTCTTGACAATGCACTCGGCAGTGTCAGCAGCACTGGCACCAGTGCCAGAGGTCTTCTTCAGAAGAGGGCATGGGTCTCCTGAATCCTGGCCCAAACTTCCCATCGTGTACAGTAAGCTATTAAGCTCCATTGGGAATGGAAGATAGAAGAGTCTGAGCAGCTGAGAAATACAAATGTAACTTGAGAAGATTTTCCCCATTCCACATATTTCTTTTCTATTGTCAAAGCAAGCTCAGTTTTTCCTGCTCAAGAACCTGGGATGAGCCTTCTGGATGAAGCCAACGGCCCATCTAGTCAAGCATCCCATTATCACAGCAGTCAACTAGTGACCTGTAGGAAACCAGAAATGTATTTAGAACTTTTTTGTTGCTATTAGTCTTTACATTTTTAGTGATGTGCTCCTCACATTCTTTTCTTTTCTTTTTTGCATCCATTATTGTCCACTTGCATTACCTCAGTGCCCTCCTTGATCTGGAAGGTTCTAAGAGCCAGGTGTCATTGTCGGTATCAGCAGTGACAACAGCTGCAGCAGGAAGACCCAGTGGACTGAGGAAATGACTCTGAAGAAGTTCTGATTCTCAGTACTTCCCTTTACCACAATCACCTCTGGGCAGCAGAGCCAGGAGTCACATGATACCACCCCTTGAATTAACAGAGAGGTGGGCACAGAGAGTTGTGAATGAAATTATAAGGAGTGTTCTGCTAGATCGGACCAAAACCTTATCGGTTGCAGAACTTTACTTCCACAGTGGCAAACACCTTTGAGAAGGCCACAGAACATGAGCACAATAGCACTCGCTCCTCTTAAGATTCCCAACAATTGGAATCCGGAAGCATACTGCTTTCAACAATGGAGGTACGTAGAACACAGCCATTGTTGGTACTAGTCATCTATAGCCTTGTCCTCCATGAATTTGTCCAATCCTCGTTTAAAGCCAGCAATATACTTGGCCTTTGCTACACCTTCCACAGGTGAACTTTGTGCAATGTGAAGAACTGCTTCCTTTTGTCTGTCCAGAATCTTCCAGAAAGAGAGATTATTCTGTGGGCTACAGAGAGTAAAGTGGGGAACAAAAGCTATTGGGTTTAAAAGAAAACTGAAAACAGCAAGTTGCCTTCTTTCATGGCTGACAAAGCAATCTGGCCCCTCTTGAGAAGGGACTTCACAGTGATCTGAATTGTGTATCTTTGCTCTACCTAAACTAAGGGAAGAGGACTTTTTTTTTAATCATTATGCCTTCAAATTGTGTTTAACTCCTCTAGGTTTATTTGCCTCCATATTGAGGGATTTTCAGCAGAAGTCCAAATGAAACGATACAGTGAAACCTGAGGTGAATTGATATGTGGGAGAAATGAGAATTAAAGAATGGGTTTTACCATAGTGCTTTATGCTAAGAAAGAGAATTAGGCGCCCCCTCAAAAAAAGGGGAAAGAAAGCCAGGAAGCTGGAGGGATTAAAGAAGATATTTTTCTAAATTTGAAGGCAGCTGTTCAACCATCTGTGCTTACCTGTTCCCTTTCTCCTCAACTAACAGAGAGATGCCCTGGCTCTTTACCAACCTGTCTTGTTTCAAATCCAGACTTGTCATGCACTGAATAACCAATGGACTCTCCCCTTCTTCATATTATCGAGAACAGCAAAGGCAATGTGAGACAGACAAGGGTGGGTTGTTTCCCTGAAATAAAATACTTTCTTTCACAGTATCAGAATATAACTCACAAGGAACACAAGTGGAGGAAAGCTCCAGTTGAATGCAATCAAACCCTGGTGAGCGCTCATCACTGAGCCTACCTAGGGGCAGCAAAGGCAGCAAATTAGGTATCCTTTGCTGCCTCCATTGCATCCTCATTGTGCTGTCCGGCAGAGGTTTTCCAGGTAGTGTGGGGCCTCCTTCTGGCCTGAAGGAGGTGGCAGAACCAACAGCATCTCACAGCAACTGGTTTGGAAAGCATTTGAAGGATAAAATTGTTTGCATCCACCAGGACATTGACTCCACTGTTACAGCAGATGACGCTTGAGAGGTGTGCAGTCAGATGGGCAGGGTACAAATAATAAATTATTATTACTATTATTAATGCCTCTGTGAGAGACAGTGGTTCCTGCCTGCTTGAAGGAGAAAGTGGTAAAACCAACCCTCATGGAACCCTCCCTGGATTTGGAAAACTTAAGTTACCTGCCAGCTGCCAATCTTCCCTTCTTGGGAAAGATTCCATTTCTCCTTTACATCTGCAAATTTGGTAGCGGATGTGCTGGACCATTGTCTTGTCTTGGTAATGGACCGAATGAGAGCCATGAAACTGAACTGAACTGAACAAACCAGATAAGGCTGAGGAGCTGTTAGTTGGTGGCTTCCTAAACCAGAAGAATGGGAATAACCTGCTCTTGATGAAGTTACACTGCCTCATAAGGAATGAGTACGAAGCTTCTGGATCCATATTGTTGCTTGAGACTCAGGTGGTAGGGACTGAACCTGCCACCTGGTCCATCCCATGTGCTAATGTATGCAGTGCTACTTTGGAAACAGCAGGGAAGGATAGTAGCTCAATTGAAGCACATCTGCTTTGCATGCAGAAGGTCCCAGGTTCACTCCCTGGCAGGATTGGGAGAGGCCCCTGTCTTAAACCTTGGAGCGTTGCTCTGAGTCAGTGTAACCAACACTGAGATAGTTCATCAGGGCTGATAGCAAGTCCTTTCGAAGGTGCCTCCATCATCATAATGACATCAAGTGATTGGCAGGTAAGCAGCCCCTCCCATCTGTCAAATTGGCTCCCGGGGTGAGGGAGATGGAGATATGGCCTGCTGGCCTGATCTCAAATTATTGACCTGATCTCAATAATCCACATAAATTTGCAGGGGTTGGGATGTTATAGAAGAACAGGGAAAGCAGACACAAATAATGGAGAGTGGATCATTAGACATTCACAAATGGATCTGTCATCTGTGCTGCTTTTAGAATCACATTTTTCAAACCAAGGGGTCACTCTTTGAACAAACCAGTGGGTGAGCTATGGCTTGCTTGCTACATTTATCAAAAGAGGACAATCTATTTCCTCCTGTTGAGAAAATGGCAAACAGTAAAGAGTTCAATAAAAACCAAAAGAGAGATGGCAACCTCTTGCAACTTCAAAACAAAGACATTGGCGATGATCGGCCATCCATTCAGTATGCCGTTAAACACCCCAGAATAGATGCCTGTCTTTTGTGTGTGGGCAGGTGGATATAGAATCCAACACGCCATCTCCAAAGCAATAACCATTTAAAGAAAATGTCACACATGAGGTTTTATTATTATCATTATTTATCAAATTCAAATACCACCCTATACCTACATGAACATGCATATATTGGTGAAAACAACATTCAAAAACACATTATACTACGGGAAATGACTTAACAAAAATGCATGTATTAGGAAAAATTCAGACAAAAATGCTAATGAATATATGAGGGCTATTTTTGATGGCAAACTTATGTGGAAAGATGAAGAGTTGAATTTAAGATTGGGAAAATGAGGAGCTGAGAGAAACCAAAATTGATAGATGCACCCATCCTTTGATGTAACTCAGCTGCAATTCCTTTTATCCAAGGAGCTCAAGGTGGCATTCACACTTTTCCCATTCTCCATTTTATCCTCATAACCATACAAGGTAGGTTAGGCTGAGAGATAGTGACTGGCCCAAGGTCACCCAGTGAGCTGAGCAGGGATTTGAACCCTGGTCTCCCAGGTGCTAGGGACGTGGGTGGTGCTGTGGGTTAAAGCCTCAGTGCCTAGGGCTTGCCGATCAAGAGGTTGGCTGTTCGAATCCCCGTGGCGGGGTGCGCTCCCGTTGTTCGGTCCCAGCGCCTGCCAACCTAGCAGTTCGAAAGCACTCCCAGGTGCAAGTAGATAAATAGGGACCGCTTACTAGCGGGAAGGTAAACGGCGTTTTCGTGTGCGGCTCTGGCTCGCCAGAGCAGCGATGTCACGCTGGCCACGTGACCCGGAAGTGTCTTTGGACAGCGGTGGCCCTCGGCCTCTTTGAGTGAGATGGGCGCACAACCCTAGAGTCTGTCAAGACTGGCCCGTACGGGCAGGGGTACCTTTACCTTTACCTCCCAGGTCCTAGTCCAGAACTCTAGCCACTTCATCACACCAGTTTCAGATTCAAAAATGTGCTTCCAATTTTGCTTTGAGAGGCTACTTTGGCTTGTACCATAAATATAAAATGTGGATCAAGCCGAACATTATTTATGCTGTTTTCTCCATCAAGGTGCAGCAGTGAAATGAATGGTTGTCCTTCTAAATATTGTTGCTCCAAAATGGTTATTTGCCTCTTTTCATCACAAAGTTATGTCTTCCCAGGTGGTGGGATAAAGGTGTGTCAAGAATTGCTGAACACAAAATACTGATGCTCTAATGTCATAGATACTTCACACTTGCACACAGTTGTTGAATATGCATTCACACAACTCAAGTACTGTATAGAATTGAACGATATTTGTTTTGATGTATGACTTTTCATACGCTAGTTATCCTAAAGCACTTTACAAAGCATTGAGTTCAATAATGGAGTGCACTGATTGTGTTGGCACCCTTGACTGTCATTATACACTCAGCTGTAGATCATAAATAGTCCTTGTTTAATTTTTTTTTAAAAAAAAAGCCACACCAATTTGACAGAGAGGATGTCATTCCCATGAACTTACATTTTATGCACTAGTCTTTCATTTTTCAAACAAAGAAAAATGCACAGACCATGTCAGAGATCACAGAGATTAATATAAAATGGTCACTGTACATGGTGCTTTAACAGCATCTAAATCAAATGAGAGGAGGGATGTGGGTGGCACTGTGGTCTAAACCACAGAGCCTAGGGCTTGTCGATCAGAAGGTTGGCAGTTTGAATCCCTGCAACAGGGTGAGCTCCCATTGCTCGGTCCCTGCTCCTGCCAACCTAGCAGTTCGAAAGCACATCAAAGTGCAAGTAGATAAATAGGTACTGCTCTGGCAGGAAGGTAAACGGTGTTTCCGTGTGCAGCTCTGGTTCGCCAGAAGTGGCTTAGTCATGCTGGCCACATGACCCAGAAGCTGTACGCCAGCTCCCTCAGCCAATAAAACGAGATGAGCGCCGCAACCCCAGAGTCGTCTGCGACTGGACCTAACGGTCAGGGGTCCCTTTACCTTTAAAGCAAATGAGATAATTCTTTGCCCTGCAGAGCCTACAGTCTACAAGTCTATAGGAGAGGAGAGGATGGAGAAGCAATGATAACATGCCTAGAAAAGGAAAGGCAAGAGTAAGAGTAAGAGTGGGCTTTCAATTCAAAACTCATCCTAAGTTATCCAGTTTGCAGAGTTTAATGAACAGAGCGTTCCATCTTTAATGTTCGATGGACTATTGTATTTTAATATTTTGTGAGATGCTGCCCAGAGTGGTTGGGGAAACTCAGCCAGATGGGCAGGGTATGTATGTATGTATGTATGTATGTATGTATACATTGTTGTTGTTGTTGTTTAGTCGTTTAGTCATGTACCAATGACATAAAAAGTGAAATTCAGACTGGAATGGCACAAGATATATTGTAGCTGGAGGCAAAGGCAAAGTGGAACCACCATTCCATAGACAAACACTGACCCGAGTGGTAGTCATCACCATGTATGGCTGAGTGTTGGACTACATGATCTTTTGGGTCCCTTCTGACTCTACAGTTCTTTGATTCTATGATCTGAAGACAGTCCTCTATTGGGAAGGTTTTAATGTTTGATGTTTTATTATGTTTTTATATGTTGAATCATCATTGCCGTCCTTATTTATCTGTATGCTGCCTTTCCATTGTTAAATCATGCTCAAAGCAGCTTGCAACAAGAAAAGATTTACATAACTGCAAAAATATAATGGAAACAATAAGTAGGCAATAAAATTAAATGATCCTCACGTAATAAGGTCTGGCAATCAAGTTACAAATATTAATACCAGTACAAAATTAATGCCCCAACAAAAAACATACCCTACCCCAATAGTCCCTAGGCATCTTGAACAGCAAATCCCACAGAACCTCACAAGTAAGATGGTGCCAAATCTTACTTCAGTACTGAAATATACTCGGAGTCAAGTGTGGATTTCATGCAGACTGCTGCATTTTGGATCCTATTCGACTCAGTACATAACATGTACTTTTGATGCAGCAGCATCCTAGAACTCACGGCTATCCATTGAAGATGAATGCTAGAAGATTCAGCACACAAGGTGAATAAACTACAGAATCTGATCCCACAAGAGGCAGTAATGGGCACCACCAAGGATGGCACTGCAAGTGAATTAGACAACTTCATGGAAGATAATGCTCTCTATGGTTCACTAGCCATGATAGTTCTGTCCTATCTTCACTGCTGGGTGGCAGTAGGCCTCTTAATGGCAGTTTCCAGAATCACAACTAGAGAGAGTGTTCTTGTGCTCCAGTCCACCTTGCAAGCTTTCCATTGACATCTCCTTGGCCACTGTGAAAACAGAACGCTGCAGTAGATGGATCTAATTTGGGGATTGAGAGGCCAGCTCCATGGTACAAACACCTCTGTTCTCCAACACCTGCCTGATACCTCCTAGCATCTGCAGCCTGGCCCCTCTACATTTTCTGCTACCTCAGGTGCAGTACATGAAATTATCCCAAAACCAGTGTTTGACACAGGACACAACAGCCAGTCCCCTTGGTTTCTGTGTATGGAGTGGAGAAGAGGCAACATCCTTCATATTACGCAGAAAAATGCCATGGACTAGCCACAACTTTCCTGAAAACTGCTACTCAATAGCGTACTGACTCTGAACTTGTAGGAGGTTTCATATATCCATCATGACTAATAGCCAATGATAGATCCATCCTCCATGGATTTGTCTCATTCCTTTGAAAGCCATCTAGGTTAACAGCTATTATCACTTCCCATGGAAGCAAAATGTGTCTGCGTCATTTTTATGTTATGTAGATTTGCATATACGCCTGTACGTTTTCTGGAAGTTTAATCCTATGCTGTCATTTTATTTCTGGGTTCAAGCAATGCTGCTGTTTTTCTTTTCTAAACAGGGACGTCTGCTTTCACAACTTCTTTTTTTAATGACATCTACTAAAAACTATCACCCTCAGGAAATTAAGAAATAACAACACACCACTATTCTGTGTTTTACTTATATTCATCATTATCCTGCTTATTACAATATTAACATATTTACATGCCCACTTAATGCTGAAATGCAAATAAAACAAAATGCCAGTTAAAATTAAAAGAAGGGCAAATATCTCATCTTAATGCTTTTATTATCTCTCTTACTGATTCCTTTCTCGCTTTTTTTTTTTTTTTTTTGTAAATACAGAATGCTTCTAATTATACTTTAACAAGCTGATATTAAGCAGTCTGCCTCCTATTGGATCCAAAATGACTTCAAATGACCTACTTTAATTTTATTCATTATCTCTAACTGTTATTAGAACCTGTATTTGACATATGTGGATATTATTTGATCTTTTCAAACCACATTCATTCTCATTAAGAAAGCCCCAAGACACTTGCTTTCAGAATCTTTTTCAAATATTCTGAGATTTTGCTTGTTATGTGAAATGTGACAGGCCTTTCAAGTTCTTTATTATAGTATTTTTTCTCCTCTGATGGCAAGAACCAATTATCCTTCCGCAGTGCTGGTGTGTAGTTTTGAGCTCAATATTTAAGCAATTAGTATCTGTGTCTGCAAATTAATACATCTCTATGGTTAATGCACTTTTAATCATACAAAATAAGCAAGGATGGTCTTTTTTGGCATTGTTAAAAGTAAAGGGTTGTTTATTGATGTGGAAGGAAAATGAAAATACCTGTGTGGAGAAGAGTGGGTGTAATTTTGAGATGCTTTCTATGACTGTCTTTAATTTTCTTTTCTTGGTAAAGACGGCTACTTAAAGAAACATTTGCCCCAATTCAAAGGAAGCCTGTCTAGCATTTCACACAAACTGAACTTGTTTTCATATTTTTAAACTCAGTAATTGCTGACTATAAAGATGTCTCCCCAATGACTTCAAATCCATTAAAGTTATTTGAACTTTTCAGACAAGCTGAACACTTTGAATTTGAAAAAGTGTGTGTGTGTAATTTTAGCAGGAATCTGTTTCCTGTCAGAAATTACTCTTAAACGTCATCATTAAATGTCTGTGCTATGAACCTCTGAATCCATAATAGGAGATAGATATTTTAGACTTTGTAAGAAAAATTAACCTTCATCATATATTTAGGTCAATTCTTTGCATTTGAATTTGTCCAGGTACAATGAGCTTCTAAAATTTCTTCCAATAATCATGTGGTCCAATTGTATTCTGGTACAAGAACACCAATGGACACACAGTGCTTATCAGTTGAAATAGCTCCTTTAGAAAGGAATGTGATCTATGTGCAGGTTATTTTTCTTGCTAAATTTGAATTCCTTCAGTGAAATCAACCTGAACCCACAGATGTAAGAGAAGTCCGTATGCCCCATGTGACAACTACAGCACATAGCCTCAATAAGCCAGTCTTCTCAGCAGCCAAGTGGTCACATTCTGTACAAGCTTGAGGAAGAAAGCTTAATAATTGTGTCCAAAACCAAACTGTTTTTGTAGGTTATTGCCTTATTTCAGATCAAGATTTCCTGATTGGTCCAGAGATTCTGATAGAATTTTCACCTGATTTCCAGCTTTTACTGCACAGTCAAATAATGTCTGGCTCCCTCAAATACAAGTTGTTTCATTGAACTAATTCTTCTTTGAGACCTGGTTGACCAGCACAAGAGGGTGGGAGAGTTTGCCCCAGGCATAGGCAAACTCGGCCCTCCAGATGTTTTGGGACTACAGCTCCCATCATCCCTGACCACTGGTCCTGTTAGCTAGGGATGATGGGAGTTGTAGTCCCAAAACATCTGGAGGGCCGAGTTTGCCTATGCCTAGTTTACCCTGTGCCCTACTTAGCTTCCCAGTTGAGACACCCAGGCTAGGTAAGGGGGCAGAGAAACCACCACTAGTTGAGTAGACAGCTTGTGAGAGGTGCCTCCCAAGCCTCACAATATTTCACAGGAAACTGATTTACACAAAGTCAATTCACTGGATCCATCTAACTCACTAATGCCCAGACTGACTGGCCATAGCTCTCTAGCTTTCAGAAATGAAGAAGAGAAGAAGAAGAGTTTGGATTTGATATCCCGCCTTTCACTCCCTTTAAGGAGTCTCAAAGCGGCTAACATTCTCCTTTCCCTTCCTCCCCCACAACAAACACTCTGTGAGGTGAGTGGGGCTGAGAGACTGTGACTGGCCCAAGGTCACCCAGCAGCTGCATGTGGAGGAGCGGAGACGCGAACCCGGTTACCCAGATTACGTGACTACCGCTCTTAACCACTACACCACACTGAGACATTGCTAGCTCTGCCTTGAGCAACCAGGGATCAAACCTGTGACCTTCTGCAAGGCAGATGCTCTAACACCAAGCTACAGTCCTTCCCACCGTTGGCCATCTGGTTCATCTGCCTTTAGATCCAACTCCATGTAGACATAAAACAGCTTTTTCAGCTTAATGACAACAGATTCCCCCCCCCCTTCTTTGTTTTGTAATTTTCCTGTTTCAAAATGTGCAGTGATAATAATAAAAATTAAAGACCCAATGTCAGGTATCTGAGTTCCTTATTACATTCTTTAGTTAATTGCCAATTAATGATTTCTTACTCTCATGAAAAAGACTTCTGCAGATATTTTAAGTCCATGCTGATATCCTGATGAATGGGTTTAATTGACCTGCAAATAGCTTTCGTTACATCCCATCCACATCAATAGACTTCTTTGTGTCTGCTTGAGATGTGCCGGTGAAAACAAAAATAGAAAAGGTTGAGAAAGAAATCTAACAATAGCTATCAAGATAATTTTAAATTATGCATAATACTCACATCAAGGTACTCCTCTGCTTGATTATGCATAGATTATTCTTATGTTGTTGTTTTTAATAACAGGAGGGGAAAATAAACTCAGACATTTCTGAATATTAAGGCCTTGGAAGGTGACATTCCAGGGATCTAGCCATCTTAATTATGGGTTAGAAACTGAATTTTTTTGTGTTTCTTTTCTTTTCAACTGTTCCTTAGGAGTTTTCACGGCTGATTCTACTTAGTATTGGTTTTTGCTGTAACACACTGGGCATATTTAGATGTTGCCCCCAAAATACAGGCCTATAACCTCTTTTCACTTGTCATATAAAATAAAGAAGCATGTCATGTCATGTCATGTCATCAACCCCTTTAGAGGGCAACTCCCTAGGCCTGTGAATGAGGAGCTGGCTTTCCCCTGGGGGAGAATGTTACTAGTATCATAACTGTACCCTGATCAAACTATACTGCTGGCAAACTATACTGCTGTTAACTGGTTTGGTACTGAATGGACAATGCTAAAGGATCTAATCCCTTAGAGCAGGTAGAGGGCATTTTTTTCCAGCCTGAGGGTTGCATTCTCTTCTGGATAACTTACTTGTGGGAGGCAGGAGAGAATATGTTATTTAATGATATTCTTCCTAACTTGCATTAGCAAGTTCTATATCTTAGCAGAGTTTAAACATTCCCCTTTGAACGCACAGTGCTTTGCTTGTTGCAGGCTCGTCTGAGTCTCTCTCTACAAGATTCCTGGTAAGATCCCTTCTTGTGCCTCTTGAAAAGAATAGACATGACTTTCTCATTAAAGTCAATATAAAAGTAGTTTACTCACAAGCATTCAGTTCACAGTTGGATCCCTGAAGGCAGACTTAGGTTACAAAAGTATATATACATGTGGAACTATCCCATAAGGGAGTTAGTCCCAAGTGACTGTGGACAGGCAGTCACTTCTGCTCACACGTGGAAAAAGAGACAAAAATGGAGGAGAGAGCAGAAGAAGGAGGTGTGCTCCCTTGCCCAGGTTAGGCCACACCCACCCCTAGTCACATGCAGAGGAAGTCTGTCCCAGCTCAGGAGGAAACAGGAAGTTTCCTCCTGGGTGGTACAAAGCATCCCTCAGCATGTCCATTCTAGGAATGTTGCACTTGACTGCTATGTGTTTCACGTCCCACATTACTGAGATGTACATTTCACTGTGTAGCAATCTTGCCTGAGAGTCCTGGAAGACCTGCTCCCTGCCTTTTCCCACCTGGCCTGGGAGGGCAGGCATTGACTGACTCCAGCTACAAAAAAGCTGAGGCTGATGAACAGACTCTTGGACTGGGTTGTTGTTTTCGGAAGGTAATGATAATAGTATTGCCCGGCGAATCATTCAGATTAGATCCCAGCTTCGCAAAGCAGCACGGAGCTGGCAGCGTGGCAGGAGAAGGGTGTGACAGCCCATGTGCCCTTTGATCCCAGCCTCGCCCTCGCTCTGCAAGGCTGGGATCAAAGGACACATGGCTGTCACATCCTTCTCATGCCACCCTGGCAGCCCTTTGCGAGGTTGGGATGATCCAAGAGCCACATCAGCCTGCCAGGCTTTTCCCTGCAAGAATGGGCAGGTGGCATAATGATGGTGAGGGCTGGGCTGGCACAGGGGGCTGCATTCCCCACCCACGCCCTGGCCCCCTGGCACAGGTATGTAACTGCCCTGGGCACCAGCTAACAACCACTCTATTCTGAATTTTAAAATGGAAAGCGTAATGCTTGGTAGTCAACAAAATATGTTCAAAGACTCGCTCAAGGCAAATCTTTAAAAAAATGTAGTATATACACCGACAACTGGGAAACACTGGTCTGCGAGTGCTCCAATTGGAGAACAGCCTTTACCAAAGGTGTAATGGGATTTGAAGACACTCAAACTCAGGATGAAATGGACAAACGTGCTAAGAAGAAGGCACATTTGGCAGACCCTCACCATGATGAAGTCCCACTCAGAATCCTTTGTCCCCACTGTGGAAGGATGTGTGGATCCAGAATTGGCCTCCACGGTCACTTATGAACTAGCATTAAGACTGTGTTCATTGTCATCTTACTTGGCTATGAGTGATCGCCAAAAAAGAAAAACACTCTGCCACTGAGGACCGATAAAAGAAAGTACTTATTCACGCAGAACATAGTTAAGCTATGCCATTTACTCCCAGAGGAGACAGTGGTGGCCACAAACTTGGGTGGCTCTAAAAGAGGAGAGGACAAATTCATGGAGGAGAAGGCTATCTGACTACGATGGTCAGTGGCAGCTGTGCTTCTGAATAGCAGTTGCTGGAAACCACAAGAGAGAAGAGCTCAGGTCCTGCTTTCCTCTGGGAAGAGGATGCTGGGCTAGATGGGACATGGGCCTAAGGATCTTAGGATGAGATCTGCCCCCCAAAATAAAGAAAGAATTTATTGATCTATGCTACAACAGCGGTAAGAGTCTTGCTAGCACAAGGATGGAAGAATGAGGAAATCCCAACGAAAGAACAATGGCAAGAAAAATTGATGAGTTATGCGGGGATGGCCAAGTTGACATATAAATTACGCAAGGAGGACAATTGTGACTTCAAGGAAGAATGAGAACTTTTTACAAACTATTTAAAAAGACAACAAAATGATCTGGACTCCCTGACAGGTTTTGAATAAACATCCACAAATTTATTAGTAGAATACAGTCATACCTCGGGTTGGAGTAGCTTCGGGTTAAGCATTTTTGGGTTGCGCTCCCAGTGACCCAGAAGTAACAGAGCACATTACTTCTGGGTTTCACCACACATGCATGTGCAGACGCTCAAAATGACGTCACGCGCATGCGTAGAAGCAGTGAATCGCGACCCGCGCATGTGCAAACGCAGGTGAGCCAGTGTGGTGTAGTAGTTAAGAGCGGTAGTCTCCTAATCTGGGGAACCGGGTTCGCGTCTCCGCTCCTCCACATGCAGCTGCTGGGTGACCTTGGGCCAGTCACACTTCTCTGAAGTCTCTCAGCCTCACTCACCTCACAGAGTGTTTGTTGTGGGGGAGGAAGGGAAAGGAGAATGTTAGCCGCTTTGAGACTCCTGAAGGGGAGTGAAAGGCGGGATATCAAATCCAAACTCTTCTTCTTCTTCTTGCGTTTGCTTAAGGATGCGAACGGGGCTCCAGAACAGATCCTGTTCGCAATCAGAGATACCACTGTATATGATAGATAAAGCAATGATATGTATAAGGTTATAATATGCAGAGATTAAAAATTGTAAACAAACCAGAGAGGTGAGCTGAGGGAAGTCCTTGGTGGGTGGGAGAGGGTGGGATGGGAGGGAACAAAAAAAGGGGGGGGGGATATGTAATCGGTTATATTGATTGATAATTTGTTTTGTTAAAATGGTTTAAGAAATAAATATTTTTTAAAAAATAGATGGGACATTGCCATGATTCAGCAGGTGCTTCTTATGTTCTTAGGATTGCAGTTGGGACCAATAAATCCAGAAAGGGGTAAGAAGCTAGAGCTGTGGAGAAGCAGTATTAAGGAGGATAGGGGGGAAAGGAAATTCCATTAATTAAAAGGTGGGGTTTTTGTGAGGCAATATTACTACATCCACCCTGAATTCTGTGGGTTGGATCAAAAAATCAAAATATTTGACATAGTCCTAATATGAATATGAATTGCTCATATAGACTCAGAGGTGACTAGAGCATATATTACTGACTTAGAGCACATCTTGCATGTGTTCTGGGTCTTATCTCTTTTGGAAGTACAATATAAGCTGCCTAAGGAACATCGCTGGCCTGAGCTGTATCGGATGTTCTTTGTCCTGCGTTCAGATTATATTACAGATATGACATTTTTAACTATTGCATAAATATTTAAACACCACTCATCTCCACCTGATTTTAATTCTGCTGCCTCTCCCTCTGCATGCGAAAATTTAGTTTGCAATTTGACAGGGCGATATTATTGAGCAATATGCGATTTGGTTTAAGAGTAACCAGATTTGAAGCATCCATCAATCACAGCAAGTGCACACACAGGTCACTAAAGCTGTCAATTTCAATCAACTCTGTAATTAAATACATCACCAATATGGATTTTGTGTACGAATGTCACTTGTTCTTCAGATGTCTGCTACTAGGACAAATCACGCTTCCGTCTTTGAACGTGCTTTCTAAATATAGGGTGCTGCTTCTTCTTCTTCATCTTCTTCTTCTTCTTCATCATCTTCTTTAATGCAAAACACCCTCTCATTCTAATGTTCCTGATCACTGCTCGTCTAAACAGGTCATCTAATAGGCATCTAAACAGTATTTATTTAAAATGAACAATTCCACTCTTCTGCTTCAGTAGAACAAAAGTGCTGCAATATGGGGATTTTCTTTCCCAATGATCCTCCCTACACTCTGGTAAGGGTCTGCCCTAGACATCTCTGCCACCAAATGCTAGGCAAGAGAAGTCTCAAGTGTGTTTTGATTGTATATGTTTAAAATGTTGAAACTTAATAAAATATATTTGGTGGAAAAAAACACATTTCAATACAGGGGAATCCCCAGCCGCCATGGAAGTCAGTGGGGCACATGTAAGACAACATTCCATAATGTTCTGCCCAGTTCTGCTCCTTTCCAGGTCTTCCCTGTCCCCTTTTGACACTGAAAATGGCACACGTCAGTGGTTGCACACATGCCAATCACGCTCAGGTGAGGAGTTGCCTGTACAGTCGTGCCTTGGAAGCTGAACGGAATAAGAATAAGAATAAGAGTAAGAATAAGAATAAAATTTATTTATACCCTGCCCTCCCTGGCCAGAGCCAGGCTCAGGGCAGCTAACACCAATAAAATCACATAATAGGTGGAAAGGGGGGGGGGGCAAAACCAATTTAAAATACAGGTTAAAATGCAATTTAAAATGCAGCCTCATTCTAAAATAGCCAATAAATCAAGACCATAAGGGGAGGGAAACATAAGGGTCAGACCAAGTCCATTCGACTTCCAAAACGTTTGGAAATCCAAGCGTGGTTTCTGGTTGGCTGCAGGAAGCTCCTGCAGTGTTTTGGCTTGTGAATATTCTTTGGAACCTGATCGTCTGATGGGGCTTCCCATTGGCCAGGTTTGCAGCGTTCGGGAGCCAAAATGTCCGAGTACCAAGGCATTCAGGATCCAAGGTATACGACTGTACTACAAATATATCAACAACGTGCACCACCCAACAGCAAAAATAACAAGGGAGTTGCATACCTTCAGTTTAGTCCTGGAAACACCCCTCTGACATGATGTTGCTCACACAGTCCCTCTCTTGCAGTCTTTTCTTACAAGGTTTCCAAGGGCAAGGGGCAGGGGACTTGGCCTGGAGTACATGGAGATGTATGAAAGTTTGCATTACTTCTCCAGTTAAAACGCTAGTGCTTCTGTTCTGCTTTCTAAGGCAAACTGTTTATTTCTGGAACCAATTAATGGAAAAATACATGCTGAACTTCCACTCTATTTTGCTATATTTCTGGACGTGGCTTTTACATCATGCGAATGCTTAAGTATAATGGAGAAATTAACAGGTAGGGGAACATCAGGGAGATGTAATAAACCTCTGCATGAATGTAGCCTTGGACACGCTTTGATTTCCTCTTGAGTTTTCCCCAGTGCAAGATTTTAATACTGTTTTTTTTATTATTTTTAAATAGATTTATTAAAGGGTCTTTTTGAAGGGGAAGATGGTCATTTTTATGAAGGTTGCTTCTAAAGCTCACCCAGTGGGCTGAGCATGGGGTATGCAGGAGTTTTGTTTTGTTCTTTAAATGAATACATTTTTTATTTTTTTAAAAAATGATAGTTACATTGAAGCCCCTGGAACTGATATTTGGCATACGATAAATTGGAAATGAATGGAACTTTTTTTTTTAAAGGGAACCCTAACCATTTGTTCTCAAAATAAAAAATAAAAAGCTTTGATCTTCTGTCATGAAGAAGTAAATTTTTAATTCCAGTTTCACTAAGAGAGCAAAACCGTTTCAGTTCTTTTTCCTTTTTTTTAAAGTGAGATAATAATAAAATAAACCACCACCCCACAACCCTCTTTTACTGCTGTCGAGTGTCAGAATCTTCTATTACACTTGCTGGGAAAATGGGTGAAAGTCTATAACAAAGCTGAATTACCAAATATATATTGCCTGCCATTTGATTTAATCTTCAAATAAGCTTCAGGAAGCAGGTCCCTGGACAGTTAATCTTTAGTTTTGTAGCCCATGCACATTTTCAATAAAGTTACCAGGGAATCATGAGTCGTCGCAGTATGGAGGGGGAAAGCATATTGTCTTATTCTACAGGCAGCTGCCTTTGGCCCGGCTAGCAAATTAAAACTTCCTGAATATAAAAACTTTATTAGATGCTCCTTTCCAATCACAAGGAGCTATTTTCTTAGAGGTTGCGGCTCCGTTTGAGTCTCTCTCCTCCCCAACACAGAAACAGATACCATATCAGTTAAAAATGCATTGTGCACTATCTTCCTAACTGGGTTGTTTTGTGATCCATGTTTGCAATGCAGTCATACCTCAGGTTGCAAACGTGATCTGTGCAGGAGGCACGTTCACAACCCACAGCATTCACAGCCTGAAGTGCCGTATCTGCGCACATGCGTGACGTGATTCGGCGCTTCTGCACATGTGTGGGATGTCATTTTGTGTTTCTGCACATGTGCGAGCACCGAAACCCAGAAGTAACCTGTTCCGGTACTTCCGGGTTCGGTGTGGTCCACAACCCAAAAACGTGCAACCCGCAGCGTTCATAACCCGAGTATGACTGTATGTGGTGTATCTAAAAGAAGAACGAACTCAAGCTAGCAGGTAGGATAGGTATCATAGCAAGATGGTTCTCAAACTTGGATGGCCTACAAAGAGAATTAGCCATATTGGTGGAAGATAGGGCTATCAGTGGCAACTAGGCACAAAAACTATGTTCCACCTCCATGGTCAAAGGCAGAAATGCTTCAGAGTACCAGTTGCTGGGAAATTACAGGTGAACAGAATGTTATTGCAGGAACTGGAAGTGATGTCAGAGACCATGTGGGGCCTCGGACGCCACTTCCAGTTTCTCGCAAGGAACCCGAAGTGACATTGGAGGCCGTGTGGGACCTAGAATGACACTTGCAAGGCCCTACAAGGCCTCAGATAGGACCTCTGGTTCCTCATGAGGTCCCGGAGGTTCTGTCCGCCTTGGGGGGCCTTGAAAGCAGTGTCCTAGGCCTTGCAGGACCTCAGACGCCACCTCTGGGGGGCGGCATAACGTGACATCATGAAATCACATTACATCAGCGTCGTTGGGCACCCATGATCTGGGGCCCACATCTGTGCCCCTGCAGCCCACCAAGACGGTGCTGACCTTCAGCCCCTGTATGGGGTTCCACCTATTTCCTGCTTCTCCTTCCCAGAAAACGCTTTGCCAAGCAACTCCTTCTCTTCCTTCCACTATTCCAAGCCTGGTTTAAAAGTTGACCATCTTCCGTCATGACACCACACCCACATTACCCTGGCAATCTTCCTCTCTGTTACCTGTGGAGTATTTTGTCTTGTACCTGGCAAGGCCATCATCTCCCTCTGCCCCCTGTCTGGCGGGGGGGGGGGGAATCTACCTGCTTGCTCTGATTAAATTCCAGCACCCAAGAATCTAGAGGGGGCTTTCTGGCATTCAAGGATATGGGGGGGGGGGTCCCTGTTCCCCCATTAACTCATAACAATATGTTCTACTTCAATTGCAGAGGTAGTAATGCTTCTGAATACCCATTCAATGCCTAGTAAAGAAACCCCGCACGTTCATTTGTTTTACTTGTGGTCAAGGACAGTTATTAACTCTTTTATTTGTATAGTTGTAAACTTTCAGAATGCATTTTGTATAGTCAACCACCTAGCTATATCTGCAAATCTTAAAAAATGTAGTATAAACACTGACAACTGGGAAACACTGGCCTGCGAGCACTCCAGTTGGAGAACAACCTTTCCCAAAGGTATCATGGGCTTTGAAGATACTTGAACTCAGAACGCAAGAGAGAAACGTGCTAAGAGGAAGGCACGCTTGGCAAATCCACACTGTGATCAAGACCCACCCAGAAACCAATGTCTCCACTGTGGAAGGACGTGTGGATCCGGAATTGGCATCCACAGTCATTTACGGACTCATTGTTAAAACTGTGTTTATGGAAGACAATCTTACTCGGCTACGAGTGATCGCCAAAGAAGAATCCCCCTATATCTGTATTTTATTGTATTTGATCCTTTGCTATGGCTTGTGGCTGATGCAAATAAAGATTTTATTTATCTATCCATCTTCTGAATACCAGGTGCTGGGTGCCTCAGGAGGGGTCCCGCTTGTTGGCTTCCTATGGGCCTCTGTGAGAACAAGGGGCTGGTCTACATGGGCCCCTAGCCTGATTCAGAAGCCTCTGCTTATGCCTTTATGTTCTGTTTGATAAAAGAATCTCTCTCTCTTTCTCTCTCTCCTGTTCAGAACAGGCTATTTCCTATATGCTAGAACTGAAAAACATCAAAAAAGGTTTTTAAAACTTTTTGACCGAAATGCCTCCTGTGAAAGCATAATCACTCTACAGCCCAACCAGAGAAATTGGAATAAAGTTACAGGTACATTAACCTCAATTTGCTGATTTAAGCTTCTTGCCCCCACTCCCCAAACCTCCCCAACCACCTTTTTTCCTGGTCATCAGCAGTAACAGGTGATAACTTCCTGGCAATTTCTAGTGAATTATATGACACAGTTCATTATATTTCAGGAGAATCCCTCAAGCAAGGCTATAAGTCACCAGCCCTCCACATGCAGGCTTCAGATAAAATGATAGAATCACCCAAGTGTATGCACATGCACACAGACACTCTGGCACGTACTCACACACAATATATTTCCTTGGGATTTTTGTTTGCTTATTTTTCTGTGAAGCCAACAAGGACCCTTTGAAATAGTGAACAGGGTCTGAAGCAAAACAAAGGAGAAGAACCAGGAAGAGGTTGGTAAGAGAAGTCATAATGAAATCAAGGATAAAGACTTGATTTCAGATTCTAGTGGTGGGAAGAAGAACCAGAACTCAGCATGATGGGACAGTTGTTTGGGTCCTCGTGCTTAGGCAGGGCCAGTTAGGGTTGCCATACATATCCAGAATACTGCATCCAGACATATGGCAGCCCATAGCATCCTCAGAAATATCTCAAAGATGTGGGGCTACCTTTGAAGGTGACCTGGAAACTACAACTAATCCAAAATGTGGCAGCTAGACTGGTGACTGGGAGTGACTGCCGAGACCACATAACACCGGTCCTGAAAGACCTACATTGGCTCACAGTATGTTTCTGAGCACAATTCAAAGTGTTGGTGCTGACCTTTAAAGACCTAAACGACATCAGCCCAGTATACCTGAAGGAGCATCTCCACCCCCATCATTCAGCCCAGACACTGAGGTTCAGCTCTAAGAGTCTTGTGGTGGTTCCCTCCGCAGTGAGGGAACAGGAAGGCAGAGGGTCTTCTTGGTAGTCATGCCTGCCCTGTGCAACGCCCTCACATCAGATGTCAAGGAAATAAACAACTAACTGACTTTTAGAAGACATCTGAAGGCAGCCCTGTTTAGGGAAGTTTTTAATGTTTGATGTTTTATCACTTTTTAAAAATTATTATTATTAATATTCTGTTGGGAGCTGTCCAGGGTGGCTGGGGAAATCCAGCCAGGTGGATGGGGTATAAATTATTATTATTATTATTATTATTATTATTAGTGATTTTATCACCCTGGACTTAACAAAGTCCAGCAGCTTACCTTATGGGGCAGAGCCCCTGTGATAGCTTCCCAGCAGGTTAATTGCTGTTGCTTACAAGAATGACAAGTGTCAAGGAAGCAGGAAGGTCAGCACAACGCAAATACCACCACAGCAAAAGCAAGAGGCATTCACAGATCTGAAGGGCATGTTCCAGTCAGGCAAAAACATTCTGTGTCCAAAGGATGGCCAGGGAAATACAATCAGGGAAGGTACAATGCAGAACCAGTGAGGGCTGTGGCTTGGGGAGAATACTGAGGTCCACATAGAAAGGCCTGGAGCCCAGCCCTGAGGTTTGGCCTGAGGTTCCCCATCCCTGGTGTATCTGAAAGCTGGAGTGTTTGCCTTTTGAATCTCTAGAGGTAGCCCACAGAGGGAAGTGTGTGCAACAATTGGCTGCTTCTAAAGCAGTGGGGAGCCAACGGGGTTTGTGCACAGAAGGTCATCAGGTGGCAACAATGATGGAGCAATAAATGATGGAGAAAGACCAGAAATAATGGAACTTCAAATAAGTGAGATGATGAAAAGTGTTGCATTGACAGAAAGGACAGATGGAAGATAGGGGAGATTGCGAAGCTCTGCAGCTAAATTCACCAACTCGGATGTGCTATAAAACTCAACAATTATGCAACAGAAGTTACCAAAACTAGCATTCAGCTTTTACAGTGGCAGTGCACAGCCATATCACTCTTGAACTAAACTATAGTTGTTGATGCTTAAACAAAAATTTCAAAAAAGAACTCAGTCACTTTGTAGGTACTACCCTCTTCCTGGAAGTCAAAGTAGGTATTTTTGACATATGCTTGCTGCGGATGTCACATCATTTGTTAATAGCATGATGGTGCTCCTGTTCAATACAACACTTTAAAGGGAGGGACTGTGCCCAACTCTCAGCCCCTTTGCTCTTCCCAGTAAGCAACAGCAGCACACCTGCTAGGAATCTTAGTGTAGCACCTCCACTCCTCTCAGCAGCTGGTTCTGTGTCTTTTGCAAAATTGCAAAAATAAAATAAAATGAGCTTTTCAAATTTTGTCTGGACACTACTTGTGGATATGTCCAGGAAATTATTGGTGTATGTCAACCCTATACTGCAAACTTCATCTGCAGCTATACTCAGTGCAGGATACACACAAGCCCTCTTTAGATGCTTCCAAGATATGTCAGTTGGACCTGCCTCCCCAATTCCTGACCTTTCTACGCTGAATTGCAAGGTCTGAAGGGAGATTCCAAGGATGCTCAGGAGAACGTGCTTGCTGTCCTTCCTGTGATCCAGACCCTTACACACTTAAGGGTTCCAATCACAAGGAGAACTCCTAGCACATTTAGCTGAACATGCAGGCAACCCTCCGCACACTTTTCTACTCAACATCAGAAAGTCAGGGAAAATTAGAAGCAAAAGAAAAAAGGGGGAAAGGGCTTTTACTAGAGAGTGGACTGGTGTTGTTAATATATTTTATTTATGAATCACTTCCTATGAAGCATCCCAAAGGGATTTTTACATCTCTGGTGGATAAATAAAATGACTGTTCTTCTCCTAAACAAGACCATTGCCATCCCAGAGACGTAATCTGCCTTGCTGAACTGTTGATCTGTCTGTCTGGCTGTCTGTCTATTTATCTCTTACTATTTATTAAAGTCCTGAAAATTCATAATTTCTGTATGAATTTTTCCAAATATACATATTTTTGTATCTAATTTTACCTAATATAATGCACTCTGGTATGTTATATTCATTAATATGCACATTTTATGCTAATGTTGCCCTAGTATATGCATCATATATACATTACTTGGCTGGAGGATTGCCTTGCAAAATTCAGAGACATGCAAATTAAATAGGTTTGCTTTAAATTAATCAAATCCCCTCTTCCTAAATATATATAACAAAGGTGTTATCCACACAGAACAATCAACCAACTTGCTCCCCATCTTTTTTTCTTTTTTTTTTTAAGGAATAGGGTTTTATTCATTTAGCCGTTTTCATTTTTTATCTCACATTTAAAGCACTATGATACACTTTGACACTTCCCTCCCAACCCCATGTGAACTGTAGTTTCCTATAGGTGCTGAGTGTTGGTAGAAGACCCCTATTTCCCTCACATAGCTTCAAGTTTCAGTATCCTCTGGGAAGAGAGCTTGATCGTTAAACCCCTCTGAGAATTCTAGCATTGTGAAAGAAACAGGAGGTTTCTGAAAGTTACATGGACTAGGAGCATGGCCTTCTTTGTAATGGCACTTTATCTGTAGTATACATTCATTTGCTCGAGAAGCCCAGAGGGTATATTGCTTCTTGAGTTGCAGGAAGCAGGCCATGCAATTATGATATTGCTCCTGTTTTTCTTCTGCTGCAGGAAGCAAGCCATGCAATTATGATATTGCTCCTGTTTTTCTTCTGCTGCTATCAATTTATATATTGTTGTGTCCACATTTTATTCTTCCCTTTAACTGCTCAATTTGAATCCCCATGACGGGGTGAGCTCCTGTCCCAGCTCTGCCAACTTAGCAGTTCGAAAGCACACCAGGGCAAGTAGATAAATAGGTACTGCTGCAGCAAAAAGGTAAGCGGTGTTTCTGTGCGATCTGGTTTCCATCATAGTGTTCCGTTGCACCAGAATTGGTTTAGTCATGCTGGCCACATGACCTGGAAAGCTGTCTGTGGACAAACACCGGCTCCCTTGGCCTAAAAGAGAGATGAGCACCGCAACCCCATAGTCGCCTTTGACTGGACTTAACCGTCCAGGGGTCCTTTACCTTTTTTCTCTTTTAACCTTATGTTAATGTTATGCCTACTGTTTTCTCAGCTGAATTAAGGTCACAGTGAAACAAAACAAAAACTGGGGCTAAAAATATTCAAAGGAAATAAATGGTTGTCTCTGAAAAAGCATTATTTCTCTGTTTAAAAGAAGTGTAACCTGCACTGAACTCAATAGAGATATGTTCAACATGGCGTCTCCCCTGCCCCCCGCCTTGCCTGACTCGCTGATTCGGTCCGGGGGGGGGGGGAGTAAGGCGCTTGAAAGCCTTCAAGTCAATTTTGTTTATAATTTGAGGAATATCCATTTTGCCGATTATTAAATTAAAGACAATCTAACCTTGAAAACACCTCTATCTGCAGAAAGAGCAACACTCCATCACCTATTTTGATTCATTAATGTATCGTTTTAACTTGGTATGACACATGTTCAGCAGTCCTAATTACATTACGGCCTCCCTATTACATCAACTCGGCTCCAAGTTTCTGTCACCGCAAGTCCAATTTTCCAACGCGGAGCAATCCTGTGCACTCCTTCCTTATTAGTGTCATCTTTAATGTAGCAGGGAGTGTGAACCATTTCTTGGCACTGAGAGTTTAACAGCAATTAACCCCTGCTCTGTCCCCAGGGAGAAGTACATCAGCAACTTGCCAAAACAGTGTAAACAAGCTCGCCAAGATCAATGCGGAACCGCACTGGCTGCAGAGCACCTAGTGTATTAATTTAGGATTTATATATAGATATAGAATATAAAGCCAAGCAGCAGGAAATTCTCAGCATGGAATTGACCTAAGGAGATGGCTTACACCAGGTAAAATATTTTCTTAAGGCTGGAAAGGGGGAAAGGATCCCTGTATTGCTTTATTTACAAGATATATGTTGGGTGGGTGTGGTTTTTTTAGGTATGTGGGGAAAATTCAATCCATTTTGCATTTAAAGGTGATTTTGCATTTCCCGAAACAACAGGGGAACTGAATGGGAGAGCCAGCCTTTGAAATTCTCTGAAATTTGCAATGCAGTTTTCCAGTTAAATATTATGCACGAAAATGCATCTATCAGTGTAAAATGTGCCTAACAATACATATATTAGGTAACATTTTTTAAAGAAAGGAATGTGTTATGTTAGACAAAACTGCACACAAAATAGACATCTTAGAAGAATTTTGCACAAAAATGCTGATGAATTTTCACGAGGAGCTTTTTTTTTTTTTTGTAAATACAATTTGATATGGAAATGTGGAGAAATGAATTTAAGACTGAAATAATGAGAAATGGAGAGAACCCAAAACTGAGAGATTTGTCTATCCCATGTTGTTTCCCATGATCCATCATACAGGCTGATTTAGGGGTGGTAAAAGGTAAAGGTAAAGGGACCCCTGACCATTAGGTCCAGTCGTGGCCTACTCTGGGGTTGCGGCGCTCATCTTGCTTTATTGGCCAAGGGAGCCGGCGTACAGCTTCCAGGTCATGTGGCCAGCATGACTAAGCCGCTTCTGGTGAACCAGAGCAGCACACGGAAACGCAGTTTACCTTCCCGCCAGAGCGGTACCTATTTATCTACTTGCACTTTGACGTGCTTTCGAACTGCTAGGTTGGCAGGAGCAGGGACCAAGCAACGGGAGCTCACCCTGTCGCGGGGATTCGAACCGCCAACCTTCTGATTGGCAAGCCCTAGGCTCTATGGTTAGTGCCACCAGCGTCCCTTTTAGGGATGGTATAAGACACCAAATGTATGTGATACTCAACAGATTTACTAAGTATTTCAAATCTCTTTGGGCCTCTCAAAAGAATCCTCAGATGTTGTTTGTCCAAGCAGGGATCCCCAAATTTGCTGTAATTTTTGCTGTAGAATCCACTACCTTTGCATATTAGGCAAGCATTTTAGACACAGCTTAAAATATTTAAATGTTTTTATTTGTGGCTCAGTTCAACTCATATTTGCCTCTTTATATTTGCCCCTTATCTGTGATTTTATTATGTTACCTTGATCTACCTAGAGATCTAAGAGGCATTGATTTCTTTTTGGCTTTGTATGTATCACATGCAGTGCTGCTTCCGTTCTGCTGCAGTTTGTCTTCTGACAAAAAACACATTATGCATCTAACTGTGCACTATGGCAGAATTTTACATGATTATCATTGCATTATTCCAATCCCTCAATTTTATTGCAATAGACATAATGCAAATTGGGGCGATTATCAATGACATATTGTATACAGACTGAAAACCATAACAGCAAATGTCAATTGTATTCACTGGATTGCTTTCCATTCCAAATATGGAATGAATAAGTGAACACCAGTGACTTCCTCTCCTGTTTCCATTTTCCTTGGAATTCTCTGACATTTCTATAGACACTGCTTTGAACAGATTTTTTTTTATTGTAGATGGTGATGATTTTGCAGTACAGAAATATATGCATAAATATAGTAGTTGAAATTGAGCTATGTTTTCTCTCTCACTGTGGCTTGAGGTGGCTTAGACAAATCAAAATCAAAAGCACCCATCAAACAGTGTAATTAAAAACAATTAAGCATTCCTCAAAACACTTTAAAATTGCAAATATCAAAAGAACTTGCTGTCTCTCTCCTAGTTGCCATGGGTTTGTGCAAAACAGATGAATCTTACATATATATTTTTAAAGTCTAACAAGATGGAACATTGACAGACCTTTTCAGAAAGGCTGTTCCAAACCATGAAGCCCAAAGTGATAAAAAAACACCCTTGATCGAAGGAGCCTTTGAGAGGTTTCTATTATTTTCTTACATTTGCATCCACACCTTGATTCCTCAACAGAACCCAAGGTGGCAAACTTGTGATTCTCAGGAGGCTTCCCATTTAGACACCAAACAGACCCAGGCTTGCTTAGCAGCAGTAGGGATGTGGGTGGCACTGTGGTCTAAACCATTGAGCCTCTTGGGCTTGCCGATCAGAAGGTTGGTGGTTCGAATCTGCACAATGGGGTGAGCTCCTGTTGCTCTGTCCCATCTCCTGCCAACCTATCAGTTTGAAAGCACACCAGTGCAAGTAGATAAATAGGTACTGCTGCAGCGGGAAGATAAATGGTGTTTCCATGCACTCTGGTTTCCACCATGGTGTACCACTGTGCCGTTTAGTCATGCTGGCCATATGACCCGGAAAGGTGCCTGTGGACAAACGCTGGCTTCCTCGGCCTGAAAGAAAGATGAGTGCTGCAACCCCATAGTTGCCTTTGACTGGATTTAACCGTCCAGGGGTCCTTTACCTTTTTATTTATCCATAGGAATAGTTTTGTGAGGAAACAGGGGTTTCTATCAGAGAATTCTCAGCACCCTCTTGAAAATACAATCTCCAAGAGTCCTTGGGAGAAGCCATGGCACCTAAAGCAGCATGGTCAATGCCTAGGGATGGTGAAAGTCCTCTGCCCCCTCAACTTTGGGTTCTAGACTGTGCATGAATGTACATTCTAGAAAGTGCAGGGTTTGTTATTCATGAAATGCCTGGCAGGTAGTCTGAGGAACCTGAAAGCTGTTTCTGTGGGAAGCATTTCTTGAAGCTGTGCTGAAAGTCGTCTGAAAGAAGGTGTACAAGGCAGGTATGGAAGCTGGCATGATGCTCAGATTCCCTTTGATCTTTAGGTTTTCAGCACAGCAGGAGAACGGGACCTGTTGTGGGCACAGGTCCTGGTCTAGGAGTACTTATTGTGTCTTCTGAGAGTCTCAGTCTGCAAGAATATTGGTAGAAAGTTAGGGCAGGGTAACCTGGTAACAGACACATCAGCTATTCAGGTCAGCTGCAAGCCAAGATGGGCAGTTGCCTTTGTGTGTATGCGTGTGTGTGTGTGTGTGTGTGTGTGACACGCCATTAGCATCAAAGGTATTTAAGGCTGAGCACCAGAACCCACATTCCTCTTTTTAAAAACCAAACTCTTAGGAATTAATCAAGCACAGGCCAAGCTAACTTTCCAATGAGGAAGAGTTTCAGTTTGAGTGGCTTTGGGGTATTGTTAAAAAAAAAAAAATTAGTTTGCACTTCAAATGGTTTACAAATCACCCTGGGACAGCCCTACTTTCAGTGGAGCCCATCTTTAATAATTGACGGCCTGGACACCTGTTACTGCCTCCATATCTTTAAAAAAAGATTAATTTAAAGGGAATTATTGACATAATACAGCACACCAACTCCTGTTGATGAAAAATGCAAAATCTTAATTGAATGCTGGCTCCTAGCCACCAACCTAGGACAACTTCAAAAGCAACAGCTGGGAAAAGCATCTTTTTTAGATTTTAATTACGTAAACCACTTAGCTTTCAGCTCCCCCCCCCATCCCAATGTCAGAAGGTACGTCTGTCACTTGTAGTCACTAGTCAAGTGATGAGAGGTGCCTTTGCTTGCCTTCGAGGCATAATTTGGTGTGTATAGTTATAGAGAGCAATGGAAGCTGATGTTGTCCAATAAAATATTTTTCTTTCTCTGTTTCCTGACACAGGTCATCATACAGACGAACCACGGGCATACCTGTGCCAAACCCAGTAGCAGACAGTGGGCTGGGATGGAGATGTTTCCCTGAGCTCCCAACAGGTAGCTTACCTGGAAGGCTGTAGCTTACCTGGAAGGGAGAAGTTGTGGGGAGGGAGGTGTGCTGACCTCACACTGGGAGGAGCACTTCGTTGGCTCAGCTGTGTGTTTGCACTGTGCTGACCCCACCACTGCCTCACCCTGCTCCCACCTATTAAGCATCAGTGGTTTACCTGGTCAGGTAAACACCTCTGCCACACCTTGCTGTCCATGGCTGCCTAAACACCAACAGAAATGGAAGCAGATAATTGTGGAAGGCTGACAAATCTGACCCTGTAAGCTGTTGTTAAGATGAGAGGCATCTTGGGGATGTAGCTCAAGTTACTCTGCATGTTCTTAAGAGGGGCATGATTCCCATCAATCTTGTGGACTAGAAACTTGGCTTCATTTAAAAAAAAAAATGAAAGCTGAGATTCACAAGGGAATTCTGTGCCCATCACTAATAGATGTTTTATTCACTTGGTGTACACCCCTCCCCTTCAAAGCAAAATCCGTGTTAGAACTGGAACTATGGCATCCCAAAAGGGGGGGAAACAACACATTTCTCTCTGTGTGTCTGTCTGTTTCTCTCTCTCCCTCTTTAGCTTGACAGCACCTTCAAAGACAGTTCAGCAGGCCTATGTGCTGTACATACTCCAAAGAAAGTTAACAAGGAACTGTGAGGCAATGTAGCAAGAGTGACAGCATATGCTAAGCATGAATAAAGGAGGTGAGCACCACAGGAGATATATAAATGGACCGGCAACCTTTTTAAAAGGTCAGTAACTCTCTGTTATAAATTGATTCCAATCATTTCAACATGGCTTTGCTGGTACTGGGTAGAAGAGCAGCCTTGGCTTCTTCCGAGCTTGCAGGCTACTGGCTCATGTCATCTTCATCTTTTGCCAGTGGATATTTTGCACATTGTTTAGTTGATTAATTCAGACCCATTTCGAGATACCGCTTTTTCATACCGGCTCAGAGCTTGACATTTGGGCTTATTATGACCTGCGAAGCAAGCATCTTCAGCATTTCAGAGGGCAGTGATATTCAGCAACCTGAGGAGGAAAATATTCTCCTTCTGTGGACACTCCTTTGCAGCCCTTCTGATACAGTGACAGAGTTGGCTCTTGGCGGACTGTTGCTAAACACATGGGGGGGGGAAATCAGGAGTGCCCTTGCTGTTCCTTCTCTGCCCAGAGGCATTGAGCATACTGTTGCACATGTGTAGGCTCTGCACACAAAATCCCCATGATCTCAGTATATGCAGTAGCAATCTGCAAACATGTTGCATGTGTGAAAACTCATTTTTATCCCCAATTCTCCCCAACCCCCAAGAACCTTGTAACATTGATAATATGGTGCATGAGCTTGTTTGCTTTCCTCTTCCCTCCCCCATCCCTTTTCCTTTAGTGTCATGTCTTTTCAAAGAGGTTAAGCCTCTGGGCAAGGCCCATGCTCCTTCAATTGATTTGTAAGCCATTCTAGGAGCTTTTCTTCCTAAAGAGATGGGGTATAAAAACTTCAGATAACTAAATCAATTTTTATTGTGCAAAGGTTTCTTGGAAGTCATCTAGTCCAACCCCTTGTAGGACTCTAAACCCTCGCCAATGCCTGTCCAGCCTCTGCTTACATGCATGTAGTAAAGGACATCCCACCATCTGCCACTGTTGAACCATTCTTACCATTAGGACGTTTTTTGAAACATTTAGTTGAACTCTTCTTCCCTTCAATGTCAACTTGTAGGTTCTAGTTCTCCTTTTTTCTAAAGCAACAGAAAAGAAGCCTTCTCCACCTTCAGCCCTGCAAACATTTTAAAGCACCTCTCCTGTCTGCCAATGTCATTCTTAAAATGTGGTGCCCAGAACAGGAGTGTGGGACACACAATATAACCAACTGCAGATAAAATGATATCCATAGTTGCAGACTGTATGGTGTGGAGGCACACAAGGCCACTACATTACTAAAGCTAAGCAGGTCCGGGCCTGGTCAGTGTCTGGTTGGGAGACCACTTGGGAATCACATGGGAGACCACTTGGGAATCACTGGGAGAGCCAGTGTGGTGTAGTGGTTAAGAGCGGTAGTCACGTAATCTGGGTAACCGGGTTCGCGTCTCCGCTCCTCCACATGCAGCTGCTGGGTGACCTTGGGCCAGTCACAATCTCTCAGCCCCACTCACCTCACAGAGTGTTTGTTGTGGGGGAGGAAGGGAAAGGAGAATGTTAGCCGCTTTGAGACTCCTTAAAGGGAGTGAAAGGCGGGATATCAAATCCAAACTCTTCTTCTTCTTCTATTCTGCCTTGGGTTCCATGAAAGCAGAAAGAATAATAGACTCATGGAATGGTAGAGCCAGAGGACCACGAGGGTCATCTAGCCCAACCCCCTACAATGCAGGAATATTTGGCCCAACACGGGGCTCAAGCCCACGGCCCTGAGATTAAAAGTCTCATGCTCTACCAACTGAGCTATCCCAGCTTAAGGGTAGGATATAAAGATAGAGGGTGGGGAAATAAATACCCACTACTGTGGATAAATATCCTGAATACAACATGCCAAGGAGGCAGAAAGAAAGTCAGTGTTTCACACATCCCTGTTTAAAATGTAGCCATAATGAATGAACACAAGCACAAGTCACAGATCCTTTCAAGACAGATTTCACACGGCATCCATGCATTTAGATGTTATGGGGGATTCTGTCTGTCCGATGTCTTAAAACAACCTAATCATTGGCTGTCAAGCCTTAGAAAATTTGGCACCACTTTCGATTTCTGTTTATGACAGCTCACAGGGAGTCATACTGTGAGTTGCATCCGCCTGTTTCAGCACCCAATTAGGAGTGACAAACGCATGTGTGGTTAATACAAACAGCATACGCATAGACTTTAATGAAGCATGCCCCTTCCTTAAATCATTGACTTGCTGCACTCAGCTTCAAAGGCCCACTGAAGGAAAGCCAAGATTATGGGAATCTAGAGACCTGATCCTACCAATTTTTTGAGGTTTCGATACACTGATCTTAGGATGATTCAGGCTAAACTTTTGCAGATGACATCTCAAGCTGAACGGCATGGCGTAAGCTGCAGAAGCCCCACTAAATTCAATCGTATCCTATTTCCCTCCATTGAGTTCTTAACTGAAAAGTTCCTTCTATTTATGTGGGCCAGTGACTTTGGACACATGACATTACTTAGCTGCACACCCAGGACTGTTGATGTTGTTGTGAAATGTACACCGAAAAGTATGCAAGCAGGAATATACAGATGCACCTCGGAAGTCAAATGGAATCCATTTCAGTTCGACTCTTGAAAAGTTCAGAAACCAAGGCATGACTTCCAATAGGTTCCTGATTATGCAGGCGTGCCGGAAACAATAGCAGAAGCAGAAGTATGTCCTGCTTCCAAAAAAAGTTTGAAAACCGGATCACTCATTTCCAGTTTTTGATCATTTGGGAGCCAGAACATTGGACTCCCAAGGCATTCGGGAGCTGAAGTATGACTGTACACTACTCAGCCTACTTCTTAATTGTTTTAAAGTAAGGAGGATCAAGGGACGCGGGTGGCGCTGTGGGTTAAAGCCTCAGCGCCTAGGGCTTGCCGATCGGCGGTTCAAATCCCCACGGCAGGGTGCGCTCCCGTTGTTCGGTCCCAGCGCCTGCCAACCTAGCAGTTCGAAAGCATTCCCGGGTGCAAGTAGATAAATAGGGACCGCTTACTAGCGGGAAGGTAAACGGCGTTTCCGTGTGTGGCTCTGGCTTGCCAGAGCAGCGATGTCACACTGGCCACGTGACCCGGAAGTGTCTCCGGACAGCGCTGGCCCCCGGCCTCTTTGAGTGAGATGGGCGCACAACCCTAGAGTCTGTCAAGACTGGCCCGTACGGGCAGGGGTACCTTTACCTTTAAGGAGGATCAAGAGTCAAAGCCCTGTTACCCAGCCACCTGAAAAAATGAAGATATACTGAAACAGAAGTCACCAGACCCTTATATATAGTGGGAGGGTGGGTGGGGGTTTTCTCAGAAGGGTAGTAGGAGATGGGTGATTGATTGACTCAGTGGGTATGCTAAACCTGTTGACAACTGTTAACGGCTGCAATTACCGGTAGTCCTACAGGAAAAAGCAAGGGATAGTATGATTAGCATATGTAATGAGACATTCCCCACCCCACCCTCCCACTATATATAAGGATCTGGTGATTTCTGTTTCAGTGTATCTGAAGAAGTCTGCATGCACACGAAAGCTTATACCAAGAACAAACTAAGTTGGTCTCTAAGGCGCTACTGGACATTTTATTTTTTTTATTTCAAGTATAGACTAACTCTGCCATATTGTATGCAGATCCATCAAGGTTTTTTTGGGGTGAGGGTGGGGAGACAACTTTAAAGGTTGATTCTTTAAACAAAAGAAAAGTAATGGATCCACATGTGGAAAAAAATAATCCAATTTTTCACTCCCTTCGCCAGATCAGTGTGATTGGAGAGCCTTGGGGAAACAATGCAATGTGATTGAAAGCTAGATCCATCCATCAGAACAAAAGATTCTCACACTTTTCATCGCCTCACAAACACCAAGTCTTCCCCCATTAAATTTGGTTCAGCTTCTCAGAAGAGAAGAGAAAAATGGCCATGCATTTTTTCTGACAACAGAGACTACAGAATAACTGCACCTTGTTGATGCCTCAGTCTTATTCAGGATTGTTGGGACTACTCTCAAATCTCATTCATTCATGGCCCCCACAGAGTCAATGCACACCCCTCGTATTTAGGGAATTCCTGGAATATAGCATATTTTCTAGGTCTGCAAGGACTTGCCATGTGTGAAATACCCATTGCTATCATGACTGCATAGATGTCTGCAGGGTGATTTTTTTTCCCCTGTTAGTGCAGTTAAGTATTCTCTTCTGCTAGAAGTCAAACGAGATGGCCTAACTCAACGCAAGGCACTTTTTGTGATGATATAAGCTAAGTCTGCTCCAGTCTGTGCACCACATGACTTCAGTCTAATTTCAAACAGATTTTGTATCAAGTGGAGACAGGACATTTTTGTGATGTCCTGTGGATTAACTGAATCCCCAGGGGCTCTTCATGACCTTCTAAAGGAAATTTTACAGGCTAAGTTATCTCCTAAGGTCAAGTATAATATCACTTTAATATCTGATTAGCCCGCTGTACCGGCAGGGGCATAAACGTGGCTTTCTAATAGGTCATCTCTATGGAACACTCCTTCTCACTCCTTTGTGTTGCCTGAAAGAAGAGCCATTCTCAAGCTGAAGACCAGGCGGTCATGAGAGTTGTATGAAACCTTGACTTTGCACATCAGCCTCTCTCCCCAGCAATCCATTGGCTTGCCACCAGGACCATCTCAACTGTTAGCCCCGCTGAGGCAGGCTGGGGGCAGCTGGGAGGGAAGGCAGGTCTGGAAAGCAAAGAGAAGGTCTTCATTGTGCGTGCCTTAGCCACTCCTTCCTCCAGCTGAAGATGCAGTTTTCCAAAGATGCCACCACAGCCTGGGCAGAGGTTCAGACCCAGCAGCCTCAGGCTGTGGCTTCCCCATGGAGGCTGCCACGGGATAAAGGAGGAGGGGGAGGAGGGAGAGGAGGGAGAGGAGGAGGAGTGCACAGGTCCCAGCCGCTGCCCCTCCTGCCACCCTTGGCCACCAAACTCAACTTGGATGGCCACTTGCATTATCCCCACACAGAGCTTGGTCAGGGGCTTGCCTGCCACTTCTGCTGCTCATTGCTAGTGAAGCTGCAGAGTTATAAATGCCATGGTCTCTTGCAACCTTGAGGTAATGGTTTACTATAGGGATGGAGCCATCTGCAGGGTGTTCCCCCTCTTCCAAGAGCACACCCCTTGCTGGCTCTCCTTTACATCATCACTGAGTGCCTTTGGCTGACTGGAAATGCCCTTGAACTCTGATAACGTCTCTTGCTTGCCAGTACGTTTCCGAGCACAATTCAAAGTGTTGGTGTTGACCTTTAAAGCCCTAAACGGCCTCGGCCCAGTATACCTGAAGGAGCGTCTCCACCCCCATCGTTCTGCCCGGACACTGAGGTCCAGCTCCGAGGGCCTCCTGGCGGCTCCCTCATTGCGAGAAGCAAAGCTACAGGGAACCAGGCAGAGGGCCTTCTCGGTAGTGGCGCCCGCCCTGTGGAACGCCCTCCCAGCAGATATCAAAGCGATAAATAACTACCTGACATTTAGAAGACATCTTAAGGCAGCCCTGTTCAGGGAAGTTTTTAATCTGTGATATTTTACTGTATTTGTTTCTATGGAAGCCGCCCAGAGTGGCTGGGGAAACCCAGCCAGATGGGCGGGGTACAAATAATAAATTATTATTATTATTATTATTATACAGAGCGTGTGTGTAGCACAGTGCGCCACTTCCTGAGATGGTCTTTTCTACTGTCAAACAGCTCGTGTCACTATTTCCCCCAATGTTTAGTGGAGATGTGCATTCTCGAAATCTCTGCATTCTCAAAATCTTCTGCCCACTGGAGCCAGGTGAGAAGTCTATCGAACCAGGGCTTGTCAACCTTCTTGGGCCCCTGGACTCAGAGAAACTGTTGTGGACACCACAAATGCACACAGCACAACCAAGCACATGCCATCACATTGACTTTAATATTTAAAAAACAGGCTGAATTTCAGCAGGGAGATTATACCCTGTGGGTACCAGGGAAGGTCTCTGCAAGTGCAAGTGATAATGTTGGTGATCTCAGTGCTGCATCATCATATAGCTCTTTTTAATATAAAAGGGGGGAAAGCCATTGCTATATATATATATATTCAATGGCAGATTTCAGTCAACCTAAATAGTTCAAATGTTTGGGAGTTTCATAAATATGTACCATTTGTGATGAATCTGTTAGGTCTTTAAGTTTGTGGTTCACTGGGGGTTCATAGCTGATATTGCACTTTTGTTGTTTTCAGCTGCCTGGCTTTTTGAAAGAAGAAATGAAATATATGCTGCTAACACTCTTGAAATATAGGGAACTTGATTAAAGTGACTGGAAAGAATGATTGGTTCCTAAGGCACCACTTCTGCAAGCAAACTTCTCAAGAAGAGCATCTCCCTGTGCCCAGCTTGTTGCTTCACAATTCTGAAAGCATTTTCTCCCAGAGGAGGTGTCCTGCTGATGGTGGACTTCGTTTCTTCTGAGAGATCATCAGCCTGCTCAGGGCACAAAATGTACACATCTGCTGTCATAGATAGCTACTGTGAACATCCATGAAGTGATAGGCAGGGCCAGTCCAAGACATTTTGCCACGAGTGGCAAACGAGTGAGATGCTACACTCTGTCTCCCACACTCCTTGGTATCTTCCACCCAGGTGAGCTCACAAGAGGCATTATTAGAGCTCAAGGATACATTCCAGGCACTCAAGGGTGATGTAAAGGAGAGCCAGTAAGGGGTGTGACCTGGAGACAACCTGTGGTTGGTTTCCTGCCTAAGGTTCCCCACCCTTTTAGCAAACCATTAGCTTGAGATTGCAAGAATCCATGGCATTTACATCTACAAGGGGCAACATAATGAAGTAGAGCAGCTAGGCCTGCAAATAAATTTTGGCTGAGAGAGTATGAACTGTTCATGGCAATCTTCTTGGGCTTCTTCTGGGGACACCCCTAAAAGAATTGCCCCACTGAACAGTTGCTTGTCTTGCTTTTCAGTGATGAAGCTGCCCCTGAGTGGAGCAGAGATCAAACCTCTCCTAGATTCACACCGCTTCCAGGTCAAGCATTGTTGTTCCTTCCTTGCAGCCTCTCAAAATGATTCCTATGAAGTCAACCGTTCAATATCTTGTTTCCCCTTAGATAATTTCTTGAGTTACTCATTCAGTGAAGAGGGTGTAAATTATGCTTCATTTCTATCCATGATTATTAATATATTAGACAAGCATTTTGAAAACGAAGATAAAAGCCTTCTCCAAAGTTCTCATGTGGTCTTTCTTTCAAAGCTAATGATGTGCGAATTCATTATAGAATCTCTCATCAATGGGTTGCCTGACCCAATTTCACCAATTGCCATCAGATGCTCATGTTGTTTGTTAAAGATGCTAGATCAGTGATTTGCAAATGGCGGGTTAATGTACCAACCCGCTAGGGTCATGCCTTGCTGCTGCTCCAGTTGCTATCAGTGTGTTTAGCTTGGCATTTGGGGGGCCTACGAAAGCTATATCATATGAGAAGAGATTCCATGTCTTTGTGACCTCGGTGCCTGTCTACTGAAATATACTGTATGTGGAGCTGCCCTTGATAGCTGTGTAGAAGCTTCAACTTGCAGACATACCCCAACATACCCTCTGGAGATGGGTATGTTGGTAGGAGCTAATTGCATGAGGGACTTGGCACCAGAAACACTTCCCTGGCAGTGGCTCTTTAGAATTGCAGTCAGGATGTTTCCCCAAACATGTTCTGTCTGTTTCTGGAGGACGGGTGTTATCTGCGACGTCTTGCATGACCAGCACATATTCTGCCATTAAGTTATGAACCTTCTGGGTCCCTTGGTTCTGTTAGGATATTTCCGTTCCACCTTAAAAGAGAGCAGGATGTTTGTGTCACAGCCTGCGTATTTCCTGTTCACAGGATGTTTCTGTTGTGTCTTTGCTTTCGTTCTCTGTCTGTGCCTGAGACATCAACGCAGGCAGTCATGTTTTCTTTGTTCTGACCAACGCTGAATAAACTTGTAAATAATGCTCTCCTGCGTGCATCTTTCGCTGTGTGAATTCTGCTGATAAGAGCGTGCACCAGCTCTGGAATGTGGCAAGCTATTTCTGGAAGCTCGTGTCGCTAATTGAATGATACTGCATGTCTACGGGAGGTCGATGGATCGCAACGGAGATGACGTGGGGTCATGATGGACTCTGTCTCCCTGGCAGTATCCCAACAGGTTCAATCCAGTTCTACACCAACTGGAGAGGAGAGAATCTGGACTTTACCCATCTCAGTAGAAGCTCTTGAAAGAGGGCTGGCTACTGGGGCTCAGCTCTCTTAAGAATTTCAAACTTTGTTTTTGGTTTAATTGCTCCCCAGCTACACATTCCTATCCCCCCCCCTTATACATCCATTTGAAGTCAAAGAGGATTCTAGATATTTCTGTCCATCCCCTGTTCTCTGGCCCATCAGCTCTCTGCACTACTCCACCAATCCCAATCCAAAAGTATTGCAGTGGGGTCCCATCATGTGTCTATATAGGCAGAAAAACCATTTGTGTATAACTAGGACAGCTGGCTAATCAGCCAACCTCCTTGGCCATGCCCTTGTGATCTCATTGGCTCATGCCCTCCTAGAAGCCCCAGCAAGTCCATCTGGAACAAGCTGCCCCTGTCCCTACCTGCTGGTACCTAGGAACTTCTGTGCACACTGTTCCATCATGATTACGATCCTCCAACCCTACCTCTGGATCCTGTGCTTTAATTTTGGCACATCCAAAGCGCTTGGACCCATCTTAAACAAGAAGCTTTCCAAGGACATATTTAAACTTAAAAATATTTTTTTCACACAAAAAACCCTGTTGCCTTGCTGATTACGTTGTAAGCACTACAGATTAGGCCTCTCCATAAATTACAAGCAGCTGAAGATCCTTTAGCATCAAACAGAATGACAAAAAGCTACACCATAATGAGTAATGGTTAAGGCCAATTGCTATTTAATTATGTAGATGACTTAACATCCTCCCATTGATGTTATCAGTATGTTTCAGCATGAAAGTTCTCCCACATTGCTTTGCTATGCCTTGTCCTACAAACACACTCACTTATTCACTCACTCACTTGCACAGATATGAATATTTTGCCTCTGACCATGCAGAAACAGCAGAAAAAGAAGAAAGTGCGCTTCCCAGTTAGAGGCAGTAATGCTTCTGAATACCAGTTGCTGGAAAGCACAGGAGGGTAGTTTGATCTTGTGTTCGAATCCTGATGGCAGGTTCCCCACAGTTGTCTGCTGGGCCCCTGTGAGAACAGGATGCTAGACTAGATGGGCCATTGGTCTGATCCAGCAAGCTCTTCATATGTCCTTATGACAGTAAGAGCTGTTCGACAGTGGAATTTGCTGCCAAGGAGTGTGGTGGAGTCTCCTTCTTTGGAGGTCTTTAAGCAGAGGCTTGACAACCATATGTCAGGAGTGCTCTGATGGTGTTTCCTGCTTGGCAGGGGGTTGGACTCGATGGCCCTTGTGGTCTCTTCCAACTCTATGATTCTATGATTCTATTCTATGAATCATTTGCAACCCACATGCAGCACAGTTCTATACTCAGAAAGAATTCCCATGGAATTCTATGGAGAATATGAGTTAATCCCACCACTCTCCCTCTCTTTGATAGGATTGATAACATTGCACTCACACCCAGAATAGAGAGGCAAAATGCATATATTGGTTTCTATGGGCATGTGCCCTGGTCCCCAAGCAGCAGCCAAGACTTGCAGCAGGGGTGAGTCAAGTCTCCACATCGCTGGCAGAGGAAGTGGACATGATCCTTGCTCTCAAATGTAAGACTGGTGGTGTGGAGTCTAAGTCCACAAAGCAGGATTGCCTTAGTCAAGGACCTCCACACCAGGGATGGTGAATCTGTTGCCCTCCAGAAGTTGCTTGTCTACAGCTCTAATCACCCACAATCACTTGCCATGGGTGCCGAGGCTGATGGGGATTGGAGTTCAACAGCATCTGAAGGATCTCATGTTCCCCATTCCTATTTAAAATTCATATCAAGTCTAGTTGTAAGATGGAGTTTCACGTCAGCCTTGGAAGATGGAGAAAGACCCACCTTAGAAACTTTGAAAGTCTTATTGAAACTCCCTTTGCTTGCACCAGTATCTATAGAGCTTTTGCCTACATATTTGCATCTGATTTTGTGTTAGGCAAACCTTTGGCCACAACTCTATTTATTCTATTTATAAGTAAGTGGATTGTTTTGCGGCAAGCCAAATGGGTAGAGTTAATGTCTGTACAAGGACATGCCTCCTGCATGAATATGATCATGAACAAAGCAACTGCATTAACATTTGTCCGCTCCCGCATTTTTGAGTCGCTTAAGATTTTCCTCTAAAGCACTCTGATTATGCCCTCTCTCCTTTTGTCTTCCATTTCTTAGTTAATTTGACAGGTGAGGAGATTCTATAGCTCCTAGATTTTTTAGTTGGCTTCCTTTTCATAATAACACTTTTGTGATTTTGTACCTAATCCTTTGGTAGCCTTTGAGTCTTGATTACAAATGCACTATCAATTTCTTTGGAGTGTCTGTGCATTGTGCTCTCTGCAGGAGCAGTAATCTTTTCTCAATTAACACTTTGCAGAGATCAACCAAGATCAGAAGAATGGCTCATTCTCTTTAGATTGAGAGGATAGGAGTTGGGTGAAATTCCTTATTCAGCAGCAGCCCATCTACCGCCAACTCTATATGCATCCTCCCTCCGCCCCGTCCCCCCCCAAAAAGTGCATATGCTGGTTGTAATTTTATGAAATGCAGATGCTGCACAGACTTGAACTGAAATTTATTAATGGAGCAAATCCAGTACTAATTTTTGCAGCTGTGACATAGACAAAAGTTCTGGCAACAGGAGCAGAAAACAGCTTTGATTACCTCTGGATGGGCCTGGAAATAACTTTGCTGATGCAACAACAGATGAGTGCTGAACCTGTTGTACAATCGCCACTCACTTCCTGCTTCATGAAAAGGGTTGTGTGATTTTTGTCTCTGATTGTTAACACTTTCAAGCAGCCTCAACCTACTAAAGTCTTCCTGCCCCTGATTGTGCATGGAAAATGTGAGCTGTTTTAAGACCATTGTGTTGCCTTCATCCATCTACGTACACGTACCCTCTCACTACTCGTGATGCCGATCACATAAGTGACATTTCAGCACTGGTAAATTACCTTTCCCTGAGCTGAAACATCAGTGCGGACAATAGTCTGCCTACCCTTCTGGAAATGACAATCAATTCACAAAAGGGCATGGACCAGTCTCTTTGGGGAGGCATCTCAAGGCAAAGCAAACACCGAACTTCCCCTTCACAGCTCAAACTGAAAATGAGTCTGAGGTGGGACAGGGTGGGAAGCAGGGTCTATCCACCACGCATGTCAGTTTCCAAAATATCATTACTATAGCAAGAAATGTAGTCAATCAAACACACAGAAGGACCAACACCCATCACATTAGGCTTGGACAGGGGTATACTGGTGCATAGCAACTGGGGTGCCTTGTGCTTGAGGAATTCAATCTTTGCATATCCCAGTTTAAGAGAGACATCCATACCTTCTGGACTAATGTGCAGATCGCAACTTATTCATCCACTGGCTTTCACATTCTCTGGATGTTCTGACAAAATTCATGGCTATGATTCCTAACTGCTCTAGCGGAAACTCATTGGGTGATAAGTGCCACTGCTCAATGGCAGGCCAGTAATTGGAAATGATTTTGATCAGGATTTAATCCTGGATGAATCAACTGATCTGACATGGGCTACCAGAACCTGGCTGAGCAAAGATGGAGGGAGATCAGTTTGATGCAACTGTACCCGCCATGTTTTCAAGTGCAGCAGAGGGTTTGGTCCAACAGGTGGAGTTGCAGTGATCTACCATGAATCCATCCCCTTGTTGAAAGTCTGGTAGTTCCAAGATTGGAGTATGTGCACCAGGAGGTGGTGGGGCGTTAAGACATGATTAGAAGTCTGCTGATGGATAGCTCATCCTGCCATCCATCACTCGGAGCTGATAGATGTGGTCCTGGAAGTGATGTTGACTTTCCCCAAACTAGTTGTGTTGATGGACTTCAACACTCAGGCCAGCTGATCAAGAGCTGCCTAGAATTGTATCTCAATATTTTCCCCACCACATATAGTATGGCACAATCCCAATGTAGTTTTGGCTGAGCAGAATGAAAGTTATCCAGGGGAAGGAAGTTCAAAACAACTCTGTTATCATGGCCAGATCTCAATAGGGTTTAAATTAGCTGGAATTCTAAACCTCTACAAGGACACCCTTGTAGACTGGTGGATCCAGGTGGGTTCCTGACTGCTCTGAGGACTTTCCAACCATTTGTGCTGGTGATCCTGCTGGATCCGTGGTTGATCTGTGGAGTGGGGAGATGGCCCCAGGCAGCTGACATGAGCACCCCAAAGCACTCTCTCCTGTTCCACATAGGTCAGGCTCCTTGGGAATCTGAAGAGCTCGGGGAAAACAATCCACTTATGTAGAAAGCTACAACATCAGAGGAAGAAGACTTGGGAGAAATCTGAACAAAGGCTTATTCCACAGCAGTGATGGCAACAAAGAAGTTGTTCTTCTCTGCCAGAGAGTGGTGAGATAAAATGGTGGCAACATGCTGTGAAAAATGTGCAAAACATCTTGCAGATAAAACCATTCACATCCACTCCAGGTCTACATAGGGAGAATAGTGGTAGTAGTAGTGGTACAGTGGTACCTCAGTTTACAAACTTAATCTGTTCCGGAAGTCCGTTCTTAAACCGAAACCATTCTTAAACCGAGGCACGCTTTCCCTAATGAGGCCTCCCACCGCCGATGCCCTTCCACCGTTTGGATTCCGTTCTTAGACCAAGGCATAGTTCACAAACTGGGACACTATTTCCGGTTTTGCGGAGTTCATAAACCAAATCATTTGTAAACAGAACTGTTCTTAAACCGAGGTACCACTGTAATAGTAATAATAATTTTATTTATACCCCACCTAGCTGGCTATGTTGCCCCAGCCACTCTGAATGGCTTCCAACACATACGAAAACATAATAAAACATCAATCATTAATATTAACAGTCTGATCCAATACAAAAAAGCCACAGTTAAAATAAACAACTTATATCAAATAAAACAATATTCAACAATCCATTAGAATCGAATATTAAACAGTAAAATTAAATATCAGCAAATAATAAACAGTTTACACTTATCAATTACAATAAAGAATTACTAAACCGCAATCAATAAAAGTAATGGCAAGTCACAAAGCATAAGGTACCACAAACTATACCCTCTGGGGCAGCTGCCAATGCTTTGACGGAAGCAAGGAGCCACTTGCCCAATTTTGATGAATTAATCTCATCTTGCTCAATCTGACAATGTGGAGAAGTTGCTTGGAGAGGTGAAGCCTACGACTTGTCCATCTTAGTTAGTAGAAGGTGCCAGAGAGGGCTGGCCAGTTGAGCGCTGAAAGCTATAAATGCTTCTTCAAGGGTGGGGACACCAGCTCACTTCTCATGTCCCACCATCCTGACCAGAAGTTGGGGGAGCAAAACATTTCCTGGCATAGTGCTGTAGGAACAATATAGTGATTATCTAGCTTGGGGGCAGGGGGAATAAAAAGTTAAAACAGATGAGCAGGTTGAAATGACGGAAATCCTCTTTGTGCCTTTTGCCAAACGTGACCTCACTGCACCCAACTCTATGGTAATGAACTAGCAACAATGAGCCATTGATAATGAACAAGCATGGCGGGTTTTTAAGAAGTCTTTTCTAATAAGCGGTTTTAGTGGCTTTCTTGATTAAAGCACTGATCCACTAGAGGCATGCCAGACTCATATGGACAACAACAATATATCAGTTTTAGTTCATTCTTCTAATTACTCCCCCCCACCCCATTACCCCTCCAGAAGATTTCGTCAGTTACAGGCTGCCACAATCACTCACTCAGTGGATTTTTAAAAAATAAATACTACTCAGAGAAACCCAGAAAACCCTACTGAATTATAATTGGCACATCTTAAGCTTGTTCATCCTTCTTATGTTACATCTGTTCTTCTTCATACTGTTTCTGAAGAGTTTGACACATCTGGTTGGGTGCTATTTTGACATCTGGACACTGCATCTGAATGTCTGATGCTCACATCTTAAGTTCATACTGCAACTGTCCAAGTTCATAGGATGATTGCTGTTACACTTCCTGTGATTTTTCTACTTAATTTTCATCTTCAAATGGATGTGTTGGTATTGGTGTTGTTGTTTTTAAAATATGAATTTGAAAATCAAATTTCACTCTGATTTCTGTCATTGACACAATTGCTTCCAAGGGCCTCTCTGGCACTGTAGGGCCAGCTTCACTTAGTATACTGAAGAGTTGCTGTCGATGAAAACCAACTGGGTGAGGACTGGCGCATAAGTGGTGTCAAAGGCAGATCTAGGGGAGTATGACCAGTCGAACTGGACACAGAGCTTCTGGGGGCGCCATAGCAGGCACAGCAACTATGATGTCTAATGGAAGGCATGAGGCGGGGGCACCAGATTCCAGTGTCACACAGGGTGCTACTGAAATTTGAGATGCCGGGATGGTATAAATCTCATTCTGGAGCCAACCAAGTAGGTGAAGATGCTTCCAATGCAAAGAGAAAATTCTGAGATAAATGGATCAATACTCTGACTTGGTAAAATGTACTGGCCCAGTATACCTGAAGCAGCGTCTCCACCCCCATCGTTCGGCTCGGACACTGAGGTCCAGCACCGAGGGCCTTCTGGTGGTTCCCTCACTGAGAGAAGGGAAGTTACAGGGAAATAGGCAGAGGGCTTTCTCATAGAATCATAGAGTTGGAAGAGATCACAAGGGCCATCGAGTCCAACCCCCTGCCAAGCAGGAAACACCATCAGAGCACTCCTGACATATGGTTGTCAAGCCTCTGCTTAAAGACCTCCAAAGAAGGAGACTCCACCACACTCCTTGGCAGCAAATTCCACTGTCGAACAGCTCTTACTGTCAGGAAGTTCTTCCTAATGTTTAGGTGGAATCTTCTTTCTTGTAGTTTGGATCCATTGTTCCGTGTCCGCTTCTCTGGAGCAGCAGAAAACAACCTTTCTCCCTCCTCTATGTGACATCCTTTTATATATTTGAACATGGCTATCATATCACCCCTTAACCTCCTCTTCTCCAGGCTAAACATGCCCAGCTCCCTTAGCCGTTCCTCATAAGGCATCGTTTCCAGGCCTTTGACCATTTTGGTTGCCCTCCTCTGGACACGTTCCAGTTTGTCAGTGTCCTCCTTGAACTGTGGTACTCTGGACACAGTACTCCAGGTGAGGTCTGACCAGAGCAGAATTTGTTGTTGTTTAGTCGTTCAGTCGTGTCCGACTCTTCGTGACCCCATGGACCAGAGCACGCCAGGCACTTCTGTCTTCCAGAGCAGAATACAGTGGCACTATTACTTCCCTTGATCTAGATGCTATACTCCTATTGATGCAGCCCAGAATTGCATTGGCATTTTTAGCTGCCGCGTCACACTGTTGGCTCATGTCAAGTTTGTGCTCAACAAAGACTCCTAGATCCTTTTCACATGTACTGCTCTCAAGCCAGGTGTCACCCATCTTGTATTTGCGCCTCTCATTTTTTTTTTGCCCAAGTGCAATACTTTACATTTCTCCCTGTTAAAATTCATCTTGTTTGTTTTTGCCCAGTTCTCTAATCTGTCAAGGTCGTTTTGAAGTGTGATCCTGTCCTCTGGGGTGTTACCCACCCCTCCCAGTTTGGTGTCATCTGCAAATTTGATCAGGATTCTCGGTAGTGGTTCCTGCCCTGTGGAACTCCCTTCCATCAGATGTCAAAGAAATAAACCACTATCTGGCTTTTAGAAAGCATCTGAAGGCACCCTGTTTAGAGAAGTTTTTAATGACTGCTGTTTTAATGTATTTTAAATCTTTTGTTGTAAGCTGCCCAGAGTGGCTGGGGAAACCCAGCCAGATGGGCGGGGTATAAATAATAAGTTGTTGTTGTTGTTATCACTGTAGTTTCCTGCACCTGAGTATCTAACACATATCTTGATTTTAGGCCCCCATCTCCGCTACATATTTAAAGCAGAGTTTTCTGGGAAGAGGGATTGATAGTTAAATCATGCTGGGAATTGTAGTTCTGGGAACAGGGGGCTCGTAGCAACTCTCAGTGCCTTCAAACAATGACAGCTCTCAAAACCCTTGGTGGGGGAAGCCATGACCATATAAAGTGGCATACTAATGCTTTAAGTGCTGTTGGGTCCTGAGCATTCACCAGAATGTTCAAATTCACATGTTCATTTATTTGATAGCTGATCCAGGGCACCTCACCTTGGTGCAAGGCCTACAGAAACTTGTGCAGTTGTGTTTTCTCATAGTGGATGGATTCTGTCCAGTGTTTTTAAAAATAAAAGGCTCGTCGTTATCTTGTTAAGTGAAGAGGAGGTAAATAAAGCACAGGCAGATGAAAAGGAATAAATGAGAACAACTGAGAATGCTCAATCTAAGAAAGCCGCAATGGTTTCTAATCAGAAAATTATATTTTTAAGTGAAGGAGAGAGGAGGGGGAATCATTGTAATTTCTCAAAAGCTTAAACATTAAAGACTATGGGAATTATATCAATTTCTTCCTAAAGGGCAATCATTGTCAGATGAAGAAATTACTAGATGATCACAATTTCATTTGTCCGTACAGCATTTAAGGTCTCCTGGTACTGAAGATTTTATAATACTGATAATTATCTACTTTTCCTCCCTGTTTTTCTATAATGCAGCACAGCATCCCATTATGTTTTACATAATTAGCAATATTCTTTGTATAATACAAATCTGACAAATCGGGCTTTAGAAGTTGTACAGAAGCAGATAGGCTATTAGGTTGGAAATTAATGATCTTCATAGGTCAGAAGCATTGTACAGATAATCATAAAATGTTTGCATTGAGATCGTCAGGGTCTTATGCGCTCATTAATATTTAAGATCATTTTATTTTTCAGAAAGAGGGATCTATCAGAAACTCTCTCATTATTTTTTAGCTTCGATGCCCCAGGCGTCCATCACACATAGCTGCAATACCACAAGGACCACTTTTGGTGGTACTGTGCCATACAAGGTGCCATACTTTAAGAACATAGAAAAATTGGAACAAGTCCAGAAGAAGACAGAGATGGTCAGAGGGATGGGAAACAAGTCCTTTGATGACAGGTTGGGGGAGCCGCATCTGTCCCACAGAAGAGGTCACAGATGTGAAGAAGACAGTCTAGATCACATGGGCTTATATTACAGAGGGCAGATTTTCTTTGAACATTAGGAGATGTTTCTTGGCAATGAAAGTGGTTCCTTGGCGGAACCAAATACATAGAGGAATGCCAGGATATTTCTGGATAAACTAACAGGAAGGATTCGAAATCGGCGGGACCAGAAATTCACAGAAGACTGGACCAAATTTACAGATTATTTGAAAAGTATTTGTGAAGACCAGACGACGTTTGTAGGTTTGCAGGAAGTTTTGTGAGGAGTATTATTGGAATTATTGCAAAAATTGATAAGGGGGAGGATGATTAGTTAAGATATTTAAAAGTAATATAAATTTAAGAAATGGTTAAAACGGTGGATCATCAGAGGTGCTGATGGAAGTCCAGAATGATTGTATAAGTAACAAAGTTTTGTGGTACGTATTATAATTTATATGTTAAAATTAATAAAAATTATTATAAAAAAAAGGAATGGCAGGATATTTCTCACTGGATGTCTTTTTTTTTAAAAAAGGCTGGATTGCAACATTATATGCTACAGCATCTGGAGGGCCACATGCTCTCCACCCCTGCTATACATGTCTACTCACAAGTAAGTCCCTTTGATTGGTTTTTTCTCCAAAGTAGACCCACTTGGGACAACACTGAATTCAGCAAGGTATACCTCTGAGTGCATATGAGTTGGATCACACTACAGTGGTACCTCGGGTTAAGTACTTAATTCGTTCCGGAGGTCCATTCTTAACCTGAAACTGTTCTTAACCTGAAGCACCACTTTAGCTAATTGGGCCTCCTGCTGCCACCGCGATGCCAGAGCTGCCACCACACGATTTCTGTTCTCATCCTGAACCAAAGTTCTTAACCCAAAGTACTATTTCTGGGTTAGCGGAGTCTGTAACCTGAAGCGTATGTAACCTGAAGCGTATGTAACCTGAAGCGTATGTAACCCGAGGTACCACTGTATTAGGTTGCAATCCTAAACACACTAATCTGGCATTAAATTCCATTGCACTTGGTTGGGTTTACGTCTGAGTAGCCATGCACTGTCAGAAACTGTCAGAAACCGCACAGGATACAAATAAATAACAAATCAAACCATGATGCAGTGACAAGCAAAATGATCTACAGGTCTTGTCAGTGTCACGTGCTATGCACAGCCCAGGGGTGGGATTTAACTTGTCAAACTAAACCATCGTTTCACCATATGTTTGAGATCTTAACCTGGATTAAGGCAAGAAACCATGGTTAGGCATTAGGCCTGCCTCAACCCATTCAGTCACCTCAATGGCAGCACTAGCAAGGCTTTCAACAATTTCATGTCTTTTGGAGTTTAAGCTTTATTTCTTTAAAGCTTTTATGATGCCCTCTTTGGAATATTTTAAGATTTAATACTATATAATACTTCCAGACATGATCTCTTTCCCCCACGCTTTGAATTTTAGTTCTTTCCATTATCAGACAATCCCTTTGCTTCTATGGACTGTGGCGTACGCTCTATTATTGTAAGGTATTTTATAATCCTCTGTCACAAAGCAATAAAATGTTTTTTACTTTATTTATCCTTAACAATAAATATGATTTTCTTCCCCCCTCCTTCCCGAATTGCCTTCATATTCACCATGAGATTGATAAGGGCATTGCTAATTTATTGTGCATGGCATTATGGCACATAAAATTTGCAATTTAATAAAAGTATTTGGTAAAGGTGCCATTACATTTGCAGAGAGTTGTAAATGTTTCAAGCATTTGTTAAGTTTTACGACTGACTTGGATTCACAATGGTCCCATTGGCTGAAGATGGCACTTCTCCACACTTCCCTTCTTCATAGTGAAATCCATTTTCTGGCCAGTGTGAATCATCTGAGTCAGGACAAAGACACAAGGACAAAATCCTGTAAATCAACCGATTCAGCATTATGTCTATTTTGATTTTTTTAAAAAACAAAAACTTGGACAAAGATTATGGGTGGTCTCTCATACTTCAAAATTGACACGGCTCACTAGTCCGTTTTTTTAAACCACCGCATCACAAAAGCGCATTCAAAATTTATTTAATTGCCAGTGAAATTCTCATGGTTGTTGCTGCAGTTACGTCATTTTCCATATAGTCATGGAGTGAGAGTCCTTTCCTTCACTCTACACATCATCTCTGTGGTGGTCTGCACTCTGCAGCCTTCCTGGGTGCTTCCTGAAAACCCCATGATGTCGACTTGGTAGCCAGCCTCCTCAGCACCCCATGTTTCAATTAAAGCTTAGGGGACAATGTCATGGTGTAACTTCTCCCATGTGACTTTTTTAGATCAGGAAGTGCAGGCTGCTGGGGAGACTGCAGAGCACTCAAGAAATGTTTAATGAATAGGAAAAAACACCTTCAATTATCATCTTTGGAGAAATAAGGTAAGCTCAACTCCACATCCACTAAGGAGCCTAGATAATGAGGCAGAAAAATGGATGTACCTTTCACAGTGGAAAGAGTTTTGAGAAATTTGGGGAAAAGACCACAAGCTAGCACTATTCATTTGCCTGTTTACTGCTCCAGCAATTTTGCCATGTCTTCAAGTTCATCTACTGTATTAGCTTGTTTTGTATTCAACCGTATCACAGTTTGTGTCTAGTTGGCTGATATTCAAACAGGGAACCCCAAGATCTGTGTCTTTACATGCAAGTAAAGCTCTGCTGGGATGCGGGTGGCACTGTGGGTTAAACACAGAGCCTAGGACTTGCCGATCAGAAGGTCGGCAGTTTGAATCCTCGCAATGGAGTGAGCTCCCGTTGCTTGGTCCCTGCTCCTGCCAACCTAGCAGTTCGAAAGCACGTCAAAGTGCAAGTAGATAAATAGGTATCGCTCCGGCGGGAAGGTAAACGGCATTTCCGTGCACTGCTCTGGTTCACCAGAAGCGGCTTAGTCATGCTGGCCACATGACCCGGAAGCTGTACACCGGCTCCCTCGGCCAATAAAGCAAGATGAGCGCCGCAACCCCAGAGTCAGTCATGACTGGACCTAATGGTCAGGGGTTCCTTTACCTTTACCTTTAAAGCCCTGCTGGAGCAGGCCAAATCCTATCTTGCCCAGCATCCTGTTCTCACAGTGGCCAACCAGATGCTAGCAGGACCAGGGTGCAACAGCATTCTCTCCACCCATGTGCTAGATAATAGAATGGCATTTGGATGAAGAAGTGTTCTGTTGAGCCATAGGGGACCCACAGAGAAATTCTCTTGCAATTCCACTTTCCAAAGCCCACTCTTGAGTGCTGCGCGAATGTAAGAGACTTGTCATTTCATTAATGAAGAATGACCAGTTGTCACCCCACATGGGGGAAGATGGAAACACATGACACATTAGCAATGAAAGACCATGAGACAACCAAAATGCAAATACTGATGGCTGGAAAAGATAATTAAAGCTCTTGAGACTGTGTTTATGAAAAGGTAGCATGACAAGGCGCTCGGATGTCGACACGGTGTATTTATATTGACAGGAAATGTCCAAGAAATCTTCCTTTTACAATATAGCTGTCAAGAGTTTTTGTAATTTTTCAGCACGATACAAACATTTATTGACTTTGTGTAAGGAGAGACCCTAAAACTGTCCCTTTCCCTTGTTATTTGATGGCACTTTGGTTAAAGACATCGCTGTCTTTATAATATGGGATCTGGAGAATTCTTCTTCCACTGTCAAGATGTTCCGTGTTGCTAACGTATTTCATGCAAGCAACATTTGAAAAACGTGTTTGTTTGTTTGTTTTTTTAAAAAACCCAGCTAATTGCAGTTCTTGGCTTTGACTTTTAAATCCCTGCACGGTCTGAATTTCAAAATCTTGGGATACAAAGACCAGCCAGATCATAACCTCACCCCCAACGCAAGGTTTACAACCAACCAGCCAAACTATCATATAGGCACCATGCTTTTAAACTATCTTTCTTACTGGTGACCAGCAAGCTATTCAACGGCTTCCTTTGAGAGGTCTATCTTACTTGCTTCCTTTCGGAAACAGAAATTAAATTTGAAGGGAACTGAATTGCTATCTGCTGCTTCTTACTCAATCGCATACTGGCAAATTCAGGTTGTACGATTACAGCTGGTGCTGTGCTCTTGCTCAACAAGCTCGCTCCCCCCAAACAATGGACTTTTTGTGATAAAGAATGCAGCAGAAAAAGGTACTAGCTAGCATGGGATAGCACTTGCTTTGATGCAACATCATCTAACCTCATCTGAGAGTGGCCTTATTCATGGGTTTTTCCACTTTTATGTTTATTATGGCTGAAAACTGGCTAACTTAGGCAAAACACTTTGAGAAGACTTGGGAGAAAATGTAGAATATAAGTATCATATATTTGCATGAAAGTACAGTGGTATATGGGGTTAAGAGCTTAATTCGTTCTGGAGGTCCGTTCTTAACCTGAAACTATTCTTAACCTGAGGTACCACTTTAGCTAATGGGGCCTCCCGCTGCGCCACCGCCACATGATTTCTGTTCGCATCCTGAAGCAAAGTACTTAACCCGAGGTACTATTTCTGGGTTAGTGGAGTCTGTAACCTGAAGCATCCAAACCTGGATCTAGGCATCCAGAGAATTCTCCATTTACCAAACAGTGGTACCTCGGGTTACATACGCTTCAGGTTACATACGCTTCAAGTTACAGACTCCGCTAGCCCAGAAATAGTACCTCGGGTTAAGAACTTTGCTTCAGGATGAGAACAGAAATCGCAGTGCGGCGGCAGCAGGAGACCCCATTAGCTAAAGTGGTGCTTCAGGTTAAGAACACTTTCAGGTTAAGAACTGACCTCCGGAACGAATTAAGTACTTAACCCGAGGTACCCCTGTATACCCCTGTACAAATATATACATCTGTTTGGATAATTTACCCAATTATATACATTTTTTCTGTGTAGTACTTACAGTAGCTGGAGAACTATATTATAAAATCAGAGAAGTGTGGATTTCAATGTTTCACTTTGCTTTTTGTTCTGGGAAGTGCATGAACTGAATACCAGGCAGTCTAGATATACCCAAATTGTGGTGAACTTTTTGTTTTATTGCATTTCCATGACTGTGAAGCCTTGGGCCTCTGCAGCAAATGAAGAGTGAGCTTTATTGTAAGGACAAAGTTTCAGTGAAATGGCACAGTGAATTGGACTAAGCAGAACTAGACCTATTTTTTAAAAAAAACAAAAAACCCCCACAAAAATAACCTGGCGCATGAAAGATTTCACACTCTCACTTTGTTCTACATTTTGGCAGAACCTGTTTATGACAGATTTTGTGGTGGGGATTGAGGCCAAAAATGACTATCCCCCTAATTATGAACTGTTCCCCCCCCCCCCACTCGTCATGAACTGTACTCACACACAGTATGAAAAGGTTCATTTGGGAAAGAGAGAGAGAGCGCACAGCAGGAACAAGATGCCGTACTATATGGACAGAGTGGAAGGGAAATAAATCCTGGGATTTGAAGCTGTGCATTGGCGGCCTCTGAATGTTGCCAACAATCTCTGAAAGGGATTTTTTTCTTTATTTGATTTAAATACAGTGGTACCTTGGTTCTCGAACTTAATCCATTCCAGGAGTCCGTTCGACTCCCAAAACTGTTCAACAACCAAGGCGCAGCTTCCGATTGGCTGTAGGAGCTTCCTGCACTCAAGCGGAAGCCACGTCGGACGTTTGGCTTCCAAAAAACAATCACAAACTGGAACACTTACATCCGGACTTGCGGCGTTCAGGAGCCGATCTGTTCAACAACTAAGCCATTCAGGAACCACTGTATCAGCCTTTATCTGAAGATCCCAGGGAAGTGTACAACATTAAAAACATAATTTACATACCATAGCAAAAAATAAACAAACAAACCCACAATGAAACAATCACAGAAAAAATGATAACAGTCTTCCTACATTTAAAAAGCCCTAGTTGTTTAATGGTGGAAGGCCTGTGTAAAGAGGAATGTTTTTGCCTGGCACTTAACAACATGTATTGAACACACCAGGTGAGCCTCTCTGGGAAGAGCATTCCACAAATGGGGAGCCACCACAGAAAAGGCCCGTTCTTGTGTTGCCACCCTCCGAACCTCTTGGGGAGGAGGGAACACAGAGAAGAGCCTCGGATGACAAGATAAAGAGTCCAGCTTGGTTCGTATGGCCATCTTGTGCAACTTCCGGCTGCCTGCTTTGGCCATGATGCACTGGCTTTCACGAATGTAGCAGCTGCTTATTGAAATCCTTCTCTAAGAGATTCTGGAAAGCAAGCAAGCAAGAGAGACTTATAGTGAGGAAGAGGCACTGATATGGAGGAAGACTTCTGTCAGGCTTCAGGGAATGCAACCCCCCTCCCTCACGCCAGGCTGCCAGTAATGGAAAAACAAGGATCTCTTACCAATGTACTTTATTCAATATTAACAGAGGATACCGTCTCTAGGATAATGGTGTGGCTCCAAGTAATCTCCTCCCCCCTTTTACTCTCAGTCATCAGCAGCTCTGCCCCTCATACGGTGGCTGCATAAGGTCCTTTGTCTATTCGCTTTCTGCTTCACCACTTTCACTGCCCTCCTGGTCCTAGGAGAAGGGGAATCTGGATTGCTTTCTAATGATGACGTGTCAGCCAGCTGCTCCGGCTCTGCTGCTCTCCCCCTCCTCTTCTTCCATTATCTCCCAGCTTTGTCCCTCTTCTCTCTCAGTATCATGACCTTCTGCAAACCACCGTTGAAAACCTATACTGTTCTCCTCTTCTCATGAAGGTCTCCACCATTCCTCCTCAGTCCAGTCCCTGACAACTGCAGGGAATGGAACATAGCAGATTCTGTAGAACTTCATCCCATGTCCATAAGAGGTGACATAATGTGGGGTAGGGGGAGAACTCCCCACCTCCCAACAAATAGGTGATCCATTCCTGATTTTTTGCAGTGGTTGGAAAAAGAGCCACTTCTCACTTGCAAAGTAACACCTGAGACTTACTTACAGTAAAGGTGCTGTGCGAAGGAAAACCTGCATTCATTCTTTCACCCGCTTTTGCCTTTGGTCCCATCCATCATGAGAGCTGGACCATAAAGAAGGCTGATCGCCAAAGAATTGATGCTTTTGAATTATGGTACTGGAGGAGACTCTTGAGGGTCCCATGGACTGCAAGAAGATCAAACCTATCCATTCTTAAGGAAACCAGCCCTGAGTGCTCACTGGAAGGACAGATCGTGAAGCTGAGGCTCCAATACTTTGGCCACCTCATGAGAAGAGAAGACTCCCTGGAAAAGACCCTGATGTTGGGAAAGATGGAGGGCACAAGGAGAAGGGGACGACAGAGGATGAGATGGTTGGATGGTGTTCTTGAAGCTACCAGCATGAGTTTGATCAAACTGCGGGAGGCAGTGGAGGACAGGGGTGCCTGGTTGTGCTCTGGTCCATGGGGTCACGAAGAGTCGGACACGACTGAACGACTAAACAACAACAACAACATCATGGGCATGTGGCCCCTGGAAGGTTGTCTGAAAATGACTGTGGCCCTCCACTGTGAAAAATAGTCTCCCTACCCTTTATGAACCAATCTGAACCATGCTAGCAATTGTGGTGTACCCTGTGCATAAGCCAGTCCGTACCAGTTACACATGAGTGCCTGGTTCTGTTGCACCTCCAGGCAAAGTGGGGTGGGGTCACCCTTGTTCTTGTGCTGAGACAGGAAATGCAACAATGGCGTATCGCAAGTGGGAGCATGCCACGTTGCAAAATCTTTGTGCAAGCCCCACCTGCCATAACCAGTAGTTCTTTATAGACCTATATGCTCTATGAATATGTCACACACAAGAAAAACCAACACCACCAAACCCACAAGCCCTGCAGTGGTGTCCAAACTTTTTTTCGAAGAGGGCCAGATTTGATGAAGTGTAGGGCCTTGAGGGCCAACTAAAGGGCTAACCAAAGTTGTTGAGCCTTGAGCTTTTTTTAGGGTTAAAGACGTTGTTGAGCTTTTTTTTAAGGGTTGGACTTGTTGTTGTTGTTATAGGATATTACCCCAGAAAATAAGCTGCCCCAGGGGCTGGATTTAACCGACCAGCAGGCTGGGTTAGGCCCCCAAAACCAACTTTGGACATGCCTGCTTTAAAGCATTCTAACCCACTAGCGTTCAGCTGCAAGCGACAGTAACTGGAGGAGTTAGTCATGAAAACTGGGGTACACCCCCCTTGCAAAAGCAAAGATATGCAGACCCCCAAAATGTCCCTGTTTTCCAGGGACAGTCCCAGATTTACAGAAGCTATCCAGGTTTCTGATTTGACCCTGGAATGTCCCACTTTTCCTTAGGACATCCCTATTTTCATCGAAGAAATGTTGGAGGGTATGGAATAGGATGTTCCTATTTTCATGGAGGAAATGTTGGAGTGTATGAGGCAGAAGAACCTTCTTCTTGCACTTGGGTTCTTCATGGAGTTTTGAGATCAACTGGGAAATATCAGAGTTTTCTCATATTTACATCCGGGCTCCCAAGAAGTTAAGAATTGCTGGCATGCTATTCCCAGAGTTTGTGACACCCCCCCCCCAACACCTCTCCAATCCTGGACCTGCCTTGTGGCTGTTTTGCCATATACACTGAAAAAACAATTGGTTTGTGAAGGTAAGTGCTAACAAGTACTAGTCGAGGCAGAATCAGGTTTCTTGTAATCTTTACTTTGAAGGTACAGTGCGGGTTCCGAAAGGTTAATGAACCACTTGTGGTAGCACTTTCTCTCACACTTTAACTCTGCTTTATTCCTGATAGAACCATTAACTTCTCCACTAACCTTTCTACTTGCTACTATTACAGACATTCTGCCCACTAAAGCTTTCTATTGATTTTTGCCAGGGTGCTTTTATAAAATGTAGCTTTAAATACCTGTTTTTTCGTGGTTGTGTTAGCATCTGGCAGTACATGTAGAGACAAAGATTAATTCGCAGGTTTCTTTTTTTCTGCCTCTCTCTCGCTTTGGAAAAAAAGCACTCACCCAGTCACACTAACAATAAAATTGACTCCTAATTTTTACATCACAAAGCATTTACTTAAATCATGTCAAATATCTTCATCCCACCCCCACCACCCCCAGACTCTGCAGTATTGCGTCAAGTCTCCTTACTGTGTTGTATTCAGAGCAGAGTAAATTAAGTGGACGGCACCCACTTAAACGCAACACAGCCTGCATCCTCCTCTCTTCCCTTGGCCTAGAACCCTGCTGCAGGCTAGTGTTAAGACTCCTTCCAGGGAGCTGTAAAGAACCCAACTAAAAACACACACAACGGATAATATTTTAAGCTGTCATCACCTCTGTAGAACCTGAATACTATGTAGAATTCCATAGACAAGGTGACTCAACAGATAATGCACTAGATCTCTACATAATGGCCCTTTTAAATTGATTTCTAAGCTGGAATTATGTATCTTCCTGATGTTCAAATTTTCAGCGTTTGAGCCAGGAATCGGGCTACCTGGAGGTGCTGGGGGCTAAACCTTAGATCAGGCACCCTCAAACTCAGCCCTCCAGATGTTTTGGGACTACAGTTCCCATCATCCCTGACCACTGGTCCTGTTAGTTAGGGATGATAGGAGTTGTAGTCCCAAATCATCTGGAGGGCCGAGTTTGGGGGTGCCTGCCTTAGATCATAAACAGTGTTCTCTGCCATGGATTTGTGAAGATACCTGCTTGCAGAGCATCAAAACTGTTTCTCACAGAGAAACATTTGCACATGCTATTAGTGTGAAACTGGGCATGAGAACCTTGTTGTGGCTACAAGGCTCATGGGAAGAAACAGAGGACATCGTTAGAGGCTCTAAGTGGGAACTGGAGATATGAAGGGCAGGACTGGAGAACACAGTGAGCCTATCTCTCCACCTTGAGAATTTTGTTTTCCATAATTTGCTTTATGGTGTACAAAAAGACAGGGAGACCTGGCAGGACTGGAGATAGAAATATGCCTTGTAATCTAATTTATTTATATATGTCTACAGGCCACTCCTTCATCTTAACATATACACACTGATAATTATCTTGCGCTGGGCAAATAGGAAATGGGAGCATTGTTGGAATGCCCAAAGTGGAGCAGGATTGTGGATATTTTTCCACATCAAGTGCTACATTCCATTCTGGGCAACCATCTAGGGGGCAGTGGTGGTCAGGGCCAGAGGTACCCTCACAACTCTCCCTAGTTGTGAGAGATTCAGGCAAGAAAGGCATATATCAGACTTCAGTAACACATTCCAGCCAGGTAAAAACCCTCAAGGAGGCTTTGAAGTAGGGCTGGTAAGGGGTGTGGCCTGAGGAGAGTGGGTGAGTTCCAAGAATCAGATAGAGTTGCCTGAAGAGCTGCATTTGGTCCTCATTTGCTGACCTTTAAAACCCTAAACGGCCTCAGCCCAATATACCTGAAGGAGCATCTCCACCCCCATCGTTCTGCCCAGACACTGAGGTCCAGCTCCGAGGGCCTTCTGGTGGTTCCCTCACTGCAAGGTTACAGGGAACTAGGCAGAGGGCCTTCTTGGTAGTGGCATCTGTTCTGTGGAACACTCTCCTGTCAGATGTCAAGGAAATAAGCAACTATCTGACTTTTAGAAAACATCTGAAGGCAGTCCTGTTTAGGGAAGGTTTTACTGTTTGATGTTTTATCGTATTTTTAATATTATGTTGGGAGCTGCCCAGAGTAGCTGGGGAAATCCAGCCAGATGGGTGGGTATAAATTGTTGTTGTTGTTGTTGTTGTTGTTGTTGTTGTTGTTGTTACCCTGATGCTCCCCGCCCCAGCTGTGGGCGAAGAGAGTTACTTAACTGGGACAATTTGTACTGGTAGATTTCTAAAGGAGGCACTGTGAAGATGAAATATCATTGAGAGACCCTATGTCCCTACATTCCACTCATGGAATATCCATGCATATAGAATAATAGAATTGTAGAGTTGGAAGGGGCCTTGGAGCGTCCCCTAATCTAACCTCCTGCAATGTAGGAATCTCAGCTAAAGCATCCATGACAGATGGCCATCCAACCTCTGCTTCAAAACCTCCAAGGATGGTGAGTCCACAACTTCCCACAACATACTTTTTATGTTCCTAGTGGGATGCTGATCCTCTATGCTTACCATCTGGTGCTTTTATAATTCCATTCTGTCCAGTGTGGCAAACTCAGCATCACAATGTTGACGACATCCTCAGCAAGTGTTTGCTTAACGGATGGCAGCCTCTTCCAGTGATGAAACATTCTTTTAATGGTTTCCCCATTCCTAACACATTCCCATAGGCATCCCACTTGAGAGCCATCCAAACCGGGACACACCTGCAACCCAGAACATTCTGCCATGCCCCACAAACCACAACCTGTCAGGTAGCACAGCTGGTCCACTTGGTCCTCACCTACCTGCCCTGCCTATGATGCACTGCAGGTTCTTTCTAAAAAACAACAACACACACACGTTTGCAGCTCCATCTCCCAGCCTACTCTCCTGGCTTGCTGACCAGTATGTTTCACACTGAGGACTTCATAATATGTCTAAAATATCTAATTTGGTTTTAATTGGCCTGGAAGCACTGCAGTGATATTTGACTTGGGACGCAGAGATTAAAATCTGCTCAGCCTGCTGTAAAACCATTGGACATTGGATTTACAATGGCACTAGAGAAGAATATGGCCCCGTTCTAATTTCTTTTCCATTCACCAAAGCATATAGGAGAAATCTAACTTTGCTCGCCTGTTATCAATCAATGGCTATTGCCCTGTAAATTAATTACAATAAAATATCTTAACAGTGCATTGAGCTGGCTGACAGTAATACATCAGGTCAATGGTGTGCAGAAAAGCAAATGGCCAAATGTGAGACAACCTTCTGCAATTAGGAAATATTTAAAATGTCTTTGCACGCTGAAGGGAGAGGGGCTTAGAGGATGAGATTCAAAGATGGCAACTCACTTGCTTGAGATCTCCACAGGCTTTGCAAAGTGTTGCCCTTCTTCTCCAGATCTTTATTCATTATTAATCAAAGCTGGTAAATTATTAATAAAAATGTGTTCATTAGTTTCAGGAAGTTTGGATCAAGATCTGGATTTTAGCATGGGCCAATGCCTTGATAACAAGATGTTCCCATCCACCCCCAGAAATGGAAAGATAGCAAAGAGGGGGGGAGAGAGAGAGAAAAATGGAACACTTTCCAGCAAAAAGTTTTTGCAGTCATTGCTTGATCATTCTGATTCATAAGCCAGTTTTCAAAGGATGGAAGAGTAGAAAGCTGAACATAACTCAGATCCAGTTCACTGAGTTTATGTGGGGAGCAGGATTGCAACAAGGGTCCATTTCCCTGATATGATGATGGCTGGTCTTTTGGCTGATATGCAAAATGACTGAATCACTTCTGTAATTTCCTATCTCTACCCATTTTTCAAAGGTCCCCTAATAAGGATATGTTGAGCTGTCATATAGACATGAGCTGGGTCATTTGCAGATCTGGTACCCCATGCCCAGATCTCCTGGGGGATCAAGTGAGGAGTCTTATTAGAGGCAATAAGAGCTCCCATATTTAGCAATCCAAAAACAAGGATGGGCTTGTGCTGTGTAGCTCTGCCCCTGGTGTCGCATGGTCCTTCCCCGACAACCTTCTGTACAACAAAAACATCTGAAGGAAAGCAGCCTTTGTCTATATATTTGGATGTGTCAAGTTCAAGGTGTTAGTACTAGCGTAAAAAACCAGGTCTGTTGGCAAACCAACTCTGTGTTGCAAAGATGCCTGCCAACATGACATGAAGGCTGGTAACATTAACCCCACCATGTGGGGATCCCTTGCAGACAGCCACAGAACCTGAAGACAGTCAGATCATGTATCCACAGCAGTGACTAGAGGAGGAGTGACTGCTGGAAGGAGTGCAGAAAGAAGAAATGCAATGGTGCCCAACCAGAAGCCTTCATCTGACCTGTCTGCAACAAAACATGTCTCTCCAATATCAGTCTGTACAACCACAATAGGCACTGTAACTCTCTGATGGTTTGATGTTACGCCCAATGGCACACCCTTCTATTGTCTCTTGAAACAGATGAGTGCCAACAACAAATAAGGACAGGGAAACTGACCCTCTAAATGTTGTTGGACTACAGCTCCCATCTGTCAGGGACCGGGCAAAGGAGGAATGGTGGAGACGCTTGCCCAACCTGACCCTTTCAGGGAGGAGGAAGAGGTATAGATTTACAGCAAGGGTTTGAGGGAGCTCAGATGGAGATGAGGGGAAATGTTGGGAAATCATGGGAGAGCCAGAGCAACAACTGGCTGACACGTTGTCATTAGAAAGCATTCCAGACCTGCCATCTCCCAGAACCTGACGGGCCTTAAAAGTAGGAGAGCAAAGAGCTCAAAGAGGAGGTGATGATGATGATGAATGAGGAAGTGGGAGAGACTCACTCTGGACAGCACCATTATCCAATGGGGGGTGGAGATTCACTCGGGACAACACCATTATCCAAGAGGCTGTGTTCTATATCCTCTCTCTGTAAATACTGAAATAAAAAAAGACTGTAAGAAACTTTTCCTTGTCTTTATACTTTCCTGGGCAACCTGCCGGGAGCCGTTGACAGCATCCTGATACCATCATCCCTTGCCACAGGCCATGCTGACTGGGGTTGAGGCAAGTTGGAATCCAGTGGTGCTGTGGTCTAAACCACTGAGCCTAGGTCTTGCTGATCGGAAGGTAGGCAGTTTGAATCCCCGTGACAGGGTGAGCTCCCATTGCTCAGTCCCAGCTCCTGCCAACCTAACAGTTAGAAAGCACGTCAAAGTGCAAGTAGATAAATAGATACTGCTCCGGCGGGAAGGTAAACAGTGTTTCCGTGTGCTGCTCTGGTTTTGCCAGAAGCAGCTTAGTCATGCTGGCCACATGACCTGGAAAAACTGTCTGTGGACAAAGGCCAGCTCCCTCGGCCAATAAAGCGAGATGAGCACCTCAACCCTAGTCATTTGAGACTGGACCTAACTGTCAGGGGTCCTTTACCTTTACCTATTATGTCATAAAGGCTGCAGGCTCCTCACCCCTGCTCTGAATTCTAAATTTTATGCAAAACTGGGCATAGCAATGGGTGCAAATAGGCAAGTTTCTGCTTACCTTCATGTGCCCCTCTCTTTCCACCATTCAAGCAAGCAAGAAGCATCATCGGAGTTCAATGTTACATTCCAAGCAGGCATAAATACTTAAGAAAGGCTAGTGAGAGTCATGGCAGTATGGGGAGAAGGAATGCAGCTGGTGAGGTGGGTGCTTTGGGGACAGATAAAGAAGTATGGAGGGCCATTCTTCTGACCATACACACCCAAGATCCAAAGCTCTCTTTGAGTGCAGCAGGAAACACCAATCCTTTTGGTAGGCTTTAGAGGACTCTGCAAACTGGCCAGGCCAGTTGCACATTCTAGGCACACTTGATATTTTGTCCTTCCCAAGTGAAAGAACAGGACTCCCCGTTGCATTGACAACCCAGAGTTCATAAATGCACTTAGCATGCATTGACCAAAATATTATTTATTTGTAGATTCACATTGATCTAGCAAAAAGGAAAACCCAATAGATGAGGCTCTGTTCCTGGGGTATTTGTTTTCTTCAATGATTACCTTGGCAATATAATGTCATCCTTTTGCAAATCAATGGTATTTATTACAGGACTATGATAGCTCTCTACAAGGCTAATGAAAGATAGGGAGGAAGAGCTGCTCGGGTTAATGAAGTCTCTGTGTACAAGAGCTAATGGCTCCAAATTGTCAACAAATTAAAAAGGGGAGGCAGAATCTTAACTAATAGTATGACATTATGGAAGAGGACTCCTGAAATGTTTCCTCGATGAATTTGTTTGTTTCTTTGTTACTTCTGTATCGCATCCTTCCTCCACGGAGTGGATGTTTGTGTGGGATAACCAGGCTCATAGAACCAACATGCTTAAGTTGCCAGGCTTAGCATTATGCATTTTGTGTTTTTATCTTGGTTTTTAATGTTGTGAACCACCCTGAGATCTATGGATGAAGGGAAGTATACCAATAAATAATAGATAATAATAATTAGCTATGACCATTTCCTGTACTTCGGGAGGACACGGGTAATCATCCTTTTCCCTCTGCTATCTGAGAAGCTCAGTGTGTGAAGATGTTTAAGCTGGTTGCTTCAACTCAGACCTCATGGCTTTCACAAACCACTACTGAGCACATTATATTTGCACCAGGTAGATGCCCAATCCCAGCATCCAATGAAATGTGCACAGGTTTCAGAAAGGGGGTGTATTCATTGGGGCTGAATCAATGCAAATACAATAAAACCTCGGCTCCCAAACACCTCTATTTTGGAATGTTTTGGCTCCCAAACACCGCAAACCCAGAAGTAAACACTCTGGTTTTCAAATGCTTTTCAGAAGCCGAACGTCTGACGCAGCTTCCGCTTGAGTACAGGAAGCTCCTGCAACCAATCAGAAGCCGCGCCTTGGTTTTCGAACATTTCGGAAGCAGAACGGGCTTCCGGAATGGATTGTGTTTGACAACCGAGGTTTGACTGTAGCAAGCGTAAACACAGTCCTTTGTGCAGTTTGGATTGTGGTGATATTTACTGAGAACTTTTGCAGTGTAAGCAATCTCATGGGCACCATGTTGGTGATCTGTGAATTACATGGTAGGGTGTCCCCCACACTCTTTCCCCCTTAAGATTTGAGTGTCCCTCTCAAGGCTATCCCTCTCTGTTTTCAAAAGCAACGTGGGACGCAGCTCCAAGCCTGTGCCTCACATTCTTTGGAGGTATCCATTGGCCTGTCAGGAGAGAGCGCTTTTCTCCTTTTCTCCTCGAAACAGACTGTTGCCACTTTCCTCCAGCTAGAAAGGTAAATCTTCAAAGGGGTCTCTCTACCCCTGTCAGTCCTTGTGTCAAGAACTTGATACGGCAGACATTCCCTTACCTCAGCAAATAACTAGAATCTATATCTTTCAAATAGATAGCAAGATAAAACATCTCTCTGCTTTTTTTTTTTTAATCTCTACTGCAGGGAAACTTTAATCAATAAAACCTCTGGTTTTGATCTGCAAGCAGGCTGCACGGTCATGCACAGTGCGCTTTCCATAAGATGGGGCTTATTCTAATCATGCTTCAAAATTAAGCGTGGGCTGCAATAAGTTCATTAAAGCAATAAAGGCAGAGTCTAATTATATAACTGGGCCACTCGGTAACAAACCTGTACACTGTAGGCAGAACAAGGGGCTACAGAACTCCTCTGATTGAAGGAGTCAAGGCTGTCTGTATCGGGGAATTAAAGTTTAATTTAGATTTTCTTATCATCTGACTTACAAGAAGATTCTGAGGAAGTGTATTAGGTTCCAACCGGCTGTAATTAATTTAAATTTCTGATCGTAATGAAGAAAGCACAGTGTTTCCTTTTTCTCTTGCTGTCGTCTTCTTTCTGTTTTTTAAGGGAATACTATTTGATTGGCCGGGTTGAAAAGACCTTAGAACGATAAATCGAAACAAAGCATAAACGTTAATGTTGCTGGCTGTCAACATGACAGACACAGCATCAGTGTAACAGAGTCTAGGGTTCCTTCAACAGACTATGGCCACATTCACCGTGAACATTTAAAAGCACTATGATACCACTTTAAAACTGAAGCGTTCAAGCAGGGCAGATGAAGGCCAGTAGTTCCATGGGATCAGGCCCAGCAGTGGTTGAGGAGACAAACATTAGCTGACCTTCCAAGTGTCCCTATTTCCCAGGGACAGTCCCGGGTTTACAGAAGACGCCCTGGTTTATGATTTTATCCCTGAATGCCCCATTTTTTGTTAAAGGTAAAGGTAAAGGGACCCCTGGCCATTAGGTCCAGTCATGGCCAACTCTGGGCTGCGGCGCCCATCTTGCTTTATTGGCCGAGGGAGCCAGCGTACAGCTTCCGGGTCATGTGATCACCATGACTAAGCTGCTTCTGGCAAACCAGAGCAGTGCACAGAAACACCATTTACATTGCCGCCGGAGCGGTACCTATTTATCTACTTGCACTTTGACGTGCTTTCGAACTGCTAGGTTGGCAGGAGCAGGGACCGAGCAATGGGAGCTCACCAGTCACAGGAATTCGAACAGCCGACCTTCTGATCGGCAAGTCCTAGGCTCTGTGGTTTAACCCAAAGTTAGGACATCCCTATTTTCATCGGAGAAATGTTGGGAGGGTATCGTAGGATGTCCCTATTTTTTATCAGAGATGAAACTAACAATACAACTTTTAGAAGACAACTGAAGGCTGCCCTGTTTTTAAGATTTAATGTTTTATTATGTTTTCATATGTCTTGGAAGCTGCGCAGGGTGGCTGGGGCAACCCACTCAGATGTGTGAGGTATAAATAATAAAATTATTATTATTATTATTATTATTATTATTATTATTATTATTATTATTAAATAGGACGTCCATATTTTCATCAGAAGATATGCTACCCACAGAAATTCAGAGATATTCCCATACTCCCCAAAGGATGTAAGATGGAAGAGTAAGGCATCTGCTAGGCATCTAAAAAAAATGTCCCAGCTTCAATTTCTGGCATCTCCAGGTAAATAGTCATTTGTGCAGTTTGGAATTCTGTGATATTTACTGAGAGAACCCTGTCTGAAATCCTGGAGAGCTGCTGCCAGTCAGTGTAGACAATACTAAGCTAGGTGGGTCAATGGTTTGACATGGTATAAGACAGTTTTCTGTGTTTCTAGTTGACGGCTATATTCTGACTCTTGTGGAGTGATGATGATGATGATGATGATGATGATGATGAAGAAGAAGAGTTTGGATTTTATATCCCGCCTTTCACTCCCTTTTGAGGAGTCTCAAAGCAGCTAACATTCTCCTTTCCCTTCCTCCCTCACAGCAAACACTCTGTGAGGTGAGTGAGGCTGAGAGACTTCAGAGAAGTATGACTAGCCCAAGGTCACCCAGCAGTTGCATGTAGAGGAGCGGGGAAGTGAACCCGGTTCCCCAGATTACGAGACTACTGCTCTTAACCACTACACCACACTGGCAGGGGATATGTCAGTTTCTGTTCTCTCCATTTCCCTTTCCTCCAATCTACAGCTCTCCACATTTCCACATGAGCTTGCAATTTAAATAAAAGTCTTTATGAAAACCCATAAGCATTTTCATGCAAATATGAACAACTTTGTATGGAAACTTGCCAAATATATACATTTTTTGCAATGTTCTTGCCAATATGAGCTGTTTTTAACTCTACTGTATGCATTTTTGTACATATTACATGGCCAGAGAACTGCATTGCAAAATTTGGAAAAGTGTGAATTTTGCATATATATATATATATATATATATATATATATATATATATATTAATTACACACATACAACCAAACATATACTCACTTTTCTTTAAAAAAAACACCAAAAACACAACACACACAGACACACAAACTGGAATACAAACAAATGCAAAGAATACAAAAATAAATACTACATCTATGTGGCTTCCCTCCACCAGTGTACATCATTTCTTATTCCTTAATATACTTATTTACATTGCAATTTTTATCTCTCATCCTTAATCTTGTTATTTTACTAATATATTGTTTTCTGAGTCAGCTTTGCGCACTTGGTCTAAACATATCAGCATGTTGTTTTTAGAACAGTGTTTACTCATGTATTCTTCAAACCATTTCCATTGTGATCTTAATTTCTGATTTGTTTGATATGATATCTTATTACTGCAGTTAATTTTGCCAATTCGATGAATTCAGAAAGTTTATTTAGCCCATCTTCCTTTGTAGGTATATAGTTTCCTTGCCAAAAATTGGAAAAGTGTGAATTTTGAAGGGTGGCTGATTGATGCATTTTTTATATTAAAAAAAGTGCAAATGAATTGAATTTTTTTAAAAGTACACATGAGTTGAATTTTCCCCTCACCCTTATTCTGGGGTATTGACTGGACTGCTAACTGAGTCCATTCAAATTTGCTCTTGCAGAGGTGCTCAGAAAGTATTCCTCCTTGCACTGTCTTGAAGTGTGATTTCCCCCCAACCCAACATACCAAAAATGCTAATGGCAAGTGCATGACTGACTGCCCACACATCCACATTAGTTCCATGACACTGTGGCTCTGTGGATAAACCCTGAAACCTTTGACTCCCAAAGCAAAGACCTTTGGTGCTCCAGCTAAAAGGAATACCTTTATTATCTGTCAGTAGAATTAAGGTTTAGAACTTTTCCTAGGCTTTCAGCCACCAGAGAGAAACAGCATTGCTAACAGAGAAGCACATTTAATTCTATTTCAAAGAAGCCAATGTGCACAAGGAGATTTTAAACCACGGTGGTCGTTTCGTGTGTCCCCTTTCCTCCAAAGGGGTGTAAGAGTTTTGGCAGGTGGAATATATACGATTTGGGGAGGATGCAGAGAAATTTCAGTCATGGATTTGACCCCGAACAAGCTTTCTTGCAAGCAAGGCAGCCAGCGAAGCTTCTTCTTCTTCTAAGCAGTTTGATGAATGGGGCCAATGCAAACAGTTCTCCATAGAAATAAAGCTTAGTCTCATTCGGGATGTGTCCAAAGTATTACGAATATCAATCACTGCAAAAAATCTGAAAACCATTAAAAAAACAACACTGTCATATGTTTTTTAAAAAAGTATCTCCTTGGTTTTTAAACCACCTTTTGGGACCCTGCCAGAAAGCACACTGACAAAACAGTGTTGCGGTTCATGTAACCACGAGGGCTAGAGACTAACTTTTAAATATAAGGCAATGATTTATTATTACAGAATGAATTTGGGCTACTTCCCTTAAACCTATGCACACTCAGAACTGGTATATTCTATACTTGAAGGATCTCTGTTGGAGAAGTTCTCTACTGGAGAAGTTCCTCCCATATAAATACAGAGAATAATAATAATAATAATAATAATAATAATAATAATAATAATAATAATTTATACCCTGCCCATCTGGCTGGGTTTCCCCAGCCACTCTGGGCAGCTCCCAACAGAATATTAAAAACACGATAAAACATCAAACATTAAAAACTTCCCTAAACAGGGCTGCCTTCAGATGTCTTCTAAAAGTCACATAGTTGTTTATTTCCTTGACCTCTGATGGGAGGGCGCTCCACAGGGCAGGCACCACTACCGAGAAGGTATATGATGATGATGATGATCGTTTACATATATCTCAAAAGGCATAACAACTTATGGTTTTAAAACAGTATCAGAAAAACTGAAAATAGGTTTAAAAACAACACAAAATGATCACATAAGGTAGAAATAAAAATATATTCAATTTTTTGTGTGAAAACTACAAAAACCTGTGGGTGCCTGTCATGCCACACCAGGAGCACTGAACGGGAACAGCTGCACTAAAAGCCCTGCTCTGAGTTGCTAAGGAGCACGCTTCTGATATCTGGGTGGCCTTAAGGGGAGTCTTAAACAAATCTGAGCACCTGGGGGTCATTGTCCACAAGGTAGAGGTGAACTTGCAGAAAACTAGAACACCAAGGGATTGTTATATGGGCAGGAAATGGAGCCTCTCTCCAAGCAGGGTTTTAAATACAAAATGTGTATCAGGCCCAGAAGACCCTGTCAGAAATCCCATCAGCACTTCCCACTAAATGGCTCGTGAGCAGATTTCCAAAACCGCTGAACGTGTCATCAGGGATTACAACAGCTGATTAGTGAGAGGGGAAATAGATGATCCTGCCTCAGATCAGACAGTTAGAATTTATGGGCCTCCAACTCTACTGTTCTGTGATGACTTCCTAAGTTAATGGGCAATGACCCATTAAGAAACTCAAGGCCTAACTGCAAGAGTCTAATCTCATATATATGGAATAGCAGAATAGTCTACATAGCTTCAGATCTGGGATGAACATAGGAAACTGCCTTGTGCTGAATCAGGGCATTGGTCCATCTAGCTCAGCAGGGTCCGCAATAACTAGCTGCAGCTCTCAGGATTTCAGATAAAGAGATATTCCCAGCCCTACCTGGAGATGACTGGGATTGGACAGAGGACCTTCTAGATGAAAAACATGTGCTCTACTACTGAGCTATGGGTGATGTCCATGGGAAAAACCATTTGTGCCAATTGGCAGGACACAGAGAGCCAACATGATGCCCTCCATATGTTGTAGACTGATGGAAGTTGTGGCCCAAAACATCTGAAAGGAAGCAGATTGGCTGTCCCTGACATAGGACATCAGAACCTGGACATCAGGGCACTCCAGTCTTCAAGCTGAGGACCCTCACTGGCCTACTTACTCCTAGTCTGACTGTGGACAATTGAAACAGTCTTCCTAACTGCTACTGCACTTAGGAACAACCGAAACTGGTGCCCAGGCAATGCTTGTTATGACTCAAGATGCAATTTTGCCTGGGCTTGGGCCTAGCTCAGAGGCCTTGGGCATATGGAAGTTGGGTCCTACATTTAGGTTCTACATTTCCAAACCCCTCTGGTTCTGAAATTCACGGACATCACTGGTAATTATTTGAAGAGCTCAGGTTATTATCCAGTTTTAAATTTCAGGTAGAAAGGAGCACTTTGTGAAAGAGAGTCATTTTCCCAATGAAAAACTTAGATGGTATAAATACTTAACATTAAAAATAATAATAAAACTGGTGGTTTTGCCCTGATTGTGGCTGTTTCACTTGTTCCCGAGAGCCAGTGTGGTATAGTGCTTAGATTGTTAGACTAGGACCTGGGAGACTAGGGTTCAAATCCCCACTTGGTCATGAAACTGACTGGGTGACCTTGGGCCAGTCTCCCAGCCTAACCTGCCTCTTGGGGTTGTTGTGGGGATTACATGAGAAGAGGGTGAACCATAAACACCACCTTGAACTCCTTGGAGGAAAAGGTAGAATGGGGGTTGGACTCGATGATCCTCATATCCCTTCCAACTCTACAATTCTATGATTCTATTAAATGCAATAAATAAGTGTTGTTGTTGTTGTTTAGTCGTTTAGTCGTGTCCGACTCTTCGTGACCCCATGGACCAGAGCACGCCAGGCACCCCTGTCCTCCACTGCCTCCCGCAGTTTGATCAAACTCATGCTGGTAGCTTCAAGAACACCGTCCAACCATCTGATCCTCTGTCTTCCCCTTCTCCTTGTGCCCTCCATCTTTCCCAACATCAGGGTCTTTTCCAGGGAGTCTTCTCTTCTCATGAGGTGGCCAAAGTATTGGAGCCTCAGCTTCACGATCTGTCCTTCCAGTGAGCACTCAGGGCTGATTTCCTTAAGAATGGAGAAGTTTGATCTTCTTGCAGTCCATGGGACTCTCAAGAGTCTCCTCCAGCACCATAATTCAAAAGCATCAATTCTTCGGCGATCAGCTTTCTTTATGGTCCAGCTCTCACTTCCATACATCACTACTGGGAAAACCATAGCTTTTACTATACGGACCTTTGTTGGCAAGGTGATGTCTCTACTTTTTAAGATGCTGAATAAATAAGTAATCCCACCCAAACAGGGATCATGCAACAGAGGAGATGGTGAGAGGGCAAGTGATGGCAACAGAACTGAACAACTCAACTTCTGCACGATCTTGAAAGGGGGGGCAGTATCCATAATGTGTACATGACACAACAGAACTGGGAACAGTTTTGAGTAATTATAAGCTGAGTAATAAAGGGCATGTTGCCTTTTCCCTGAAGATTAAAGAAAATGGTGAGAAATTCTGTGTGCGCCTATGAGTGATGAATTAGCCTCATCACAATCATCTTGGAGGAAATTAGCAAGTGTTCCAGCTTTTAAGACCCCGGGTGGACTGCAACGACGGAGAGAGTGATTTGGGGGTGCTTCAGCCTAATCAAGCTGGTACCTGCTACCAAAGGCACAGCTGGGATTGTGAGCTGACTGCTGGGAAGAAACTTGAAACATTATTTTCATGCCCCGTTTTCAGCCGTATGTAGGTGTGTTGCATTTTCAGGGGAAGAAAGGGAAACTCAAAAATCTCAAAAGTGGAATTCTTTTCATTTGCAATATTTATACCATGACATACAGTTCTCAAAACATAGTATGTTGTTGCATGCCACCCCAATTACCAAGTAGTGCAAGATTCCAGGGGTCCAGGCATGCTTAATCCAGGGTTTATGTCTGCTTTTGGAAATGATGGACAGCAGCATCTTTATGATATATGGTTTATTTACACATATATACAACCTGGGCCTACGATGGAAGGGCTCATAGCATTAACACCCCAAGAAGGTCTTGAGTCTCCCATAAGTGCAGCCTTGGACTCAAGCAGAAATCAACCATGGCTCTTTGACCCTTAGCTGGATCCTTTCCCCTGCTTACATCACAGCAAACTCAAAAACTCTACTTCAAACTAACTATCCTGGCTGTTTAGCCATAATAATATGCTACACTCCAAGGCATGACCTCCATCTTCAAAGCCAGTCTACCTACTTCCATTAAGACTTTGGTCTTCTTACCAGGGGAATCTGATGGAATAAATCATGTGTTTCTTGTTGCCTTCTGGTCCACCATATACACATTGCTAGGCATTGCATCTACAGACCTTCTGCCCATATCTGGTAGCTCCCAAACTGTATTTGGACAAATTGTCCAAGGCGCAGGATTCATTTCTCTGTTTATTTTGATATCTCCTCCATCCTCCTTACCTTCTCTTCTAGATGATGTCTCTTTACCTCCCCCAGTCCACACTTCCCATTACGACACAGTCAAACATAATTAGCCTGGCATTAAATATGGAGGAAATTTTGTAACTACCAGTTGTTCTGTAGCCATGGTTACATCCGAGATTTATGCCGAACAACTCCAGTCCAGGCACGCACGAGCAGTTAGCAGGAACAGCGGTAGGGTAGCACTTTGTATGTATGTGCAGGTGTGCCGATGCGACGGTTTGCCAAAAAAAAAAAGAGGAGCCACAGGACGTGATGGGTAAGGGTTTGAAAAAGAGAGGGAGAGAGAGAGGGAAGGAAAGACAGCAGGAAAAGGAGGGAGGGAGGCAGATTGGTAGAGGGAATATTCAGTGACATTTAAGGTGCTAATATCCAGAAGTCAACCTTTAATTTGACAGCTTTTAGTGCTAGTTAATTTCGCTCATCCAGACGAGGTGTAGGAAATTTGCAGCACCTTTAAATTATCACGTTTTTCCACACTGCCTCGGGCCTATGTGGAATACCTGATCCGTACTTCGGTCCTGCCACCAGTACCACCCATTTCTCTCTCGCTAGCCTTCCCTCTCTCTCTCTTTCCCCTTCTTCTTCTTTTTTTCCAGGTCAGCTGAAGTAAAACTTTCGTTCCCTTTTGCAGACAATTAATCTTTACCTAATTGAAGCCGGGATGCTACAGGACGGCCCTCGCCGGGGCCTGTAAATCTCATTTAGCAAAGTGGATTCCAGGCACACGCAGCACCTAATGATGTGACAGGTGGGCTGCACCGCAAGACAGCAGCCTCAGAAAAGTTGATTCTCATTAGGCCCACGGAGTCCCGCAGCCAGTTTTTATGACGGCTGAAAAACACTAATCGCATCTGTTTGCTGCTGGGCGGGGTAAAGTGGGGTGGGGGTGGGTGGGAGGGAGAAGAACAGAAGAGGAGAGCTTGAGATAGAAATGCAAGAGATTAGGAGCGGGGAGAGGAAAGATACAATTCTTTTCTTTCATGAGTTAATATCCTTGACTCCTGCCCAAAAAAACAGCAGGTCTGCCTCCCACCATGAGATCAGCATCCATTCTGCTGACTCCTACAGGGTGCGAGCTTTCCTCCCCCCCCCTCCCAATTAACTGGTGCGGCAATGGAAAGGAGAGCAGGCCTTGTGTTGGGTGAACCAATTATTTTGAAGGGTATTAAGTCATCAGATTTACTTTTATCTTGATTGCATTGTGGAAATCGTGCATAATTAATGGTGGGAGCTTATTAGGAAAATGATTAGGCAAATTACACAGGTGTCGGATGCATTTTTTATGATAAATTTGCTAGAACAATCCTGCAATTCCATCTGTTCGGCTCATATCAGAATGTCACTCTGGAAGAAATTAATGGTGCAGAGTCACACCAAGTTACTGGCAGCCTCGATGGCAGATTTATGTAGCCCTCTTTCTTCTTCTTTTAAAAGATAAAGTTGAAAATTACCCAGGATTTTTTTTCCCCCTCCAGGAAATACTTGATGATTCAGTTCAATGAATTACATATTTCAGCTTTGTTTTAAATAATAATGACAATGATACCGATAAGAACAATAACCAGTTGGAAACAGTGTGGGGAGTATATTCCTCTCTATGTCAGGTTGATGGGTATGTAAATAAAGAACTATAATCAGAAAGAACTAACAATTCTTTCTGCCAGAGTGCTGACTGTATAGAAGCAGTTTGACCAGGTCTATGCCCCTCCAGCCCACAAAATGCACACACTGGCTGCATTCACACATGGGGTTTATCGTGTTAGTTTAACTGATTATAAAGCTTGTGCTTCTGTCACATTTTTTAATGTTCCCTTCACACTAGACACACCTCTTCGATCACATATTGACCACTATACCACCATGTAATGGTAAATCGTAGAATCACAGAATTCTTGAGTTGGAAGGGATCTTGAGGGTCATCTAGTTCAGCCCTCTGCACTGCAGGTATCTCGACTAGATCATACATGACAGATGGCCATCCAACCTCTGCTTAAAAACCTCCAAGAAAGGAGAGTTCACCACCTTCCAAGGGACTCCGTTCCACTATTAAACAGCTCTTCCCGCCAGAAAGTTCTTCCATTCTTGTAACTTTCTTCTAACTTGAATCCATTGTTTTGGGTCCTAGCCTTCAAAGTAGGAGAAAACAAGCTTGCTCCATCTTCTGTGCGGCAGCTCTTTAGATATTTGAAGATGGCTATCAAGGCTCCTCTTAGTCTCCTCTTCCTCTAGGCCAGTGGTGGTCAAACTTGGCCCTCCAGATGTTTTGGGACTACAACTCCCATTATCCCTAGCTAACAGGACCAGTGGTCAGGGATAATGGGAAGTGTAGTCCCATAACAACTGGAGGGCCAAGTTTGGCCACCATTGCTCTAGGCTAAGCATACCCAACTCCCTCAACTGTTCCTCATCAGGCTTGTTTTCCAGACCCTTTCTCATCTTGGTTTCCCCTCCTCTGCACACTTTCCAGCTTGTCATCCACACATGTCATTCCTCCATGCAATCACTCTCCCTCGGCATTTTGCCATTCTTCTCGGCTTTATCTTTTCAGCATGGCTTTCCGTGCTGAAACACCAGTTTGCTTTCTTACTAGGCAGACAGCATCCACAACCAGCCACAAGCCTTGAAATGGGCAGGGAGTGCCATTGTTCATCTTCCCCACCACCACCACCACCACTGACATGTGGGCCCCAGAAGGTTGCACAGGAAGGGAATGCAGCCCTCTGGCTGAAGAAGGTTCTCCATCACTGAACTAGATCATTAGAAATTGATGTGCAGGATTTGCATGTATCCTGTGAATGTCACTGACTTGTGCAGGAGTTTGTTGCAGGCATGCCTTTCACTAGCAAGCCCTCTCTTGTCTCAGATGTCTAATTCCCTCTTATAGGCCACTGATCCAATCAACCGATCAGGTTGCGTCTGGCTAAGCAGCTTGAAATCACACTTCCACACCCTGCCGGAATAGCCTGTGGATTATTCAGCAATATAGACGCATTGTATAGCGTAACAATTTATTTTAATGTAATGCTGCCCCCTTGTGCTTTTGTATACAGGAAAGTTGAGTCAACAGTGAAGGACTTATTTTAAAGCAAAGATCAGAAAAAACCCAAAATCCTAGCTTCTGCGCAGGCTTTTCTTTTTATAGGCAGGGGGCTTCGTCGCTTGGCTATGCAGTTTGTTGTCTCTCTTTAAGCAAGAGGCAAAGCTGTAGAAACAGTCAGAGTATGAAGGTGTATATAGCACCTTGTCACATTAGGATTCTATTATACTGCATTTACGAAGCAGAGGGAAGTGGCAGCAAGAGCCTGCAAATCGAAAGACTTCAAACGAATGCCACTGATTCTGAGGTCTCTGGAAGCCACAGGAGGCTGCCATCGGGAGTTTGGGACTGAAGTGTCACTAATCTGCAGATGACACCCAGCTCTATCTATCGGTTCCATCTGAATTGGGAGAGGCAGCTGAGGTTCTAGACAGGTGTTTTGGAGACAGTGACGGGCTGGACGGGGACCAACAAATTGAAACAGAATCCTGAAAAGACAGAGGTATGATGTGTTCTAAGTTTGCAAGAGCAGAAGGTAGGAAGACAGCCTTTTCTGGACTCCCTTGGAAGGAGCAGGTTCATAGCTTGGGGATATTCCTGGATCCAACATCATCACTTGAGGCTCAGGTGGCCTTGCTGGCTAGGAGTGAGTACTTTCAGCTCCAGCTGGTTTGTTAGCAACTATGTCCCCTTTTGGACAGAGATGTGTTGGCCAAGGTACTCTGTGATCTAATAACTTCCAGACTGGATTATCACAATGCACTCTACATGGGGCTGTCCATGCAAATGTCTTGGAAACTTCAACAGGAGCCAGAACTCATATTGCCCCTGTTTTAAAACAGCTGCTTTGGTTGACATGTTATTTCTGGGCCCAATGCAAGGTGTTCACACTAGTGTTTTAAACCCTATATGACTCAGGCCCCAATTATCCAAAAGATCTCCTTCTTTACAGACCCTTTTGAGTGTTAAGCTCAATGGAGACCCTCTTGGTAGTTCCACCATCCTCAGAAGTTTGGAGGGGGAAAGCAGGATAGGGTATTTTCTGCGGCAGCTGCTCAGTTGTGGAATTTGCTCTCCACAGCGGTAGGTCTGGCACCTTCATTATATAATAAACTCCCATGGTTTTCTGTGTTAACTGGGTTGCAAATGGATTTTTTCTGGAAGCAAACAAAATGGAAATAAGCACTAAATTGCTAAATTCAGCTAGTTTTATTGAAGTGGCTTTCACGTTGTGTGAAAGATCACATAAAATGTGGAAATTATCAGCTAAGGAAACATCAGGAAAGTGGAATAAAGTGTAAAGGAAAAGCCATGACTTGTTCTACTATGGACCCTTTTAATGGGTTGACCAGTTCTTGGAAGCCTCACAGGCAATCTAAGCAGGCAGAGAAATGATGTCATTCTCAGACTGTACCAAGTTAGACAACAAGTGTGTGTGGTTCATAAAAATAAGAGAAGAGTCCTGCTCTATTAGACCATCTCACAATGGCCATCCAAATGCCTATGAGAAGCCTGAAGGCAGGAGATAAGTGCAATAGCCTTTTTCACTGTTTTCCCCAGCATCTGTTATCTAGAGATATATTGTCTCTGAGCATGGAGGCTCAGTTTAGACATCATGGGTAGTTCCTAGTGAAAACCTTGGATACCTCTATATGCATTGTATATGCAATATAACAATCTGTGCCTCCAGATGGTGCTGTGGAGTCTTGTTTTTCCCTACCGGATTTCCCTGTTTAAATTTAGAACACGTGTAACTGAAATGCTTCTTTGACGTGTCTTGATCCGGCCCTTATCCTACCATGAATTTCTCTAATCCCCTTTAAAAAACAACCACACACACCTAAAACAGTGACCACAAGCACTATATATTGCGGCATCAAATTCCACCAATTCATTCTGCACTGTGTGGACAAATACCTTCTTTTGTCTGCCTGGAATTGTTTGCCAGACAATTTCATTCACTTCATTAACACTGGTATCAATTAGTACGTATGGGAAACAGCCTTACTAGAAAGCTAACCAATAGACTGAAACTGACACGGGGACAAAAAGAAGAGGTATGGCTCCCCTTTATCACATACACAGCCCAACAAGACAACAACATGAACCCACCGACAGCACACAATTCAATATGGCTAACTTAACCCAACAACCCCCAACACAAATAAATCCCACTGTAGCCGACCAAAGGCAATCAACCACACCCTAGACCACCCCAACCTGTCTCACCACCAAGGAAACATAACAAGCGACTAGAAAGAGAACATACCCAAGTGACGCTTACACAAAACCCCCACACATACACTAAGTAAAAGAGCATAAGCTTTTACTTATCCCACTTCCTCTCTCCCATTCCCCCATTCTTTCTTCCCAACCCTAGATTGCATTCAACAGCAATGTCTCACAACAAATGTAACTGATTTGTAGAAAACTCAACCTGAAGAAAGAGAGAATCTGTGTGCTTTTGTAAACAAGGAAAATACTTAATAAAAAATTATTTTAAAAGGAAAGAAAAGTGTTCCAACAATGGACAACAACAACAACAACAATATTTAAATGCTCCCCTGTGTAGAAGCAAGCAAGCAAACAAACAAACAAACAAAAAGAAGCAAATGACTGCACACAGAAAAGTAGCATGTTGGGACGAAAGCTAGGCAATTGCCTTCATCACTAAGATGTTGCTACATTTCTAGATGCATGTGGGGTGTATTTGTTTTTTAATGGAGGAACGTCTGTATTTTCAGTGAACTATTGCCTTCGGAATGGAGTCACCTATCCCTACCAGAGAGGAATGGTAAACCAAGCTGTTGGACTATGCCGAAATGGCAAAACTGACTGGAAGACTCAGGAACCAAGAAGACCAAAACTTCAATAAAGAATGGGAAAACTGTAATGCATATGAAGACATTAGCAGGATTTTAACAACCCTTCTAATGTAGCGAATATCATGGACAATATGGAAAGATACAAAATATGGATTATGAAATAATGTGCAGTTGAGAGGGTGTACAATAGGACCCATGGAGGGGAAAGGTAGGAAGTCCAGAGATTTGGTGAAATCTCAAAATATGGATATGTAATTTGGATTGTTATAAACCAATATCTGTAAATAAAAATTATTATTATATATATAAAAGGAATGGGGTTACCTAGTCACATGAACACAGCACTCTATGGTTCCATTCCTATGCTCGGCTGCCAGAAAATAAGTCTGACTGAATTTAATGAAACTGACTTCTGAGTGGTCATGTATAGCATTGCAGTGTGTCCACACTTACATCGTTTTAAAATAGGGCACAATCGTTTTGAGTCCCACTACAACCAAGCTGGTAAGTTTATCATTTTCAGAGTCAGGGATCATCAGGTGGTTTACCACTAAGAGAGCAGGGAAATTCTTATCCACGCAGGCATAGACGGAAAACATAATATGCACCAAATATTATAAGCTAGGATGGAGTGGTGAGTACACATTAACTTTGAAAAAAATCAGTTTTGATTCCGCCTCACGTTTATTGCAATGTTTTATTCATACAATATTCTTGCACTTCCCTTCAGTTTGCAAATATGAGTGGACGCCATGTGAACAAATGGTGCAGTTAATATGGATTCCCTTCCAAAAGATTTTTGTTTTCCAGCTTGTTCAGCATGAATGTCACAATGCAAGATCAGTTCATGGTGCAAAGCCAGGCAGAGGTCAGATTATGGTCAGTCTGTCTGCAGATCATGAGGACTGCTGTCCTGCCCATCAATATGGCAGCTCCAGAAGTTGGCAAAACAGGTCATTTGTTCAGGATGCCTGTGACCCTTGAAAAGGTGGTGGACTTCAACAGCCATCAGCCCCAGCCAAAATGGCCAAAGGTCAGAATGATCTGTAGCTGTCAAGGAGCAAGGCGTCAGGCAGGGAAGAGGCATGGGCAAAAATGATGAGACCTACTTGGCTGGTGGGACGCGGGTGGCGCTGTGGGTAAAAGCCTCAGCGCCTAGGGCTTGCCGATCGAAAGGTCGGCGGTTCGAATCCCTGCGGCGGGGTGCGCTCCCGTTGTTCGGTCCCAGTGCCTGCCAACCTAGCAGTTCGAAAGCACCCTCGGGTGCAAGTAGATAAATAGGGACCGCTTTATAGCGGGAAGGTAAACGGCATTTCCGTGTGCGGCTCTGGCTCGCCAGAGCAGCAATGTCATGCTGGCCACGTGACCCAGAAGTGTCTCTGGACAGCGCTGGCCCCTGGCCTCTTGAGTGAGATGGGCGCACAACCCTAGAGTCTGTCAAGACTGGCCCGTACGGGCAGGGGTACCTTTACCTTTTACTTGGCTGGTGGCTGCATCTTCTCAGGAGAAGGTAGGTCCAACACTGCAACTATCCTTCCTGATGGACACCTCATATGTTTTATGCCTCCGTTCAACAGTTCAGCAGGGAATCTGCTCCCTTGCAGAGTAGCCACTCAAGAAGGAGAAGAAGCCAGCCCTGTGCAGAATTAGGCCTTCCTGCTTAACAGCTGTGGGTTTGAGGACGGACAGACAGGAGAACCCCACAGAACAGCACATAGGAAGAGGGGGAATAATACAGAAAATGATGCAAATATTTATATGACATTAGCAGACTGAAAACAAACAAAAAACCCAACAATAGCAAATTCCGCTCATATTTGCTTGTTTGATTTCTGATCCTGATCTCAGACAAACCCTTGAATTGTGGGAGTTTCTGTCCCATATCATCAGACGTCTCTGACATTCCCAGCAGTGGTGGGCTTTGGGCTCTCAAGTTTCAGTGGTGCCCTGTGGAATGCAGAGACATGATCTTGTCCTTTGCCTCTGGTGGCAAAAGGTATTCAGCCAGCCCTGCTCATCACCCCTGGACAGCATTGGCTATGCTGCCTGGGGTTGATGGGAGATGGAGTTCAACAGCATCTGGAGGACCACAGCTTCCCTATCCTTGTACTAATTGATGGATTAATAGGTGAAAAGGCAGGCTATTAATCAGATATACCTTCTGTACTCAGCTGTTCAGCCAAGCATTTGATGGCTGAAAGATACCATTCCCAGCAACCTTGAATTTATTACCTGTGAGAGCATGCAAGTGTTTTTTAAATGTTCTCTTTTTTTAAAAAAAAAAAATTATTATGTTTCTATATTATATTTAATTGTAGAAATGAATTCCAGTCTCGTTGAATTTGTCCATGGCAAGCCTACGTTTGTTCAAAAATAATGTAACATAATAATTTAATATTTGTATTTTTCATGTTTGACTTCAAAACTGAACCCAATGTTCAATTGTTTTTCCAGTGAACGGGGGGTGGGGGGAGAGAGTTGCTGGTGCAACGTTTGGGCATAATCTAAGGAATGCAATATTCATAGGTGCAGATGAGGACAAGAATGTGAGCAACCTTCCTGGGAGATCTTTAGATAGTAATAGTCAGGGCTGGCTTGCCAATGAGACTGGGGAGGCAGTCACATCTTTGTGGCAGCTGGAAGGGGCAGCAGAGCCAGACTCCAAGGTGGGCACAATGCTTCACCTCCTAGGCTTGCCACCCACCTCCTCCTCTGATGCTCCACCGCCACAAAGAGGATGCAGTGGTGGGGCATAAGAGGAGCAGGTGGCAACAAGGAATCAGGATATGGAGGTAGGGGCATTGGAGAAGCAGATAGGGTATCAGAACAGATGGCAACAGGGCATCTTCTTTTCTTTCCTTTTTTTGCAGCAAAATATCATGTCCTGCCTGGTAAGGATAATACATTAAAGCCACATTCACACCATAAATTTTCAATGCTGTAATACTACAGTCTTGGGGTTCCCACAAAGAACTTTGTTAGCTGTAGTTTGTTATGTGTGCTGAGACAGTTGTTCGAAGACTGATTTGGTCCCCTCTGAAGATACTGTCACTCAAATTGGTACAATGGTTCCTGATATCAAAGAAGTGTTTGGGAACCATTGGGTGCCATTTTGAATCAAGGTGGTTGATGGAACCATACAGTTTTTCTCTTCTGGTGCATATCATGTTCTGAAAGTCTGCCCAGTGTGTGCAGTTTATGTCCCTCACATAACTATGTTTTCCTTAGTACAGGAATTTGGAGTGCTTCCCTGCACAATTTTAACATGCATGTGTGTGTCTCAGCATGTTTGTGTGTGTGTGTGTGTGTGTGTGTGTGTGTGTGTGTGTGTACAGAACCCTAGCTAAGAATGTCTATGCTATCCTCTTTGACTTGTTAAAGTAACCTTTTTTTAAAAGTTATAAGTTTCAGGCACGCATTACTGTTGAGGGAAAAGTAATTTGTTGTAATCATTTTTAATTATAGTTATTCTTAATTATCTTTGCGGTATGTTTAAACATTAAAATACAAACAGAGCTGCCATGGCACAGATGGCTCTTGCCTGCAATGCGGGCTGTCAAGCTTCATTTGAACACCACCGTCTTATTTTCCTCACAATTATAACTTCAGGCAATAACGTAGCTTTCATGCCACAGCCACTGATATAATTCTGCTTTAGGAACAATGTACTTGCCACAGAACCCTTTGCTTTCCATCACGAAAACCAGCATCTAAAGAAACTTCCATGTGCTTTTTCTCAAATGCTGTCATCCAGAACCATTAAGGTTGATCTTCACCATTACCTATGAGAACAGGCCTTGTGGTGGTTGATGGCATCTTTGGGCAATTGCCAGGGATCCTAACCTGCACCCAGAGCCCACCACGGATGCCTGTGTGGTGCTTTCAAAAATGCTCCTAATCACAGCAGGACTCCTCCAGCCACCATCTTTGTTTCCAGCAAAGCTCTAGAAATGGAATCATTCTGGGGAATGGTGAGGGACAATGGCCACTGTAAAAGCACAGCAACCTCATAAGGCAGTCACACCTTTGCAGTGAACGTAAGACTATAAGAAGAGCCTGTTTGGTTAGGCCAATGGCCCATCTAGTCCAGCATCCTTCTTCTCACAGTAGCCAATTAGATGCCTGTGGGAGACCAGCAGGCAGGGTCAGAGCCCACAAGCACTCCCCTCTCCTGTGTTTTCTAGCAACTGGCACTCAGAAGCATTGCTTCCTCTAGCTGCGGTGGCAGAGCATAGCCATCATGGCTAGTTGCCACCAGTAGCCCTATATTTCATGAATTTGCCTAATTCGCTTTTAAAGCCATCCAAGTTGTTGACCATCACTGCCTCTTGTGGGAGTGAGTTCCATGGTTTAACTATGTGCTTTGTGGAGAAGTGCTTCCTTTAGCCTGTCCTGAATCTTCCATCATTCAACTTCATTAGATCCCCACAAGTTCTAGCGCTATGAGAGAGGAAGAAAAACCTTTCTCCATCCACTTTCTCCACGCCACATGGAATTTTATAAATTTCTATCCTGTCACCTCAGATGGTGACAGCAGCCACGAAATTAAGAGACACCTGCTTCTTGGGAGGAAAGCAATGACCAACCTAGACAGCATCTTAAAAAGTAGAGACATCACCTTGCCAACAAAGGTCCGTATAGTAAAAGCTATGGTTTTCCCAGTAGTGATGTATGGAAGTGAGAGCTGGACCATAAAGAAGGCTGATCGCCGAAGAATTGATGCTTTTGAATTATGGTGCTGGAGGAGACTCTTGAGAGTCCCATGGACTGCAAGAAGATCAAACCTATCAATTCTGAAGGAAATCAGCCCTGAGTGCTCACTGGAAGGACAGATCGTGAAGCTGAGGCTCCAAGACTTTGGCCACCTCATGAGAAGAGAAGACTCCCTGGAAAAGACCCTGATGTTGGGAAAGATGGAGGGCACAAGGAGAAGGGGACGACAGAGGGCGAGATGGTTGGATAGTGTCTTCGAAGCTACAAACATGAGTCTGACCAAACTGTGGGAGGCAGTGGAAGACAGAAGTGCCTGGCGTGCTCTGGTCCATGGGGTCACGAAGAGTCGGACACGACTAAATGACTAAACAACAAAATCCTGTCACCTATTACTTGCCTTTTCTCTAAACCAAAAAAACCAAATGTGGCAGCCTCTCTTCATAGAGGAGTCCCTCCGTCTCCTTGATCATGTTGGTTGCTCTTTCCTGAACCTTCCCTAACTCTTATCTATCCACCATGTTCCATGTCAGCTCTGCATCTACAGTAATGTCGGAAGCAAAGATGGCGGCCATGAGCTGGATTGCACTAAGGGCAATCTCTCCCACAGCTGTGATAAACCCTAAGGGACTTTGCTCAGCGGGCTGCAGCTGCCTTCATATCTTCTTCTGACCAAGCCATGTATTTACCTGCTCTACATCTGACCTCATAATAAAGAATCTGTAACCAGACTCCTTATGTTTTTATGAAAGAAGGCAGGTGGACACCAGGAAAGGAAGCACTCTACAATGCAACTTTCTGTTTCAGGTCCCACTTCTTATTAGCTAAAGGTGAGGAAGCACCATCACTACTAAGTCTTTCAATCTGAATTTTGATCCTCCTGCATCAGTATGGGCATTACCATATTTCTTCCTTCCTTCATTAAATATGAATAGTTATATACAGTGGTGCCCCGCAAGACGAATGCCTCGCAAGACGGAAAACCCGCTAGACGAAAGGGTTTTCTGTTTTGGAGGTGCTTCGCAAAACAAATTTGCTATGGGCTTGCTTCGCAAGACGAAAATGTCTTGCGAGTTCCTGCGGGGTTTCCCCCCCCTTTCCCCCAAGCCACTAAGCCGCTTATCAGCTGATCTGCTAAGCCGCTTATCAGCTGATCCGCTAAGCCCGCTAAGCCCGCTAAGCCGCTAATAGCACTAAGCCGCTAAGCCGCTAATGGGCTTGCTTCCACTGTATTGCCCTTCACTTTGCATTCACAGGGTGGTGGACAGAAATAAAACAAGTACAATGCTGGTTAAAACAATACAAAAATAATATTTCGACAATATAAAAGCACAACATCACAAAAGCAGTAAGGGGAGGGGAAACCCATCAGATGAATCCAAACTCTCCTACTTTGCTCAGAAAGCTTGGTGGAAGAATATGTATTTACCTGTCATCTGAAAGAATGGGGTGAAGTAGCATAATACCCCTTGGAAGGGAGGGAGTTCCATATATGCAGAGCCACCACTGAAAAGGCCCTTCTCTGGGCCCCTGCTCTTCATATCTCATCCATTGCAGGGACCTCTAGAAGGGACTCATTTGCTGATCATGGCAAGACAGACAGAGTGTTATGGGAGATGGCACTCTTGCCATTTTTTTTCAGAAGATCTGGTATATGAACAGCTTTGTATGTTACATGAAAGGAACACTGGCAACCTCTGGCATTTTTTCCCCAGCTGCTGACAGATGGCAGTTGCTAGCACAGTCAGAAGGTGGACTTGCGCAGAAAAGTTGGAAGAACACAGAAAGTATAACTTTCCTACACAGGGACTCTGCTAGCCAGCTATGAAGGAATCGTGCATAGGCCGCTGGCAAGACTTCTTTGTCAAATCCAAAGCTGTTCTTAGCCCTGGCCAAGACAGCAGCAACACCAATATTCCTTTGCGTTTCTGATAATTGGGAGGATCTGCTAATTGTCACACTTCTCTCCTTCTACCAGGGCCACCAAGCCAGATTCTCCTGTGTTTTACAAATATGGGAGTTGTGGAGCGGAGAGGCTTTTAAAGAAATCTTCTCATGCAAAACGGTTGCGTGTCTCGTACATGTTTGTTGATTGCTTAACAAGAATTTATCTGGTTGTTTTGCTATAATGTTTGCAAATGTAAAGTGGGAGGCATGTTCGTTTTCTTTTTTAAAATGACACTTCTAATCTGATCAGAAGAGTGCCATGGAAAAGGATAGCTTGGATAGAACAGGCTTATCAGACGCCAAGGACACAACATGCATACAATTTGTTTCATTACTCCTCTTAAAGCAGCTGCACTGTGAGGGGGAGAAATTTGAGGACACAAATCCACAGATGCCAGCAACACACTAGATGTAGTTCACAAAACACAAGAGGTTACCCAGTCTTGGTGCCAGAAAAAGCATGCGAGGAGCCAAAGTGTGTTCTATTCAAGGCACAGGACCTCTCAGAACAAAATCACAAACTAGCTATTAAATGCCAAACGATTCAGTGTTTTAAATACAAATCAAATCAAAACTTCCTCAGACTTCAAAGTTCCAAATCTACAATTGCCCTAGATTTCATTAAACTCAGATGTCGGCTCAGAAACTGTGCTTTATGTGTGTGTTTGTGGGAGGGCACACCTTCTGGTATATCATGTTTCATACATGTTTCCAAGGTGGCCACATGCATTGCCCAGAAAGAGGACACGGATTTCCATCAAACATGTACATGCTAATTTATATGTCGAGATGCAGAATTAGAAATAATTGCTTTAGGGTTGTAATCAATGGTGCCACTCAGCTGACAGTATGGCTTTCACCAGTGAAACAAAGAGGGAAGCAATTTCCAACTATTTCCCTTCTCACTTGCCCCCCCCCAACCTGCTCTAGAGGGTTGGGGGACTCTCCATAGCAGATTTTTTTTGGGGGGGGTGGGCAGAGAGCTGTAAAAGGAAGGTTGAATCACCCAGAGTTGCTTCCATCCACATTACACTAACAGAAACTTTATCCTCAGCTGAGCAACACCATTAGAGACAACCTTATAACAGAAATAGAAATACGAAACATTTCACCATAGCTGGGAAGGCTCTGACCAGGAGACCTTGGTGCCAGCTCAATCTGCTGTCCAATCTGCCAATAGCCAACTTCAAGACCCCTGCTCTCTCTTTTTATGGTTCTGTATAATAAAAGCAGACTTGGACTAAGGATAGTCTTCAAATAGACGATTGTCCTCTGTAAAGTAGGGAACATGTTTACCTTACCAAGTTTAACTTTCCGATTTCCACAGCTAGGGCTTTGCTTCATGTCCCTAAGAACATCTGAGCCATGCTGAATCAGGCCAAAGGCCCATCTAGTCCAGCATCCTGTTCTCTTAATGGCCAACCAGATGCCCACAGAAAGCCCACAAGCAGGACCAAGTGCAACATCCTTCTCCCCACTTGTGATTTCAAGCAATTGGCACAGTGGAGGCAGAGCATTCCTGTTGCTGCTATAGCTATTGACAGCCTTCTTTTCCATGAATTCGTCTAATCCCCTTCTAAAGGCATTGCCTTGTAAAGTACATTTCTGAGCACAATGCAAAGTGTTGGTGCTAACTTTTAAAGCCCTAAATAGCCTCAAAGGCCCAGTATACCTGAAGGAGCTTCTCCACCCCATCGTTCAGCCCTGACACTGAGGTCCAGCTCTGATGGGCCTTCTGGCGGTTCCCTCACTGCAAGAAGTGAGGTTACAGGGAACCAGGCAGAGTGCCTTCTTGGTAGTGGCACCCACCCTGTGGAATGCCCTCCCATCAGATATCAAGGAAATAAACAACTGACATCCCATAGTTTAACTATGTGTGGAGAAGTATTTCCTTTTGCGTGTCCTGGTTCTTCCATGTTATTTTAGACACTGGAAAGACATGCTGGTCCACAGCTGATCTGCAGCTTCCTCACCTGACCTCAGTTGTACCTCACTTCCTGCATTTTTCTCCTTTTCCTCTAGTTCCTGTGTCTCCACCACACTAAAGACAATTGAATTTCCAAACTTCCTCTGGTTGGGTGGGCAGGTTTGGTAAGTAGCACCTCACTTTTATCTCTCAGGTTTGCAAAGTCATAGCTCAGTCACAGAATTCATGTCTTGCAAACCAAAGGGCTAGGGAAACCAAATTAGGCCTGGGGAAGATGCCTGCCTGAACCCAGGAGAGCTGCTGACGGAGGTTTCTATACAAATAGACACACAGGGAGTGTGCTGGGCCTGGGGGTTAACCCGAGCAATGCCATCCAGGTCCGGTCCCGAATCCAAGGATTCTGCCAGGAGTCAGTCTGACAGGGCCAAGGCAGGAAACCAGGCTAGGTCAGGCACAAGGTCTCAGGCAGGTTCTAGCAAACAGCAATGTTTCTCCTGCAACCTGGGGCAGGGTCCGACAGCCTTTTGTCTTTCTCGGGGTGGCTCACCTCCCTGCCTCACCCGAAGGCAAGCACTCCTCCTGCGAGTACTTAGGTCTCTCCTTCTCTCAGACCTTAGTCTCTGCAGCTCGGGAGACGTTGGTGGGTTACTAGACCCAGGGGCCGCCTCAGCCTCTCCTGACCCAACTGGTAGTGGAGCAGCCGTAAGTGATGGCCCAGCTGAAGGCAACGAGGTAATCCCCGCATCTGGAGCCAGGGCAGGCTCAGGCCCCTGACTCAGCCCAGCTGGTGCTTGTTGCAGGGGAACTTGTGCAGACTGGGGTTCTTCAGAATCAGGCCCCAGACTTGGTCCAGTTGCCACCTGAGGCAAATGATCCAGTGCGGACTGAGACTCCTCTGGTTCCGAGTCTGAGCCCAAGTCCCAGGCCATTACAGAGAAATGCACACACGCATTTCTTCATCCAAGCAAGTAAGAGGCATTATCACAGCACAAGGACACATTTCAGCCATGCAAAATCACTAGAGGAGGATGTGGCACAGGGGAGTGAGGGGGATAGGCTAGGGAAAGGGAATTTGATCTGAAAAGGGGATGTGACCTGGAGGGAGGTCTGGGGGCCAGATGGAGAGGCTTGGAGGACTGCATTGGCCCTGGACATGAAGGTCCTCATCCCTGCTATAAGGTGACCTCTAGTGCCCAGGAACTTCATGTTCTCATTGGAACCCCTCCATGCCATAACCACTAGATTAATGATCTGCAGAGGAGTTATTCTAAAACGTGGAGAAAAACATTATTCAGAACCTGTCCGGGGAAGCCGCAGTTGTGATTTGCTTTTGAAAGCAACATGAGGAAATTGAATTTCCTGTTGCCACAAGACCAGCCCTTAACTGTTTAATTTTATTGTCAACCTAAAATAATTAAGCAATTGATCAAAAGCAAGCCACAGATTTAAAGCATCTCATTGTACTCTCACAAGACCTATTGCAGCTAAAAGAAATCATTAACATATTTACCCACTACAAATTGAGCCCGGGCTTTTTTACCAGACCCTCCCAAATGTAGCTATCTCTAGAAGTTACAGTGTCTGCTTCCTCCGTTGGCATACTAGCTGCTGCTGTGTGTGTCATATTTAACGCCAGAGCGTATTATCCGAGTGTCATGTCGTGGCAGCTGGCCGAGTGCCAACCTCCTCGCTGCAGGATCCAATCTAACAATTTTGCAAGTATATATTGACCCGCAAAATTATATAGCATGCTGAAACAAATGCAGAGGCTCAAAATGCCTAAATGGGCATGAATGCGGGTTTTCCAGGTAGGTTGAGAAATGTGCATTTTTGAATGAAAGGATTCCCAACATCTGGCAAGGCAAATGTAGTTTGTTTTCTTTCTTCCCCTCTCGATCCTCCACCCAGAAAGGAAGGGTTGTTCTCAGAGTTCAGAAACACTTTGCAGCCAGGCAAAAGCACTTGCAATGCAAAGCAGGGGTGTAGCCTGGGGAGCATCCTGAGAGATAGCTAGAGGGACCTAGATGCTACATTCCCTTTCCAGGGGTTCTAGGCAAATGCCAGTAATGGGCAGGGCCAGAGGCAGAAGAGAGCAATGAAATTAATACAGATCTTCCTTTGTACAGAAGACTCCACACACAACTCACACGTTTTTCCCTATCCTCTGCCCAGACAAGCAAGAGGCATCATCAGAGTTCTAGCCAGGCAAAAACACTTAAGAAAGGTGCAGATCCAGTGAAGTGGTGTGGCTTGGTGAAAGGGTACGGCCCGCAAAGATTCCCAAGGGCCAGATCAAGAGGCCCTTTGGACACTGGACCTGAGATTCCCCACCCTTGGACAAGACCGTCATTGGCCACCAGCTTTGCTCCCACTTTGCGCTCCCCCAGTGGTGAAATCTGAGAGTGATGTTTGAGCGTAGCCCTAAATAAGAGTGAGTCGGTGTGGTTTCTGCAAACCAAGGGCCATCAAGCAAACCCAAAGTGACTTTTGCACAAAAGTAACGTCTCCCACCAGCTCCAATTTATATCACACAGGGTTAATAATTTGAATGAGTTTATGCAGTGCATTTGGTAGAAAATATTTGTATAAAAATAAAATAAAATAAAATCGAGGAACTCTTTTTTTATTCTCACTGAGTTTCTGATGTTGCTGTTAAGACCTTTTCTGGAACAGATGGTTGATTCCTGGTTTCCTTTTCCTTTTCCTTTAATGCACATGCTGTTAACACTTGACCTCGTGTGTTCTCTTTGGATAATGATCCAAGCATCATTAGAGGGGAGGGGGAGGGGAATGCTGTTGGTTTTTTTTTTTTTTTAATGCTCCTGTTAACACCCGAAATTTAACTCACTATAAGCAAAGTCAGGCATTCTTGTTAAGTATAATGCTGTGTAAGCAACTGCGTGGCTCTCGGGAACACGTGAATTGCCAGAACCATATTCACACATGGAGATGAACAAATGGAGAGCGGGAGCAGAATGGGAGCAGAATGCAGACACTACAATACAAGCCATAAGCATGCAGCCTTTCTCACAAACTCAAGGACATAACTGTTAGAATTCCTGCTCCGTGATTGCAGTCATGGGATTTTTGTCTATCACATGACGGTATATGTTTTGACTCCACAGAGTGGGAAGTGACAGAGATAGGATGTTTGTGTTACTGTGTTCCGTGAAGTGGGACTATTGTCCTTTCTTCTTTTTCTCTTTGCTGTCTGATGCTAGAGAGGGAGCCATGCTGCAGTGCTCCATACGTGTTTATATGTAAATAAAGTCAATTAGCCAAAATGCTGAGTTGCTGAGGCCTGTCATGCGAACTGCGCAGACTCTGCAGATCCCTAAGTGTGCTGGTGTCTGTTGGCATCACTCGCTGTGATGTTCGGGCTGAAGAAAGCTTTTGAAGCTCCCAAACGATCGACCAGGAGGGGAGAGAACATGCCAGTCGGGCATGTTTCTCTACCAGGGTCCTACTCGAGTGTAGGATGAGCTCCTGACAATAACAACATAAAGACATAAGATGAGCTTGCTGGATTGGACAAGTGGCCCATCTAGTTCTCACAGTGGCTGTTGGGAAGCCTGCAAGATGGACATTAGTGCAACAGAACTGTGCCCACCTGCAAATCCCAGCAACTGGCTTTCAGAGACATACCACCTCTGATAGTGGTGGTGGAACACAGCCATTGTGGTTAATAGACATTGATGGACTTGTCCTCCATTAATTTGTCCAATCCTTCTAAAGCCATCCAAGTTGATGGCCATCACTGCCTCCAATGGGAGAGAGTTCCATAGTTTAACTATGTGCTGAATGAAGAAGTGTTTTCTTCTATCTGTCCCAAATTTTACATCATTCATTGGATGTCCATGGATTCCAGTGTTATGAGAGGCAGGGCCCCTGGTCAAACATACAGAGCCTATGAGTGTTAGAGTTACAGTCCTCTGTACTGAAGATGTCCTCTGTTTGATGGCTGTCCAGTCCAAGTCTGGTTTAAAGATAAGGAAACATGATAAAAGAAGAACAAGAGCCTTGAAGTTGTTCACCCCGAGTTAGCAGTACCTGGTCAGCAGACTAAGCCACCACTGTGGTGATAGTCACTATATTTCTATTTCAATCACAGTCATATTACTTCTAACTCTGTGTCTAGGTCTATATTAGCTGCAATGCATCCGATGAGATGCACTTTGTAGCTCCATGGAAGCTCACATCCATATTGCATGTATAAATAAGTGAAGTCCACCAGAACCTGAGGTCCAACATACCTGTTGTATTCCCAGTGGAGACACCCTCTATACCTACATAGTCCTGAAACAGAGCAATGGACCTTTGGACTGAGTTGAAAAATATGACTAGCAATTGGATTTTTTTATAGGTCATACTTGATGGACACAGCAGAATGATTTGAATCATCACAGTTGCTGCAATCTTGATCTGATGCCCTTCTCCATGTGCTCCCTCCATGTGAGGTCCACAGAGTGGCAACAAGAGAACATTTACAATGGTGGCTTCCCCCTTGTGGAATGCTCTCTCCAAGGAGGCTTGCCTAGTGCCCTCAATGTCTAGTTTTAGGCACCAGACAAACCTTTCTCACCTGGGCTATTGGCCCTTAGCTGAAGGGTCTTTAAATATTTGTGGCCTCTTCTGGTGGGGGAAGATCTGCTAGACCTGCCATTTAACTGAACAGATGTGTGTGTGTTTAGATTTTTATTGATTATGTTTATTGTAATTTTGAGTCATTTTTATGAGTAAAGCAACAACAAAGCCACTCCCGACCTAAAGAGGGGGTGGGGTTGCGGGCTCACAGCCCCGTCTATGTTCTCGCAGGGCTGGGGCAGCCCCGCGGGACGCAGGGATTCCCCGGGCTCATCAATATTCATCACCCACGGGACAGCCAATCAACAGACGGGAGGGGCGGGCTTAGTAGGTGCTCTTAAGGTCGGGGCAGCCCCAGCTCACCCCTTTCTCTCCCTCACAGCTGCAGCGGTTTCCCACCCACCCTCCCTTTAGGCTTGCTATGGACTTTGCTATGGGCTTCGGCTGGTCGCCGCCAGGGGCCTGGTAGGAGTTTTTCCATTTGGCTAATTGGCTGTGATTTAAAGCCACTTGGTTTTTTCGCCTACCTCATAGCAAAACGTCACAACTTCCCGGTTTTGGCAGTTAGGCATTGGCAGGGGTTTTGTTATGCAAATGAGGTCGGGGGGGGGGAGGAACGCCATCACCTCCCCCAAATCTTGAAGGGTAGTTCGTTAAAGGACTCCGAGGGGTGTCGCCTCGTCCAAAACCTACGGAGGCTAGGGCCTAAAGCGCGCTCCCGAGCGGTAACCCCTTGGGGAGCGCCTACGGATGTGCATCTCGGGGGGCTCCCCCTGTTGGTGCTTAACCCTTCCCGGTTAGACCGGATAGTCTGTTAGGGCCAATGCCTAAAGCCAATACCACTCTTACCTGTAATCAATAAAGTTGTGGCCATTTACGCCCATTAACCTTACTACTTGTGTCCTGTGTCTTTATTTAATACATCTGTGGGAGGGGGCGGGAATTGCCACGCAACAACAATTTACTTTGAAATGTTCTCCCCGCATCAAGCTGTTCTCCGATCTCAATCTTCCCTCAGGCTTGGAGGAAGTTGCCGATGGAGAGGACACATCTCTTGTGGGGTTTCAATCTCTATTCCTGAACCTTGTTCAGACTCTGTGAATTCAGAAGATACATCCATATCTCCTTCACTGGCTACAGAATTGGTGGGTGGCTCTCAAAGAGCAGAGTGATTGGGCCAAAAGCAAGACTGAACCAGCCACACTGCACTGAGGCAAGAGCTCCAACCACTGCTTTGCCCAAGAGCCGGTTGCATCTCTGCCTTCCTTGCTGTTACCATGCTTTGCCAGATGTGACTCTGCTACATCTGAGGGGTGTTGCCTAACTGTGCTGGTCACCTAGAAATGAGTGGCTGCTCAGAAGCCAACTTCGCCCAACAGCCTTAAGTTAGGACAGAATAGGACAACCCCTTTTGAATATCAGCTTGCAGACAAAGTCATTTAGCAGCAGAAGAAGCTGCTTTATACTGAGTGAGACCACTGGGTCCATCTAGCTCAGCAGTGTCTACACTGGCTGGCAGCACCTCTCCAGGACAGCGAGTCTCTCCCAGCCCTACCTGGAGATGCCAGGAATTGAACCAGGGACCTTCTGCATTCAAAGCAGATGTTCTACCACTGAGCTGTATCCCTTCCCCAATTCTTTCTGTGTAGATGCAACATAGAAGCCAGCTTCTATTTGTTGTTCTGAGGACAGAGAAGAAGAATCCTCATCCAACCCGGAAGTCCACTTTAGGTAGTCCTATGCAGTTTGCTTGATGGGAAATACATAAAGTTCCATATAACTTTGGGGCAGGGAAGTTTAAATTCATTCCGCTTAAGTACAAGTCCTTGTAGCAAGAAAGATACAGAGTGAAATTGCTTCTGCAAAAGATATGTCCATAATAGCTTGGGTAAATTTCATAGTTTTCCCAGGAAAAAAAAAACCAATTAAGCAACATTAATGTTTGAAGAAAGAAAGAAAAATTAAGATTACAAATGTCATGCACATCTGCAGAGATGGAGCCAGATGTTTCTGTGTATTGACTCATTTAAACATTTGGGATATTCCTGCTGAGAGAATATGAGGACTCTATTAAAAAGATATTTAGTTTTTCAGATTACTAAAATTATAGTCATCAACCAACTCTACAATAGGCATGTAACAAAAAAGAAAAAAACCAACATTTATATGAGTTGTGAATAGCAGATTATGTTGCACCCCTGCCATTATATGTTTTTATTAATCAGTTGGCATTTTCCAGCTGGCAGGGGGTTGGACTATGTGGCCCACAGCGTCCCTTCCAACTCTACGATTCTATAATTCTATGAAATACCCTTATAATAAATAAAAAACCAGGTAAGTTAAAGAAACAGCAATGTTGGTGTAATGTTGACCTATTGCCACCACTTTGGCTTCTACTCCTTTCCACACATTTCCTTCCCAGTGATAGTCACCTCTATTCTCCTCACAGAGCTACAATCCCCAGATTTCCCTGCGGAGAGGGATAGACTGTTAAACCCAACAACTCTCAGCACCCTTAACATACCACAACTCCCAGAATTCTTTGCGGGGGAAGCCATGGCTGTTTAAAGTGGCATCAGGGTTCTTTTTTTTATGTATGGTGTGAATGCGGCCAGAGAATTGAGATGGTTTTAACTAGCCCTTCCCCTTCTCTCTGCTTTGGGTAATTCCCAGATTCCTCATTCACTACGAGGTTGTGGTTGTGTGTGCAGATTTCAGCGCACACCAGAATGCTGATAGCTGCTTGTTCCTTGCATCCCCATCATTTGCCCTGTGTCACGGCTAAAAAAGGTTAATACACCTGTCACGTGCCAGCGCTCAGTATCTAGCGGTTATTATTCACACATTGACAAACTGGATGGATTGCAAGGGGCCGTGGAAAAAAAAAGTTATTAAGGCATTAGAAGTATTGACTAATAAAGGAAGATTAACAGTCTGACCCTGCAGGCAAACCTCGCCTATAATTCCCACTGAAGGTAGGAAGGGACAGTTCCCAGGCTCACATTTTCACAGCATTTCATCCTGCGGTTTATCACCATGGATCCCTCGCTGCGTCAGCATTGGTAGAACTGCATATTAGGTTGTTGGAATGTCAAGGGAGGTACATAGGAACAGAAGAAGCTGCCTTGTACAGAGTTAGACCTGTGCCCTATCTAGATCAGTATTGCCTACAGCAATAGGTTTCAGGCAGGGTTCTGTCCTGGCCCTACCTGCTGATGCCAGGGATTGAACCTGGAACCTTCTGCATGCAAAGAAGAAGAAGAGGAGGAGGAGGAGGAGGAGGAGGAGGAGGAGGAGGAGTTTGGACTTGATATCCCGCCTTTCACTACCCTTTAAGGAGTCTCAAAGCAGCTAACAATCTCCTTTTCCCTTCCTCCCCCACAACAAACACTCTGTGAGGTGAGTGGGGCTGAGAGACTTCAGAGAAGTGTGACTGGCCCAAGGTCACCCAGCAGCTGCATGTGGAGGAGCAGGGACGCAAACCTGGTTCACCAGATTACGAGTCCACCGCTCTTAACCACTACACCACACTGGTTCTCTGCCATCGAGCTGTGTCTCTTCCCCATAAAACTGGGGCGGAGGGGGATTTCTTTTGTTGCTTGTTTGTTGAAGCCTTTTTACCTAACCCTTTAGCTGGGGAAGGCTTGCAAATATCAGTAATAAGACAGGCCCTGCACTCAACATGCAAGTCCCAACACAAAGGGGGTGGGTGGAGCAGACACTACCTCTTGATTTCTTATAACAGCTAGGTGAAAGCAAAAGTGTTCAAGGAGATGAAGAGGCAAAACTCACAGAATGGCAGCTGCCAGGTTATGAAGAAGGAAGGAGTTGGATGTGGTTGAATTCTCAACAGAGCCAATGAAGGTGCCCTGCTTCTCTTCACTCCCTGTGATGTTTCCTGGTTCTGCCAAGTGACTATAGATAGTGCCCTATTTGTATGTTTTCTGGATTCACACTTTAACTAGGAGAATTTCTAAAATGAAATCCTGGAGATGGAATACATGCAGGATGACCACAGCTTTCAAATTTGATTATTTCATTTGAATCTCACCACCCCAGGTTACCAAAACATAAGAAGAACCTGTTGGATCAAGCCAATGGCCCGTCTAGTCCAGCATCCTGTTCTCCCAGTGGCCAACCAGATTTCAGTTGCAGGATCCATGCACAAAAGCACTCCCATGTTTTCCAGCATTCAGAGGCATTACTGCCTATGCCCGTAGAGGCGGAGCACGGCCATCATGACTAATAGCCATTGAGAGCCTTATCCTCCATATCTTTTGTCCAATCAGCTTTTAGAGATGGTTGGTCATCGTCACGGCCTCCTATGGAAATGAGTTCCATATTCCAACTGACTCCAGAAGTCATCTATAGTATTAAGAGAATTCCCGCAAAGAAGAATTCCTGGTGGGATTGTGTTGTTACACACACCTCGATTCTCCAAACAGTGAGAAGTTTCAGGAACTCTGCTTTTGGTGGGGTGGGGTGGGGGAGTGAGTTTGTTGCACAAGCCCTCCCCAAAATTGAACAACTTGTGTATGTTGGTAAGTGATTGAATCCTACCTGAGAATAAACACTGTCTGCTGTTAACCCTGAGTGATTTTTCAGTGAAACCCATGCTTCAATATACTGACACCGTGCTGTTAGCACAGCAGGGCTGTGATGTGTGTGTGTGTGGCTGCATTTTACTACAGCTGAATTTAGTAAAAGGGTCTCATCCCTGATCTACAAGAGCTGTCACTTTTCAGGGTAAGCATGTCATTCCCATTGTTCTGGGCGAGTCCAGATGACTTTTTAGGGGAATGGGAAGAAATGCAAGGCTAATGTTGAGAGAATGCAAGCATTAATAAATTAAGAGGGGGGGGGGAAGGATCCAAAAGAGGAGAGAGAATTAGAAAGGAAACTTGATCCGGTGATGGGATAAGCAAAGAGGGAGACAGGCAGCTGATAGAGAGAGGGGCTGCAGCCAGACTCTCTGGGGCTGGGTACATGCAATCCTCTCCTAGAGCTTTTGCCTAGTAGCGACAGACATCCTGTATTATTGGCTGGCCTCACTGTTGGGGCCATTGATAACCATATGAGACCTTGGAGCTAAATTGAGTCAAGTACTTTCTGAGCCATTCATGGAGGGTTGGAGTCAGGCTGTCTGTCCGTTCTAATCCACAGTGCAAGCACCTAGGGTTTAATCGGAACAAAGGGACTTATGACTGCAAGTATATCACTATATTGGCGTATCGTATCGACTTTCTGATAATGTTCTAAAGCCAGTCGGGTAAGAAAGAGAAAGTGCCACTGGGTACATATTGTGGCATCAATTCTCTGCCAGACCCATCAATTGAATTTATATATTACCTCCAGCTGCGCGCTTAAAATCTATCGCTTCGCTCCCTCTAGTGCAGAGCTCACAGTTTAAGTAATTGCAAATACAAATGAATTTTAAAAGGATTTAGCAGGCTTTAAATTAAAAATGTGTGAACATTGTTGTTTTTTAAGCACTTTCAGTTATTTAGTAATTTAACTCAACACATTCGCATTTGGCTCGTCTCCCATGACTGTAGGTTTTTATTGTGGCCTTGGTGAGCGAGAAAGATCTGCAGCAATGAAACTGGGTGGGAGATCCGAAAAGGTGCCGTAAAATGTTGTCAGCGAAGAAGCGGACTGGCTGCTTTGCTTTCATCAGTGAGAACCAGTTGTGGGAGACCACCGCACAACAAATCCACCAGGGCAATAGACTTCTAGTTTTTATTCTCTCTCCCCACCTTGCATTTCTCCATGTGCTTTCCAGAGTGAATTTTGGAAGTACAAGGGTGGGGCTGCAGGGGAAGGAAAAGGGGGGGTGGGAAGCCCTGTGCCATGAGTAGATGCCCATTTGCACTGTGCCAGATGTCGCCCTTTGTCTACAAGGTACCCTAATTCATTCCAAAGTTCCACCCTGTGGATTATCAGCTTCTGATACTGATGCAGCCCATGTAAGACCTAGGACTAGAGAACTGAAAGGAGACATACTCTGGGCTCTACCACTGGACAGGGGACCAAGGGGCATTGCATGGCGATATAAGAAGGCATCATTTCATGTCATGAACCACCCTGAGATCTATGGGTATAGGGAGGCATGCAAATTAAATAAACAATAAATCAATCAGTAATCATTTCCCACTCTGTCATATATTTGTTGTACGCAGCACTGTTTCCACTCTGCTGCAGTTTGTCTTACGCCAGAAAATGATGTTATTTGTCTTGCTGTCAACTGTGACCAGTGATTTATTATGTAAACTATCTTGTGATAATCTTATTTTACCCCATTTATTTCAGAGCAAAGGAAACACAATGCAGATTGGTCAGGAGATGCAATCAATTATGTATTGTGATTTGTACACGATTGGGCTTGCTGGATTGATTTCCATTTTGGTCATGGGATGAATAAGCAGGCACAGGCTATTTCCACCCCCATTTCCATTTTTTTGTTGGAAATTCCCAGCACCCCTACCACCGGAAGGCTGAATCCCTTGCCTAGGTGGTGCATTGCCATAAGGAGGAGATGAGCCTTCCTTGTATTAACTTAAAGGTAAAGGGACTCCTGACCATTAGATCCAGCCATGGACGACTCTGGGGTTATGGCACTCATCTCACTCTACTGGCCGAAGGAGCCGGTGTACAGCTTCCGGGTCATGTGGCCAGCATGACTAAGCCACTTCTGGTGAGCCAGAGCAGTGCACAGAAACACCATTTACCTTCCCTCTGGAGCTGTACCTGCTTATCTACTTGCACTTTGACGTGCTTTTGAACTGCTAGGTTGGCAGGATGTATTAACTTACAAGGCCCTTAACAACTAGGGTCTAGGACTGCTTGATTCTTTTTAACCCTGCTCAATCCCTGAGATCTTCAGGGAAGCCTCTTTTAGTGGTCCCCCATGGCTCAGATGTACAGCTCATACCTACCAGAAGTCATTCATTGGATTTTGTGACCCATTTCTATGAAGCTCCCCGTCTGCTGAGATCAGACAACCCCCCTCCCCACTGAACTTTAGGCACTTGGAGAAGATGCATTTTTTCCACTGTTGCAGTTGACCACCAAGGTGTATTGCAAGCTCTTCAGTTCTGTATGCACAGCTAATTCAGATATCACATTTGTGTCTTTTCTTCTTTTTCATGAAACAACAACTCAGTAAAGTCACTGAGTTAGATTGGTTAAATTCACAGAGGCTAAGGCAGCTCATGGCAACTAATAGTGATGATGGCTATATTCAATCTTTAGGTTCAAAGGCAATGTGACTGAATAATACAAGTTACTGAAGAGTGACAGCATGAGAGAGCTATTGTCTTTGTGATCTAGTATGGGATAGTAGTTAGATTAAAAGACTAGGACCTAGGAAACCAGGGTTCAAATCCCCACTTGATCATGGAGTGCACTGGATTATATTGGGCCGGTCTCCAACTCTTAGCCTAACTTACCTCTCAGGGTTGCATTGAGGATAAAATGAGAAGAGACGGATGACATCATGAGCTCTTTGGAGGAAAAGTGGGATATATCTCTATCTCTATCTCTATCTCTATATCTATATCTATATCTATATCTATATCTATATCTCTATCTATCTATCTACCTACCTACCTACCTATCTATCTATCTATCTATATATATATATATATCACGTGTGGGCTTCCCGGGGCATCTGGTTACAATGGATACAATGCTGGATGTCATAGTTAGTCAAATCCAACAGAGTTTCACCAGATCCTCAAGCATGGCTACATGTATGCAGTCTGATGATGTGGACCTGGGGATTTGTGGCCTGAGAGATTAATCCAATCCTGGCATTAGGAGGGAAATAAAACAGGTCATCTCATACTTCCTTCTGAAAGCAGTGGTCCAAGAAAAGATACAGGAGAAGAAGATGCAGTTGTGGTCAGGAGGCCCCATATTTTTCCAGCCTCTCTGCAGCTTCCATGGTCAGCATAGCAGTTTAAGTATGCCACAGTGCTAAACCTCTGGAGATGGCTTTGTCTACAGCAGAATCAGGCCCCCTCCTTGGATCGTGCAGTTCCTCCCCAAGCATCTTGCATGCACTTGGTGGGGGGGGGGTGCGTCACCCCGCAGCTAGAAGCCCATGCCTTTGGAAGAAATCATCTGGATGCAGACTCACCTATCTCCTATTAACAGCTTGTTTGACAAAACAAATCCAAAGTGTACACCCAGAGTAGCAGGAACCATGCCAGTTAGAATGATAGAAAATCATGTCAGAGAGATAAATGGATCATTAAAGGCAAGGCACTTGAATTTTCATTACAGATCACTGCACAATCACTAAAGGTTTCTGAACTTGTCCAGCTTGTTGATCTCTCCCGCTCCTCCTCCCACTGACTATTAGGCCTCATATCCATATTTTCGCATACCTTTTTGAAAACCGATATATTTCATCTGCTGAAGGCAATCATTAAAAGCTCTTTGTAACCATTGGAATTCATGAATTTTGATTCGCATCAGCCTGAACAGCAGCAGCAGCAGAAGTAATAATGTGATCATCATACCAAATGATTCAGAAGCGGCGTGACATAAGTGATGATATTTGGGGCGGTGGAGGAAGCGGGGAGTAGGGGGAGGGACATCTGGGTTTTAACTAGATATTGGCAGTGTATGAGCCTTTTGCTCTGCTCAGCATGCCAAGGCACTGGGAAACCACGGACACAATCCAACAGTTCCATCTATTTTAATGAGAGGAAGTCAACTCATTGCAATGCAAGAGAGTTAAGTCATTAGAAACCAAGGTTAGAGCAGGGACAGGCCAGGGGCTGTATTAGTTAGTTTTGGCCCACTTGAGTGGGTCTACTCTGAGTTGGACTCCAGCATTCAATACAGCAGTAGCTGCAATATGATGATGATGATGATGATTTTGGATGAGACATTTGAGTCTTTGGAAAACCAGAGCAAGACTCCACCTCAAGTCCAAAGGAAACCCACCAGGTCTTACCCAAAGTGTACCAATGTAAAGTGACCTGGAACAGGCTCCAATACATTTGTCACAATTTATTTTACTGGTTCCCTGATTTTCACCAGTTCTTCCTCCAGCTGCAACCAGTTTAGATCGCCTTTATAAGAATGTTAGGATTATTAAGCCAATCAACATCAGGTCATATAGAACCTCCATGTTCAAATGAAGTATACCTGAGACTTCCGGTTATAGGGCGGTATATAAATTCAATTACTAATAATAATATACCACTCAACAACTCTTGCCAGGAAGCCAAACTAGTAGAGAGTTGTTGCCATTCATGTCTTATGTGTGTGATTTCCAGGAGCACCTGTTTGGCAATAGTGCTAGGTGGCTCTTTGGTCTGATCTTCTTGCATTCTCATTTTCACTACTTCCATGGTGAGTATTTTACCTGAGACAGGTTCCTATCTAGCATCCTGAAATGGGGGGGGGGGGGGAAGGCTGTTACACTTCCTGTTGCAATGCAATTAAAATCTACCGTATTAAGACCCCTGATAACACCACTGCAGGACTGATTGCCCCACGAGATAGCTGGCTTCTTGCTCGTGTTTACCACAAGCATTCTGTATTAGCTTTCCATCTTCTCATCCAAACATGCCAGGCAGAGAGCAAGGCTCTGAGAGGTATACGTGTGTTGTCAGCAAGCTGATATCCACTCCTCTTGATGGACATCTGAATGGGATAGAGAGTCTTGATAAACTGCCTTGGAAGGAAAGCAGGGGAAAGAAAGAAAGGGAGAAAAGTCAAGAAGTCGAATAAACAAGTAGGATCCAGCTCAGTTTGGAGATAGGAGAGTGAGTTTAAACCAAGGCGGGGGGATCTTTTGATCCTGCAAAATCAAAGTGACAAAGGATTGTGTGTTAGCTGTGCCCTAGCCCCAGAAAGAATTTTAGGAACTCTTGCTTTAAGTAACAGCACAAGGCCAGTTCTTGCATTGTGTATGGGTGCACCAACAGGAGCGACATAATGTGTGATCCTATATGTGCATATTCCAGGAGTTCAGTCACAGTTACTTCGGTTATTTTCCATGCTCAAACAGATCTGCTGAAGCAGGGCACACAAGCTCAGTGGCAGAGGGCAGACTTTGCATACACATGCTCACTCTCTGACATCACCGGTAAAACAATCTCAGCAAGGATGCAAGAAACTCACTGCCTTTAACCTTGGAGCTCTGGAGTGGATGGACCAATGATCCACATCATCACAAGGTTCCTTCATATATTTACCAGAAAGGTATTTCATATATACAAAATCTCCCCTGGGGGCAGGTGAATCTGCCCATTTTGGTTTCCCTCTGCTTCCCTCTGCCTTTCCAATCTTAACCTCGGTTCTCCACATTTTCTCACTTCCCCCTGAAAAAGTCCTCATGAAAACCCATCAGCATTTTCGTGCATTTTTTTGCATAATATGCACATTATTGTATGCAATTTCCCCTAATATACACATTTTTTGCCAAGCAAATTTCCACATTTTGTTATTTTCACTAATGCAAGCATTTATATGCATACTTTCCCACAGTATATGCATTTTTGCATGCATTACTTGGCTATGGAACTGCATTGCAAAATTCAGAAAAGTGGCAAATTTTGAAGGATGGGTGTGTTTCAGTTCATGTGTTGTTTTGGAAAGGGAGAATTAGGTAGGGACATGTTTAAATGTGAGCTGAATTGGGTTTCATCCCCATCCCTAACCACCACCCACATAAAATTCACATGTAAGTGCTAGGGAAGAGACCAGGATCATGTTAAACTGCCTTGGCATGTACACAAATGGCCATGAAGGCATCATGAAGGTATGATTGCCAACAGGAGTGAAACCATGTCAGCATAGCTCTGCTCAGAAACCTGCGCAGAATGTCGATTTGCTACTAGGCCAAGTTCAAGGTAGAACTAGCAGTGTATAAAGCTTTGAACAGCTTGGGATCAGTTTATTTGCAAGATCACCTTTCCCACTTGCTCACTTCAATCTGCAGAACTTTCACTGTTACAGGTGCCCCATAGTACTCATGCCACATTTTAAAGAAATTGATCTTTGAGTGCAGCACCAGCCGTACTTTGGAACTCCCGGTCTACTGATATCAGGCAACTGCCTTTAGTGTACTCTCTTTGGCACCTGTTAAAAACACTTTTGTTTAGGGAAGCCTATCTATTATAACGGGACACGGGTGGCGCTGTGGGTTAAACCACAGAGTCTAGGGCTTGCAGATCAGAAGGTCAGCGGTTCGAATCCCCACTACGGGGTGAGCTCCCATTGCTCAGTCACTGCTCCTGCCAACCTAGCAGTTCGAAAGCACCTCAAAGTGCAAGTAGATAAATAGGTACTGCTCCAGCGGGAAGGTAAACAGCGTTTCCGTGCGCTGCTCTGGTTCGCCAGAAGATGCTTAGTCATGCTGGCCATATGACCCAGAAGCTGTACGCCGGCTCCCTCGGCCAATAAAACGAGATAAGCGCCACAACCCCAGAGTCGGTCATGACTGGACCTAATGGTCAGGGGTCCCTTTACCTTTTTATCTACTATAACCAGGAATGTCTCCATTGATGCTGAGCAGGACAAGTGTATTGGCAAAGCAGCTACAGCAATGGATCACTTATCCAGAATGGTAAGGGAGAATTTGATGCTAATGACCAATACCAATATGAAGGTCTACCAGGCTTGCATTTTGAACACACTGCTTTATGGTACTGACTTGTGGGCAACTCATACCCGTCAGGAGTGATGCCTCAATGCCTTCCACATGGGCTGCGTCAGGAAGGTTTGGGGCAGCACATGGCAGCACAGAGTCTCAAACAAAGATGTGCTCTCCCAAGCCCACATTCCCAGCATGTTCACACTCCTGTCTCAGCGATGTCTACTCTGGCTTAGTCATGTCCACAGAATGGGATATGGTAGGATCCCCAAGGACGTGCTGTATGGGGAGCTGGCTTCTGGCACCAGTCCCATTGGCAGACCATAAATAAATATGTCTGCAGTTGTGACCTGAAGGCTGGCAACATAAACCCTGCCTTGTGGGAATCCTTTGCAGATGACCACAGTGCCTGGAGACACAGTCACGTTGTTTATCCACAGCAGTGAACAGAGGAGGAATGACTACTGAGAAGAGCACAGAGAAAAGAAACACTGTGATACAAGCGGATGCCTTCATCTGCCCCAGCTGCAACAAAACATGTCTTCCTCCCTACTTCTTCTCCTTCTCCTTCTCCTTCTTCTCCCCCGTCCATCTGACTGGGTTGCCCCAGCCACTCTCTACAGCCACAGCAGGCGCTGCAACTCTTCAGCAGTTTGACTTCACCACCCAAGGTGTGCTCCTCCATTGTCTCCTGAGACAGACGGGTGCCAAACCCTTCTAACAAACACATTTTCAGTGCAGTTTTGACTAATGTACACATTTTTGCAAGTAAAGGTAAAGGTAAAGGTAAAGGTACCCCTGCCCGTACGGGCCAGTCTTGACAGACTCGAGGGTTGTGCGCTTATCTCACTCTATAGGCCGGGAGCCAGCGCTGTCCACAGACACTTCCGGGTCACGTGGCCAGTGTGACAAGCTGCATCTGGCGAGCCAGCGCAGCACACGGAACGCCGTTTACCTTCCCGCTAGTAAGCGGTCCCTATTTATCTACTTGCACCCGAGAGTGCTTTCGAACTGCTAGGTTGGCAGGCGCTAGGACCGAACAACGGGAGCGCACCCCGCCGCGGTGATTCGAACCGCCGACCTTTCGATCGGCAAGCCCTAGGCACTGAGGCTTTTACCCACAGTGCCACCCGCGTCCCTATTTTTGCAAGTATTTCCCCCCTAATATAATGCATTTTCATATGCTGTTTTCTCTAATATATATTAATATTATGTATGCACACTTCCCCTGAAATATATGCAATTTTGTAAACGCTGTTTAGGGAACTGCACTGCAAAATTTGAATAAAAGCAACGTTTGAAGGATAGCTGTGCCTCAGTTTCCATATTGTTTGAGAAAGTTCAGATTTGATAGATTTGGCTTCAATTGCAAATGGAATCAAATTTCTCTCCCTCCCTTAGTTCCATCCCTGAACTATAAAACTCTTTTCTTTAGCTTCTATAGTCCTTTGATTTTGGGGGTGGGGGTGGGGAAGGAAGATACATATGCTCCAAAGGAACTAACTCTGTGACAAACTGCACAGACACCAATTCCAGATTTAATTTTCAGAGTCCTTCGAGTTAAACCAGACTTTGGAAGGAGGGTGAAAGTAGAGCAGAGCAAATCCACGGAGCAACACAGAAGCGGAATTGGGGTAATCCACTCATTGCTTGTCATCTTACATCTGTGTTTAAAGCTGCCTATGTTCAGCTTTTTACCTGCCAGGAACATTTTCCTTTTAACCCAGCTAGCTCTAAACACACAATAGTAAACTGAATGAAGAGATTCCCCATGCTTCATGAGCGGAATTGTCAAATAAACTGCGACTGTAGAACCAACCAGAAAATGTCACAGTGATTTAAGAGACAAAATGATTAATCATGCTTTCATTTGCTTCTTCATGCTTCCTGGTCCCATGTAAAGTTGGGCACCTGTTTGGGAAGGGAATGTCATTTTTGCCTTGCAAAAATTTTAAACACACCTAACACACTGCTGGGGACACGAGCAGCGCTGTGGTCTAAACCACAGAGCCTAGGGCTTGCCAATCAGAAGGTCGGTGGTTTGAATCCCCGCGACAGAGTGAGCTCCCATTGCTCGGTCCCATCTCCTGCCCACCTAGCAGTTTGAAAGCACGCCAGTGCAAGTAGATATATAAGTAACGCTCTACCGGGAAGGTAAACGGCGTTTCCGTGCGCTGCTCTGGTTCACCAGAAGTGGCTTAGTCATGTTGGCCACATGACCCGGAAGCTGTCTGCGGACAAACGCTGGCTCCCTTGGCCTATAGAGCGAGATGAGCATGCAACCCCAGTGTCGTCTGCAACTGGACCTAATGGTCAGGGGTACCTTTATCTAACACACTGCTGAGAACTTTCATGTCAGAAAGCTAGTTTGGTGTAATGGTTAGAGTCCAACATGGATAGGCAAACTAAGGCCCGGGGGCCGGATCTGACCCAATCACTTCTAAATCCGGCCCGCAGACGGTCCGGGAATCAGCGTGTTTTTAACATGAGTAGAATGTGTGCTTTTATTTAAAATGCATCTCTGGGTTATTTGTGGGGCATCGGAATTCATTCATTATTATTTTTTCAAAATATAGTCTGGCCCCCCACAAGGCCTGAGGGACAGTGGACCGGCCCCCTGCTGAAAAAGTTTGCTGACCCCTGGGTTAGAGTGTAGGAACAGGAACCAGGAACCAGGGTTCAAATGCTCATTTGGCCATGAAGCTTACAAGGTGACTCTGGGCCCGTCAGGATCACTCAACCTAACCTGGGTTGTTGTAAGGATAATATCGAGAGGGGGAGATCCATGTACACCACCTTGGAGGGAAAGTGTTCCCTCTACAGGGAATAAATAAAGCTATATGTAGCGTTAGCAGTAACTGGGGTGAAGCAGGAATGGGGGCAAGGGAAAGGTGGTCTGCAGCTAGGCTTGTTGTCAACACCTGGCATCTTCAAGCCCCTGACAGTGGTGCAGTGTGCTGGCAGGACCCACAGGCTCCAGAATGGACATAGGGCCCCTGTGCTGAGTGAACCGGAGGAAGCTGCCTCACTCCAAATCAGACCATGGGTCCATATAAAGGTAAAGGTACCCCTGTCCATACGGGCCAGTCTTGACAGACTCTAGGGTTGTGCGCTCATCTCACTCTAGAGGCCAGGAGCCAGCGCTGTCTGCAGACACCTCCGGGTCACGTGGCCAGCGTGACAAGCTGCATCTGGCGAGCCAGCGCAGCACACGGAAACGCCGTTTACCTTCCCGCTGGTAAGCGGTCCCTATTTATCTACTTGCACCCCAGGGTGCTTTCGAACTGCTAGGTTGGCAGGTGCTGGGACCGAACGACGGGAGCGCACCCCGCCGTGGGGATTTGAACCGCCGACCATGCGATCGGCAAGTCCTAGGCGCTGAGGTTTAACCCACAGCGCCACCCGCGTCCATGGGGCCATATAGTTCAGTACTATCTATATCTGCCCCAGCCTGCAGAATTTGTAATCCAAAAAATCTTTTCTTTTCTTTTTTCTTTTTTTTAATAAATAATTTTTATTCACTTTCCAATAAACATTTTTTCCAGATTTAACATTTGTTTTGACATAAACATCTTTTTTGACTTCCATCAGCCTATCTGAGAATTCTCCATACTCTCACTACGTCTCACATTTCTTACATTTATATTGCACATTATATCTCTTAATCTTAACCTTTCTTTTTAAACAACATTTCTATCAGTCTTTTTCACAAAGCCTCCTGAAAGCCAACAAGCGTTAGTTGCTCCTCACATTCAGTTTTGATATATTCTGTAAATTTACTCCAGTCCTCGGAATATCTCTGATCACGTTGGTTCCTTATTTTTCCAGTCAATTTGTCCATCTCTGCATACTCCATCAATTTCATTCTCCATTCTTCCTTGGTCGGCATTTCTTCCTGCTTCCATTTCTGGGCCATCAAAATTCTTGCTGCTGTCACTGCGTATCTAAACAGTTTCACATCTTTCTTACTAATTTCATTCCCTACTATCCCAAGTAGAAATGCTTCTGGTTTCTTGATAAATGTATATTTCAACATTTTCTTCATCTCATTATAAATCATTTCCCAAAAGCATTTCACTTTTTTACAAAAAAGTGATCCAAAAAATCTAGAGGGCACCAGTCTGGTCTACTCTGACTGTCAGTGACTCCCCAGGGCTTCTAGACTGGAGACACTCTTAGCCCTACCTGAACCTGGGACCATTTGCATGTCAAGCAGATGTCCTTCCTCTGTGGGCTATGTGTAGCTAAAAACCAGATTTCCCTGGTTATGGGCACTGTGTCTTTCCTTCTCCCACATAAAGAAGGCAACTTTAGATCCAACTATGTAGGACAATTGTTGACTAGTCACTAATATTCCTTTGTCGGGCAGCAGGAGGAGAAGGTGATCAAGAGCACAGTGGCAATGCAACTACAAACATTCTTGCAAGATCCTGATTACCTGGACCATTTGGGGGCTTGTCCACCCTTCCGATTGTTCAGTGTACAGGTATGAGAGGTTTTCTGCTTGCCCCGTGCTTTCTAGGCATGGGTCTGAGTGGTTTTCTGTTTGCCCCACTGCTTCCGCCAGAAAAACTCACTCTTTAGAGTTGAATCAGAGCAAACGCCAACCTATGAAAAACCTTACTGCCAATTGCTTCAATTCAGTGATGAAGATAGAGTTTTCATGAGGGAAAGGGGTAGGACAAGAGGAATTCTCAATGAGCCCTCCATCTGGCTTGCAGAACCAAATTGAGGCAGGGCCGTAGCTCAGTGGTAGAGCATCTTCCTTGTATGCAGAAAGCCCAGGGTTCAATCCCCAACATCTCCAGGTAAGGCTGGAAGAGAACCCTTCCAGAAACCCTGGACAGCTCCTGTCAGTCAGTGTAGACCAGCCTTTCTCAACTTATGTCCCCAGATGTTGTTGGACTACAACTCCCATCATTCATGACCCCTGGTCCGGCTAGCTAGGGATGATAGGAGTTGTAATCCAACAGCATCTGGGAGCCCAAGGTTGAGAAAGGTTGGTATAGGCAATACTGAGCTAGATGGACAAAATGTCTGAATCAGTTTAAGACATCTTCCTCTGTTTCAAAGGCACCTATGGTCTAGATATGCCTCTGATCTGCTTTTGAGTTGTGATGTAACAGCTTTCCTTCTATTCTGTTTAGCAACCAGCCAAGCCACTTTTTATCCTGAAATGTCTGCCTGATATCTCTTGTGAAGGTGCTGGACAGGTTTGTGATTTCCTTATGGTGTTGGGCTGCTTCCAAAGTAGGCAAAAGCTTCTCCCCATAAACACAAAAGTCAGGGCAGCAGATTCAATGCACCTGACACCCAAAAGCCACACGGGGACTGTGCTAAATGCCATCCTGATTTCTTCTTATCCTAACTTGGGTCTGGCGGGATGGGTTTTCCAAAGGGACACATGCTGAACATTAAAGCAACTCAAATGCTCAAGACATCTGTTTTCAGGGAGAAAATGAGCTTTCCCTTGAGTGTCCAATTTAGTATTTTGGTAGATAATTTGCAGCTTTCGATGCACAGACAACGTTGAGGCGGCTCATACTGCACTGATGCTAAGGTTAACTCATTTATCCTGGCACAGTTGGTACCCAAAAATGGATTCAAAGAGTCGCGTTAGTGCATTTCACCCATTTTCTTTTCTTCTGGGAAGGAACCAGCATGTTGGATAGCACTGAAGGGCTTAAAGATAAGGTGGGATAAAACAGGAGGCATGAATAAAATAAGAAAGATAAATGTGCTTTAGATGTTAGTCTCCCAAATCCACTTTTCAGCTTGGTGCAACGCAAACAGAAAGCAGTAACAACCTACGAAGATACTGTAATGAGAGAACCTACTGTCTGAATTTATTTATTGTTGCAAGGCTAGCAGGTAGCATAACTTCATGAAAAGAATGCCATGATATCTTGCATGTGATCCTGCCTTGAATAGCCTTAAAAATCATTAAGAGACAGGTTTCATTCCTGGTTATTTAATCTGCAGGGCACAGTTGGATTTTTACTTCTTCTTTTTACAAAAAAGAGAACACTGATCCTTTACCTTCTAAAGCTTGTTACCTTGTTGGTTGTGGGACCTCCCTGTTGCTGTTGTTGTGGTGGTGGTGGTGGTTGTCATTATTTACAAGATAGGTCATTAGCAATGGGGAAGGGTGTGTAACAATGAGCAGCACCCCGGTCCCAGCACATTCACTCAAACCTGCTCCTCTCCTCATTTAATCCCTACAACAACAAAAGGTAAGAGACAATGACTGGCCCAAATTCACCTAGTGAGCTTCATAGCTAAGGGCAGGGGGGGGGGACTTTGGTAATATGATACCCTGAGTGAGGGCAAAATTTGGCACACACTCCCCCCCCCCAAAAAATCTTATTTTCACAATCATTTTTGGTATAGTTGCTTTTTGAATGGATCTTTTCAGTAGGTACCCGTATATAACTTTTATTTTTATAATTATGTTGTGCCCCCCCCCCCCGGCTCAGTGCAAGGGAAGCACCCGCAGCCCCCTAAATTCAGTGTGGCCAAATGGGGACTTGAGCCCTGGTCTCCTAACCCAACACTCTAACCATTTATAGCACGCTGGCAAGGATGATGGATCCCCTTCAAAATTAACAGTTGTGTGTTAGCCTTGACAGACCCACTGGGCCAATTTGCATTTGGCCCACCCACACGAGCATCAGGCTACTATATCACACCAAAATGCTCTTTGTTTGATCGGATACTGTCATGTGGTGACAAAATCCATCTGGATGACGAAGAGTAGTGGGAGGCTCCAGTTGAGGACCGCCCAAGGGAAGCCACAGAGGAAGAAGGCTCAGATCCAGGGGAGTGGTGGTGGGACCCAGAAGACAGGTCAGAGGAGGGAGGAAACTGGGAGTGGAAGACACAGGAGGCTTGAGTGAACAAGAAGACATCAAAGCAGTGAACTCTCCAAGGACAGAACTGGCTGCAGAGGGAGGTACGTAAAGCTCAGAATCTGAAGGAGAGGACAGAGAGGGGCCAGGCACTGTGACAGCAGCTGCCCGGTCCCTTTGCATGGAGTTCCCCTCCTCCTTTGACTCTGATGTCTTGCAGAGTGCCAGAGAAGCCCAAGAGAAGTTGCTGGAGTTTGTATCTGTTTGGAAGACGTCCAGAAGTGGAGGGCTAAGAGGAAGAGGAGAAACCCAAAGCCAGCCTTGGCAATGTCTTCACGGAGGCAGCAGTCCCTGAGCGATCTCTTTGGTATACTATTTTCCTAAATAAAACAGCTAACTTTACTTCAAGTCTCCAAGTATCCCTTCTGACCTGTTGATGGGCCTGTTCCCCTGACAGCCCCCAGATACCATCACTGCTGCGGCTTCCATTATCACTGTAGAACTTTTTCAAGGGCCCACATATAGGTAGCGCAGGAACACCCAAGTAGCACCTTTGCCCAGTGGGAGTCTCATGTGCTCATGAGTGGTGCGCCATCTAAGGGCAAATCTGCCTTTAGATGCAGGAGCCTCTAATTTGACCACAGAGAACAAAACGCTGAGCGTAGAAGCTGAACACAGAAGCTGTTTTGCGCCTGCTCCTTTGATCATTTGGTTATTTACTGCAATTTGCTTTGTAATTATTGCTTGGGAGGAAAAGGGATCCATCATTTCTGAATGCCAGTTCTAACTGCAACCGGCACAGAGTCAAAGATGCTGGCTTCAGTTTCCCCCCTGCGGCTGATGGACTTCTCTTTCCAAAGTAGGACACTTCTATCTGATGGCATTAACCATAAAAAAAGCCCCATTTCAAGCTGACGATATCCTGAAGGACAACGGCTCATTTCATTTCTTATCAAGAAATCAGGCAGATCCGTCATATTTCCCGAATCAAATGACATTTTCAGGAAAATTCATTTGAACCAAAAATGAGGTTTCCTCTCCACAGACTCCAATTAGTTTAAAAATGGGTTTTCCCTGATGAAAATTCTTGAAATAACTGAGCTGTGTAAGGGAAAAATCAATATGTCTATATATGTATATAGATATATATGTACACATGCAGCCAAGATATCACATCAAGCTACATAAATCTTTAATTTTGGCCATCAGTTTTAATAGTAAAATACCCAGTGGCCTTTTCCTGCTATCCATCCATCCACCCCCCCTTCTTTCTTTCCATTCCCATTGCTCTAGCTATTCCAGCGAGAGACCTCTCACTCATTTGCTTCCTAAGTACACAAAATTAGCTGCTTATCTGTTGATCTTCTTACATGAGCCTTTAAGAATCTTTCCTCTCTGCATGTGTGTCCAAGGCCGCTTCTGCCTTCAGAGGAAGCCTGGGTAAAATCCTATCCTCTTGTCCTTCCCTTAACGTACTCATAGGGGGCGAGAGCCTAATTAAATTGCTCTCAAAGACAAGAAGGGATGAATTTCCTTCTTCCTTTCTCCCTTGTCACCCATTTAAGTCAGCTGAGATTCATTCACTGTGCTTTACTTATGTTCCAAAAAAAGAGAAGGGGGGGGGGAATGGGAAGACAAATGAAGGCAGAACGTTATAAGGGGAGAAAAGTGGGGGGTAATTAAAAAGAGAGGGAACAAACGTACTTGAGAGTGCCGGTGCAAAATTTGGGACCAAACAAAACAAGATCAAGTGAGTGTTACATTCAGCATGAAAAAGGAAAGGGTTGTTTTTAACGGACCGTCTAATGGGGCTTTGGAGTAATTTTTTGCATTCATTTTAACAGGACCCAATTCCCCATAAGGCTTAAAAGAGCAGGCTATTTTAAACACATTGATCTGTATTCTCCAACTGCTTCCAGTTGGCCTCACAGCTAGTGAGGGATGGGAAATTTGCATCCTTCATCCTTTGCCCCAAAATCGTGCTGCCCTCCTTGTAAAAGCACCACAAAGCCAATCAGCCCCTCCTCATCTGATTTTCCCCCTCCCCTTTTCCTTAGCTCCCCTGGGCATTTTATATGATCTCTTCCCAAATCTTCCAAGTCACGTAAGTACTTGAGGGTTTTCTTTTTTTCAAAATCTTTATGAAAGAAACAGAAAGCTTTCCAAAAAGGGTTTTCTGTCGAGAAGGATTGTGAAGCAGTTCTGGGGCCGAAAAAGAGAGAGGAAGCCCTAAACAAAAACCAATTGCTCCTTGTCTTATAGACCTTCCCCTCCCTTCCCAATCCAGCTTGAGACTACATCTTTGCTATAGGCCTGATTTCCCCCCTCTCGCCCTGCTCCTCTCTCTGTCTCTTCTCCCTTGTTAAGATTAATGAGGGAGGCTTGGGAAATTAAGCATGAACCTGGCCTGTTAATGCAGCGCTGCTGAGGGGTGCGTGTGCATGTGTGTGAAGTGGTGTTGGTGGAAGGCGGAGACGAGAAAGACAAGGTGGCCCCTTTGGCTCGACAGCTATCGATTGCCGTGTGAGGGTCACTGGGAAGACAGCACCGCGGCAACACTTCTGAGGGAGCAGGGAGCGTGCCTGTGTGGGGAGGAAGCCGTGTCTGTGCAGGGAATGCCTGGGCTCCGCCAAACACCACCGGTCCCCTGTGTGAGCCGAAGGCCCAATGAAGGCCCAGGAAGAGCCGAGCAATTAGCCTTTGAAGGTCATCGTGCAAACTTGTTGTTGTGGATTCTCTTTTCTCCCCTCCCTTCCCTTTCTTCCCATTCCCCCCTCCCTCCTTACTCAAACACATCTCTCTCTCTTTTCCAATATGGTATCACCAGGCTCTCCTCCTCCATCATCACCCAAGCCCCAAAACACATCTGAGGAATCCGTTCAATTAAATCTCTCGCAGCTCCACCTGGCTCCTGAGTGAAAGGTCAGTGGAGTCTGGGAAGGAGAGAAAAGCACGAGGAGGAGGAGGAGGAGGACTCTGTTCTGTTTGTGCTGCTCCTGCCTCTATCTCTCCATCTCTCGCTCTCTCTTGTGCTCACCCTCCCTCCCTCCCTCCCCCCTTCCCCTCTTTTCTTCTTTAATGATACCCAATGGTCAATCACTCCCCAGCAGTGCTGGAAATGCCCCGAAGCATCATTGTGGTCGGGAGCGATCGATCAGGTTCCTTAAAAAAAAAAAGATGATAATGATAACCCGTGGACATAATGTCAACGCGTTTGCTGTGCCTCTTGGAGGCCGCTCACCTCTCCGCCTGCCAGGGCCTACAAGAAGCTTGGAGGAGCCCGAGAAAGTCTTTCCCCCCCACTGTGCCCACTTAGCCCTGCCTTAAAGACAGCTAATTAGACCGAGAGCTCCTCGGTCTGTTTACACTGGTGGGGCGGGGGGTTATGTGCGGAGGAAAAAGTATGTGTGATAGAAAGAGAGAGAGAGTATAGCGATACGCATGGCCCCAAATCCTCCCTGTGCAACAGAATTCTTCCAAGTTCTCTGAATATACAGAGATGCACACCTTGTTCAAAAGACACTATGTGAGTGGCTACAGGACTATCACCACCCCAGATGTCCCTTGTTCAGCAGATTATAACATCAGATCACCGGCCCAGGGGCAAACTTTGGTTATCTTTTGTAATATGGCACCGCGTGCGAGGCCCAGATTCGGTGCCCCCAAATAGATCTTCTCAATTATGGATCTGTGTCCCCGTGGCTCGGTGTCCTGTGTGGGGGAACAGCCTGCACCACCCTAAATCCAGGGCTGACCAGTCCATCTACTTTAAAAGGTAAAGGCACACCTGACCGTTAGGTCCAGTCGTGACAGACTCTGGGGTTGCGGCACTCATCTCGCTTTATTGGCCAGGGGAGCCGGTGTACAACTTCTGGGTTATGTGGCCAGCATGAGTAAGCCACTTCTGGCAAACCAGAGCAGCACACGGAAACGCCGTTTACCTTCCCGCCAGAGTGGTACCTATTTATCTACTTGCACTTTGACGTGCTTTCAAACTGCTAGGTTGGCAGGAGCAGGGACCGAACAACGGGTCCCCATTGCTGGGATTCAAACTGCTGACCTTCTGATCGGCAAGTCCTAGGCTCTGTGGTTTAACCCACAGCGCCATCCGCGTCCCTCCATCTACTTTAGTATTGTCTAAATTGGCTAGCCGGAGTCTTCACAGTTTCTGAGAGAGAGTCTGTCTCAGCCCTTCCTGGAAATTTCCAAGAGTGCCTTGAGTTGTAGAGTTGGAAGGGATCATGTCAGACATCTAGACCGACACCCTCAATGCAGGAATCTTTTGTCCAATGTGGGGCTCAAACCCTGTGATTAAGAAGTGCTGGGGATGGAACCTGGGACATACAAAGCACTGAGCCATGGCTCTTTCCCCAGCCATGAAATCTTTCATTACATCATGATCAAGCAAAGTCTTCACTATCTGCTTAAATGCCCATCATCAGATCATCGGACTGGGGCATCAGGTCTGGCATCAGCACGAAGTGTACTGTGACACCTACCAGAACCCCAGCATGCTACTAGGGCATACTGTGGATAACTGCCCTTTAAAGAACATTCTCCCCCTCATCCAATGTACTGTCACTCCAAGGCATACTGTGGGAAATCAGAATGGTACCCCATATGACAGGGATGGGGAACCTGTGGCCCATTGTGGGGATTCCCTGCACTTCTGCAGGGAGGCCCTGCGAGTCCTTCCACCACCATATTGTGATATATTGAGATACGGTCATACCTCGGGTTACAGACACTTCAGGTTGCATTTTTTCAGGTTACAGACGCTCTGAAACCCTGGTGTACCAGAATGGGTTACTTCCACGTTTTAGAGGTCACGCATGTGCAGAAGCCCTAAATCGTGCTTTGCGCATTTGCAGAAGCACCGAATTGCAACCCATGCGCGCGCAGACGCACCACTGTGGGTTGCAAACACTGTGGGTTGCGAAAGTGCATCCCACACGGATCATGTTCGCAACCTGAGCGTCCACTGTATTGTGATATTTAGCTGGTGATATATCGTGATATTGAAAACCAGATATCGCCCAGCCCTACCCCTGACTATTAGCCATGCTACCTTGATGGGAGTTGGAGTCCAACAACATCTGTAGGGCCACAGGTTCCCCATTCCTACAGAAATGAAAAGTCAAATGTGTGTTTCCGCCTCCACCCCTAAATCGATACTTCACCCTAAATTGGAAGATATTGCTGCAATTACGTAGACTATCATCTTTGTGGGGGGAGGGATCCTGGTTTTGCTAGCATTAGAATGACGTTCCCCTCAATACTATAGTCCCTCTTATGTAAAGACATTGATTAGGGATGTTGCGTGTGCATGTGTGTGTGTCTATGTATGCATGGGTTTGCTTCTTACACGCTAGCCAATCCAGCACAAATAACTTCCATGGCCCCCTCCCACAACAGCCCAGATTTTTCTATTGCCGTTTTATTTTCTGCATCATTTGATGAACAAAGCTTCCATTTTCCTCGGCTCCTATTAAACTATTTGATGGTGCCTTTTATTTTGTGTTATAATTGGGAAAGCAATCATGTGATAAATGCACATTTGTTGTGAAATAAAACAAGCAATGATGAAAACACCCAGATCATATTGTCGGAGAAAGTAGTGATCGACTTTTGGAAAGGGGGTGTTTCCTCCACATGCCCGCTTATTCACGGAGCCTCTGTAAACAACAACATCTCTTTGTGGAATGTTAAACTTCTCAGAATGAAAAAAGAGAGAACAAAAACAATCATCATTTATAGACTGCTTTTGGTGTCCAAAGTGTTCTCCAAAATATTCTCATCAATGCTTACAAGAGGCTAGACATCTGAAGGCAGCCCTGTTTAGGGAAGCTTTTAATGTTTGATGTTTTACCATATTTTTAATATTCTGTTGGGAGCCGCCCAGAACGGCTGGGGCAACCCAATCAGATAGGCAGCTTACGAATAATAAAATTAGTAGTAGTAGTAGCAGTAGTATTGCCGACTCCCACAAATTGCTGATGAACCTGAATACGGATGGCAGCTCAGTGAGGTTATGGGCAGAGATGGAATTTAAACTGGTGGCTTCTCTGGTCAGAGTTCATTCTCTCAGCTGCTTTGCTAAAGCAGGTCTCAAATCAGTCTTAGATAAATACTGATCTTTCGATTGCTCCTACAATGAATAATTAGCAGAATAATGCAGCAAAGAGCTTGTCATCTTTCTGGACACAGTTGAGTCAGCAGGACTCCATTTCAAGGGCCCCACCAGGTCTAGTCTGAAGAAGAGCACTTTGCATGCTACCCAGAGGAAGAGGATTTAACAACTAACCACCCTGACGGAGCTGAGGATGTGACTTTATTGCCATAATCAGCTGGGGGCACTTCTAGATTGGCCCAGGGAAATTCACATCCACATAGAGAAAAGCACTGTTTGACAGGCTTCCCCAGTCTGGCACCCATCAGATGCTGTGGACTGCAACTCCCAGCATCTCTGATGATTAGCTATTCTGGTAGTCCAAAGTATATACAGGGCTGCATTCTCCTCCACCATCACTGCTTTTGAAAGATGATGGGCAGGAGAAGACCTATACAGAAGAAGAAGAAGAAGAAGAAGAAGAAGAAGAAGAAGAAGAAGAAGAAGAAGAAGAAGAAGAAGAAGAAGAAGTATTTATTGTTCAACATCAGGGGAAGGAGAGCAGGAAATTAGATTCTTTGCTTTTCAATTAGTGTATTAAGGCCGCTTTGCTATGTACAAATCCCCTTCTTCATGACTTGGGTTAAACAGACAGCTCCGAAAATGCACTGAATGGAATCAGCCGGATGATGTACAACTCTAACCTTTTCTCTATTAAATGGAAACAAATGGGCCTTCTTGTGATGCATCGCTGATCACCCTCAATGGCTCGTTGTATTTCTAAATACTGTCATGTAACAGTTCTGCAAGGGTTCTTGGAGGAATAAAAAAACTAATCTGCATTGGCGGAAAGGTAAGTTCAATGCTGGGCTTGGGAATGAGCAAGAGGTTGGATGGCAACTCTTGCCCTTAATGACTTGCCAAGGGAGGGGAATGACACCCCCCCCACACACACACACCAGTTATTTCATTTCATTTACTTATTTAAAATGTGTATACCTCACCTTCCTGATCCACAGATTCAGCAAGGCGGCTAAGAGAATGCATAAACTGCATTTACAACGGTGGTTGTCTTCAAAAATAGACCAAAAAAATAGGCCCACCCACTCTTGTCTCTTTGCCCCTGGGTCAGGAGCTGTGGCTGTTGTGGGGACGTCTGGTCATGCCCCCTCAAAAAAAATGCACCCAGGGGCACACACGCACACACGCACACACATACACACACACACACACACCAACCCTCCCCCATGCTATGCCACTGCTTTCCTCTGACTATAATGACACATCTTGCTTGCCTGGAAAGACAAGCGGTTTTGCATAGAAACCTCTTGTTTTTGTGAGGCTGCTGCTACACATAAGACCCTACGAAGGTAAGAGTCACACCTGTTGCTCCCCCCCCCCTTTGCCTCTGGCCCCACCCACCACTGACATGTGGCCCCCTGCAAGTTTGCCTGTGATGCTCAATGCAGCCCTCAGGTTGAAAAAGTGTTTCCCCACCACTGGTCTAGCAAATCACACAGCAACGTGCCTGGAGTTTTGCGCTCAATAAGTTGATTGTACTAGCCAAAGGCCATGAAACAAACCATACAAACACAGGCAATATAAAATATAAAACAAAACCTCTGCTTAAACAACCAGAACCATGTATTGCAAGCAAGACTATAAATGGGGAGCCATGTCTGGAGTTCATTTTTCCAGTTCTTCGGTCTAAGCTTTTTCTGCTACAAAGATCTTGGGCTGTATCCGACGCTGTGTGAGTGGTGTTCTTCTCACACAGCAAGACTTCTCCTTCCTCTCCTCTCCCCACACCCTGCTCCCCAGATCTGCCCCCAGAGGAACCCGCAACACTTTGGGGGAAATTTTGAGTGGTGGCTGCAGGGGAGCAGAGAGAAGTGACATTGCACAAGTGTAAGTCGGTTGTGTGAGCTGAACAGCAATGCTGAATACAAGCCTCAGATTTTAACATGGCTATTTTTTGTGCACTTCAGAGCAATGTAGCTATAGGAGATCTAGCAGGGCAATGTACCTGGAAGACACTGTTTTTATGGACCCTCGATGTATATCTGATTGCGAATGCAACTGCTGAATAAAAAGGAAGCCCCAAAGAGCTGCAATGATTCCAACGCTGATGCATGAAGATGCAACCCCATAATTCAATCTCTGATTGCACCCTTAAGAAATCATGTTGAATTTCCCAACAGGTAAGCATCTTGACAAATCCTCATGAGCACGATGAAGGCTGATAGCAGCCGTAACACAAAGAGTTATACAGCAGATAACATCCTGGATATATCAAGGGTTTGATCTAGATTTGTTGCACACTCTCATTCCGCAGAAGAGGCTCACGTTTTCTAGTACAAACACTTATCAGTTATATCGCAATACATACAATAATTCTAGGAGGGAGGGGGAAATGTACTACAAATAAGTTGTCAGATAGTGAGCAGCACATAAAATACTTTGCAGTTATAAATGCGGTCTTCTGCCAAACAAATTTATGAACTGTCAGTGTAATCCTGAGCTGGGCTGGGATACTAGATAGTGGAGTGAGTTCATGTTTCAGACCGCATGCAGCTATTCCACAGGACGACCTATACTGCAGGTTTCTCCAGACATTGTTGGATGACAGCTGCCATCATCCCTGACCATATTATTTGGAGCTGATGGGATTTGGAGTCCAACTATGTCTAGGGAGCTATAGGTTATCTATTTCTGCTATTTAAAGATGTGGCAGATCTACACACCCCTCTACTTTAACTCAATTCATAATTGGGCTTTGAAAATTGAACTATATCCTTTAAAAAACAAACAAACTGGGAATGGTTGGTTAATTCTGAACCTAACTTTGTCAGGCTGGACCCTGTGATTACCCTGATGAGATCACCCTGAGTGGGCTAGAGCCCTCCTTCTGTCACCAGCACTGCCAAGGCAACAGTCAGGTAAGTAAGTAAGTGTGGAAGAGAATAAATGGAGTTTGAAGGATGAGAGGTGTGTAGGAGGCAGAATGGTAGGAGGGGACTTGGGTTCATTTCTGGCTAGGATTAAAATCGAAGCCAAAGAAGAACTCCTGGGTCATAATACTTGCTTCCATATCAAAACCCTAGAATTATGAAGCACCAGAACTTCTTTTTCTGTTTCTCAGAATTGTGAGGTCTGACAGCAACTTTAGACCTGCATCTTGGGACAGCAAAAAGGACCTGTCTTTCCTCTGGGACTCTTTCTGTTCGTGTGTACAGTGTTACCTCAGGTTACAGACGCTTCAGGTTACAGACTCCGCTAACCCAGAAATAGTATCTCGGGTTAAGAACTTTGCTTCAGGATGAGAACAGAAATCACGTGCCAGCGGCGCGGCGGCAGCGGGAGGCCCCATTAGCCAAAGTGGTGCTTCAGGTTAAGAACAGTTTCAGGTTAAGAACGGACCTCCTGAATGAATTAAGTTCTTAACCTGAGGTACCACTGTAGTCATGCCCAGAAGGGAGAACAAGAGCTGACCTCTTGCATGACATCCATTCGCCATGCAACAAGAGCAAGGGTCATAACAGAAGAATGTTCCCTCAAAGTTTGCTTCACTAGTTCTTATGAGTTCCACAAATTAACAATTCACTTTGTGAAAGGCGCTTATTCTACATAAGGACGTTCGTATCTTTTTGCAACCCCAAATGCTTGCTTGTGGTTTTGCAGTGACAACAAAAGCAATTTTCATTTGGGAATTTGATGTTATGCCATTTGCTTTCCCACAGGAGATGGCTATGTGTGGCCATATTCACACCACACATATACCTGTAAAGCCTTGTAATACCGCTTTAAACAGTCACAGCTTCCCTCCTATAATAACAGGAGCTGTGGTTTGTTAAGTGTGCTGTTAGGAGGCCCCTATTCCCCTCACTAAGCTACAGTTCCCAGAGTGATTTCACATTCAGTCCCTCTTCCCAGGGAACTCTGGAACTGTAGCGCTGGGTGAGAAACTGGGGTCTGCTAACAACCCTCAGCACCCTTAATGAACTCGAACTCATAGCTCCCAGAATTCGGGGGGGGGGGGAGGCATGATTATTTACAATATGACCATAGTGCTTTAAATGTATAGTGTGAATGTGGCCAGTATCCAGGCTCTGTGTATTTCCAAACAGATCTTTCCTTTGCTTTTTATTAAAACTTCAGCAAAGCTTAACAGTTAGCAAAACTTGTGTTTTTCTCAGGACATGCCAAGTTCTATAGAGCTCTTCCAGCTATTGTAGCAGGAGTCCTGGGAAACTACGTCCCAGGAATCTGAGTGAAATTCTGCCAGTTGTTTACCATCTGGTTCACCTACCCTTCCTTCCCTCGCATCTCCAGACATTTTGCCGATCCTGTAGAAGAGTTTCCGCAGAGTTGCTAGGAGTCTGCCTCCCAGCTACAGTACACCTTGACGTGCCGAAAGAGACAGGGAAGGGCCTTGCAACGACGAGCCCAATCTTTACGAATCTCTCCTCTTCCTTATTCGGTCCTGTTAAATCTGTAGTTTGCAATGGCCTCGGGGAGCAAAGGGCTCAGAGCCAGCGTCCTTGTCAGGATCAATAGAGTAAGTGATTGAGTAAACACCCCCAGGTTTTTTTGGGGGGGTGTTGGATGCCTGTGGGCAACTTGCCACTAAAGCCAGGAACGGAGGCCGCAAGTAAACAAATAAATAAATGAAAATGAAGGACGGTCGGGTCTATAATTTGTTGTGGATTAATTCTTGTTTGCCTGCTTGCTTCTTCTTCTTCTTCTTTTAAAAAAAATCAAGAATATTCCCCCATCCCCCCAAAAATATTGTTCTTGTAAGCCTCTGACTAGCTGGAGGGTGTTGTTTATATTCTTCATTGAGGACTCTCCCTGATGCTTTTTCTTTGCCAGCAGCATAGTAGGGGAAAAACACCAAGCAAACACGCTTCTCCCCAAACCATTCGGAATATTCTGTAGAAAGCGCTCGCTCTCCTATGGAATGAAAGACAACAACGCTGAAAGGACAGTGAATGAATGCACTCCCAATGTTTTGCAAAAATGCTACATTCAGCTAAGGCTTTTCACTTTTCTTTTCTTTCTTAAGTTTGTGACTGGGCACAGGCTGGCAATCAGGAAAGCAAAGAAAGCCCTGAGTAAGACAGCAATGGGAAGCAGCTTGGTCTTGGAGGTTCAGTAGACGAAGGAGCCAAATCTGATTCTGAAGCTTCTTAAGGACCCCAGTTTGACCTCTTCGTTGTTGTTGTTGTTTAGTTGTTTAGTCGTTTAGTCATGTCCAACTCTTCATGACCCCATGGACCAGAACATGCCAGGCACTTCTGTCTTCCACTGCCTCCTGCAGTTTAGTCAAACTCATGCTGGTAGCTTCGAGAACACCATCCAACCATCTCGTTCTCTGTCGTCCCTTCTCCTTGTGCCCTCCATCTTTCCCAACATCAGGGTCTTTTCCAGGGAGTCTTCTCTTCTCATGAGGTGGCCAAAGTATTGGAGCCTCAGCTTCAGGATCTGTCCTTCCAGTGAGCACTCAGGGCTGATTTCCTTAAGAATGGATAGGTTTGATCTTCTTGCAGTCCATGGGACTCTCAAGAGTCTCCTCCAGCACCATAATTCAAAAACATCAATTCTTCGGCGATCAGCCTTCTTTATGGTCCAGCTCTCACTTCTTCATTGTTAGGAGACCCCTATTCCCCTCACATAGCTACAGTTCCCATAGTTCACTGAACCACTCTGGGAGTTCTAGCTCTGTGCAGGGAAATGGCATCTCCTAACAACTCTCGGCACCATTCAAAATCTAAAGCTCCCATAGTGCTTTAAATGCATGCTGACGATGTGGCCAGGGTCCTACTCCCCAAAGTCAAGCAGATACTTCTGCCTCCCACTTTACTCTTGTGTTCAAGAACATGTCTGCAGCAGGTAGGTGCCTCTAACCATAGGGGTCCACTCATGATTTAGAACCCTTGCGGATCACTTCCGTGTGTAGAGATGGTTCCTCACTGAGGGCACTATCCTGGTAACAGCAAAGGCAAGGTTAAGTGTCCCCGTCCAACATGCTTACCATCCACATGCAAGTAACACATAGAGAGAGTGTGTCACATTTTATCGCCCTCCAAATTATCTATACATTGGTACCTCAGTTTATGAACAGCCCTGTTTACGAACTATTCAGTTACGAACTCTGTAAAACTGGAAGTAGTGTCCCGGTTTTGCAAACTTTACCTCGGTCTATGAACGGAAGCTTAACGGTGAAAGGGCACTGGCAGCGGGAGGCCTCATTAGGGAATGCGCGCCTCAGTTTCAGAACAGATTTGGTTTAAGAACGGACTTCAGGAATGGATTAGGTTCATAAATTGAGGTACCACTGAACCAACATCCACACAAATTTCTCAGTTGAGGCTTGCCACTTTGGAAGCTTGGTATATAATGTTCCCTTCCTCCCAACACCTAAGAACATAAGAATAGCCTGCTGGATCAGGTCAATGGACCCATCCATTCCAACCTCGTGTTCTCACAGTGGCCAACCAGGTGCCTCTGGAAAGGCCACAAGCAGTAAAGGTAAAGGTACCCCTGCCCGTACGGGCCAGTCTTGACAGACTCTAGGGTTGTGCGCCCATTTCACTCTATAGCCCGGGGGCCAGCGCTGTCCGCAGACACTTCCGGGTCACGTGGCCAGCGTGACATCGCTGCTCTGGCGAGCCAGAGCCGCACACGGAAACACTGTTTACCTTCCCGCTAGTAAGCGGCCCCTATTTATCTACTTGCACCCGGGAGTGCTTTCGAACTGCTAGGTTGGCAGGCCCTGGGACCGAACAACGGGAGCGCACCACCACGGGGATTCGAACCGCCAACCTTTCGATCAGCAAGCCCTAAGTGCTTAGGCTTTTACCCACAGCGCCACCCGCGTCCCCCATAAGCAGTACCTGAATGCAACAACACCCTTCCCACTGGTGACTCTGAGCAACAGGTTTTCAGAAGCTTTTCTGCCTCTGACTCACACAGTGCTGGATACACATTAGAGTCCCACTCATGCAATGGGACTTCCTCTGTTTTCCCTGCATGCCCCAAAAATCTTATCTGGAGGGTCCCCCAACCTTTTGGAACAGATTTTGAAGATGTTTGGAGAGCTGCAGGGGAGAGGAGCAGGGCGTCATGTTGCAAATGTCTGATGCCTGAGCAGAACATCAAGACTGGTTATAACCCAACAATAACATCATTGTTGTTAATGCTTTTGATGACAGTACTCACTAGTATGGAGTATTAGGCCTCCTTTCGTTGCTGTCCATGGCAGCCATTTTGTGCTGACACTCACTGCACTTTTACCCAAAAAATGAGTATCCAGGCTTCATTTTTTTTTACCCTCATAAAGCTATTAGTATTGGTATTGGTATTGATACTATTTTCAAATGGCTTGGGAACAGATGATGAGTGGTGTTTTGGTGAACATTTGCACACAGGGAGAAAAGAGATTTAGCTCCAAATTCTGTACCTCAACCACCAGAGGCAACCTTAATACACCCCCTGGCCTTCAGAAAACATTGGCCAATTGTTGCATGAGTGAAAAGAATTGAACAGGCCAATGATTCTTAAATTCTAGTCTGGCTGGGCTTACAGCTCTGCCTTTGCTCTTTATCTCCAGCTGCTAAATTCCATTAAGAGACAAGCTAAAAATACACTAAACCATTTCCTAGACTTATTTTTTCTCTCCCTCTCCCTTATTTGAGCAGTTGCCACCAATGCCACAGAGATGCGATGGAGGATGAATAATGGGAACTAGAGGCAGAGGACATGATCTCAAGCAAAAGAGGTTAAAGTTGTTTTGTGTTCAAGATTTTCTTAGGATGCAGGACAGACACAGGGAAAATTTGGATGAGATATGGGGGAAGATTTCTAAAAGCGTGGCGATCCTTTTACTACCTTCTCTCCTGACCCCACAAATGTCATGTAAATACATTTCACTTTTGATGTGAGAAAAAAAAATGCTATGAAGAGAGAAGAGTTTAAAGATGCCACCATGCACAAGCCAAAATCCTGGCGCATTATATCAATTCGGATGATGTTATGGCAACAATTAAAGGCATTTTGGTCTCAGCAAGTTTTTCTAGCCGGTTGAAAAGGTGTTAGGTGTTCATTTTGTATTATTTGAAAACCTATTCTCAGTTGTTTTCTGTACTGTTTTTACAACTATTTTTAGCTGTTTTTAACTTATGTCTAAATATCTCCTTGGGCAAAAAAAATGAGAGGCACAAATACAAGATGGGTGACACCTGGCTTGAGAGCAGTACATGTGAAAAGGATCTAGGAGTCTTGGTTGACCACAAACTTGACATGAGCCAACAGTGTGACGCGGCAGCTAAAAAAGCCAATGCAATTCTGGGCTGCATCAATAGGAGTATAGCATCTAGATCAAGGGAAGTAATAGTGCCACTGTATTCTGCTCTGGTCAGACCTCACCTGGAGTACTGTGTCCAGTTCTGGGCACCACAGTTCAAGAAGGACACTGACAAACTGGAACGTGTCCAGAGGAGGGCAACCAAAATGGTCAAAGGCCTGGAAACGATGCCTTATGAGGAACGGCTAAGGGAGCTGGGCATGTTTAGCCTGGAGAAGAGGAGGTTAAGGGGTGATATGATAGCCATGTTCAAATATATAAAAGGATGTCATATAGAGGAGGGAGAAAGGTTGTTTTCTGCTGCTCCAGAGATGGGGACACGGAGCAATGGATCCAAACTACAAGAAAGAAGATTCCACCTAAACATTAGGAAGAACTTCCTGACAGTAAGAGCTGTTTGACAGTGGAATTTGCTGCCAAGGAGCGTGGTGGAGTCTCCTTCTTTGGAGGTCTTTAAGCAGAGGCTTGACAACCATATGTCAGGAGTGCTCTGATGGTGTTTCCTGCTTGGCAGGGGGTTGGACTCGATGGCCCTTGTGGTCTCTTCCAACTCTATGATTCTATGATTCTATATGTAAAAGTTGTTCATTTTATTTCTTTAAACAAACAAAAGTGAAAGACATATTTGAAATATTAGCACCTGGGCGGGAGACTGAGCAGACATACAGGTCACCTGATCAATCTTCCCCACGATGAGGAGATGTCTTATATTTCTATGTAAATTTTATTGATTCAAAATGCATAGCATGTGCAAATTTTTAGGCAAATGTTGGCCCCCGTTTCTCCTTTTTCTTTTGGTGATGCATTTCATTCTTTACTGGCGGGTGCAATACATATCTGGCCATTTGGAGGATAGTAGGCTTCCCATCTCTGGTTTAAAGAATGACGGGTGCTGTCCACCGCGCTCTAGTAATAGGACATCCCTGGCTTCTTTAAACAAGGGAGAAATTCGATGCAATTTGCATTTACAGGCGAACTTACCTAATTTGCACTTTCTGAACCAAAGCACAGCCACCCTTCAAAATTTGCACTCCTCCGAATTTTGCAAAGCCAAGTAACGTGTACAAACATGTATATGCTAGGCTAACGTGCGCTTATAAATGTGCATATTATTGAGGACAGCATAGAGAAGTGCATTCCATTGGGGAAATTGTTTTGGCAAAAATGTGTAGATTAGGCAAAACTGCATGCAGAAAGTGTAAATGTTGGAAGAAATTTGAACTAAAAGGTGAATGAATTTTCACACAAACCGATGTGCAAGGTTGTTTAAGTGAGAAACTGAGAGAACCGCAAATCGATATACTTGCCCATCCCTTTGCTCCAGGCAGGCACTCTGTGGGGTCGCAGGCAGAGGTCTTTTCCCCCATCACCTCTCACCTGAGCCTTTTAACTGGACATGCCAAGGTCTGAACCTACAGATAAAGCACATGATCTGTCACAGGCTTCCTGTGCTGCTTCCTCTGGGGTTGCTCCTATCACAGAAATAGAAGGGGGGAACCCACCCATGTTGTTGGTCTTCCTTCCTTCCATAACGCACAAGGATCACCCCTTTCCCACCCATGGAAGGTCCAATTTTTTCAGGGTTGCAAGAATGTCTGCATTCCGTGCAGCACCGCAGGAGCAACTACAGAGATACTGGCCACCATATCACCCCCTTGGCCCTTCTAAAGGAGGCTGTTACCCAGGCACACACAGAGGGAAGATCTCTCTGTTCTTTCAGGGTGGTATTTATCATTTGCCAATTATAAAGTTGTCATTTCACAGATTTACCGAGGAGAGGGAGGAGAGGGGGGAACATGACTAGCTAAAAGTGAGGTAAACATGCTTACGATTATTAGCTTGGAAGTGCCTGATAATTGTTGAAGGCCTTGGGCAACAACAAAGCCCAAATCTGCGGTCATCACTGCACATCTTGTCTTAACTTGTCTTTGTTAGTGCAAGTGAAAAGGTTAATGCTGTTCTTTCCCGTCAACACAGAATGAAGCAAGGTGGCACCTTTGAAATCTAAACTAACCCACCGTACGGCTGATGTGAGTGCTGGGAGAATTGTATTCTTTGCAACATTTTTTTTAAAAAAAAAGAAATATGAATGGCAATTAGCCATGCGCTGGCATATTATATGGTAAAGATGCGGGTGGGGGAGGAAGGAATAACAGATTGCTTTTAGTATGCTTAGCACAGGGTAAGCTTCACTGCTGTCTGCAAACAGCATATTGAGATGTCTCCATCACAGACTAGCCATACGGGCTTCATCTTGCTACTTAAAATGGATGCCAAGAGAAAGGACACAATAAGGACAGCCTGGCTGGCGTTTTGTAAGGAATGGAGATTTATTTAAAGTAGGAGAAATAAGATCCCTTCTTGTTCGGAACCAACTCAAAAGTGGCATATTGCACTGACTAAGCCCTGCTTTTCACACAGGAGCTCACGAACGAGGCTCCATGTGATGAGAAGCCTCCGGGTGACTGTAGCAGCTAGTGTTTCCACCACCTGCTGCAGAGAGCCCCTTCCAACCCTGTCTCAGCACCGCTGCCACCCACTCTCTCACTTGCTCGCTCAATCTCCTTCTAGGAACACCAGCTACTTCTTGGAAGCAGAAAGCAATAAGGAAGTCGTGGTGAGAAGCTAGATGTAGCCAGTGGCAGGAAGAGAGAGCAAGTGAACAAGCAGGAGACCACATGGTGGAGCAGACAGAGTTCTTGGGAGTATCTGTTAACCAATCCGAGGCCAGGAAGTGGCAATGCCGAGTGGCAGTTGTTGGAAAGTTGTTTGCTGGTGAGCCCCTCTGGGGGCACCACCACTGAAAAGGCCCTGTCTAGGGACCACCAGCTCACTTCATTATGCAGTAAAACCTGGAGAAGGGTCACTTCAGACTGGGAATGTATATAGTGGTCCTTCAGAAAACCTGGCTGCAATACATTAAAGGGCTTTTAAGGTTAACATCACCACTTTGAATTGACCCAGAAATGGATTGTAAGCCAATGCAGGTGACAAAACACTGGTATGATGCATTGTGGTATCTATCACTCCTCATCAATAAACATGGAAACTCGATTGGTTAGCTGATTTCCACCAGCGGAATTCTTGGCACTTCACGAGAGACTCTGATAGGAGGATGGGGCCAAGCGCCTAATGACAGCAGGTGATTGACAGGTTTGTTTTCCCATCTATCTGTCAAACTTGACCCACAAGGCTGAGGACAGATAAGGATCTGGCCTGCTGGGCCAAGAAGGTTCCCCAGCCCTGAGAAAGAACATCACTTGTTGGGCTGGGGCTCCTTGCCCTAAGGGACTTTGAGTACAAAATTTAAGCAAGGAGGGAAACCAACAAAGTCAGGTCAGCATACGGAGGGATGAATGTGAGCAAGTCCAGTGATATACATTGAGGTTTTGTTTCATCTGGGCTGAAAACTAGGAGGACAAAGTACATTCTTCTCCCAAAGTAAAATGAGTTTTGAAGAGGTTTTACAAAGGAAGGTAGATGGCATCAGGGCTGCAGTATAAATGGGAGCTGTGTGCAAACAGTCTCCAAATTCCTCACCCTATTTGAGTGTCAAGTAACAAGGGAAACCACTTCACCAAATAACTCCAGGGGGAGGAGAGAATCTACAACCGTTTCTTGGGGGTTGATGATTGCAAATGATTTTCAGTACTCTGTAACTGAAGCACAGGATCAGATCGGTCCCCTCCTAGTAAGGTATTGCTATTGATGTCTTTTCACAAAAATAACTTGCATTTCCTCTTACTATCTGATCTACACAGCAGAGCTCTTGACAGCACTCAAAATCTTTATTAATCAAAGCAGAGATGGTTGCCGTAGTCTGAGTTGGAGTATAATCCTTAAGATTCAGTCCCCCCTCAAAAGAAGTGGGGGGGGGGAGCTGGTGATAGCTTGCCTGACAACAGGGTAAACAGATTATTGTGTTATTGCTGGCTGATTGCCGGAGTTATTTTGGAGCTCTATAATTCATTTAAAGAGATTTTTGACATTTATGAAATGACTTCCATAATCAACTGACAGTGCAATATCCTATAATTGTTCAATTAAAAATGACTACTAGTGCATTCATTTATTAGCAGAATCAGATAATTGTCTTGCCACTAAAGAGTACTTCACACATTTTGCCCATCAACTGGAAATGTTTGAGTAGAAATCTGTGACACAAGAGCCAAAGTCCTGGGGATTTTTCTTAAGTTTTATTATTATTCCTCTTCCTCCGAGTGAAGGTGTAATTATTACAGACCTCCGTAGTAAATACAGCTTGATGCAATACTGTTTTCCTGAAATTGATTGGGTGTGTGCATTTTTCCAAGGTGTATCTCTGCATAAAACTGATGCCAATTGATGCAACGGACATGAATTGGATTCCCCCTCTGAGACAGCTGAAGTTCATGCCATCAAAGAGCTGGTCACTGGCAAGCAATGCAACCCAAGCAGAGCTCTGGTGCCATAACTCCTGGTTTTCATCTATCATTTTCCCTTCCCTCTGGGCAGAACTTCTTATTACCTAGGGTAAAGTGGCTCCAAATGGCTGCACTGATAAATCAGTTTCTTAAGAGGGCGGCCCTCTGGGATCTCATAACCTCCAAGTTCTTTACACTAAAACTTGAAAGCTGAGCACATACTCTGGTGGTCTAGAAGGATATCCCAAGAGCTTCCATTCAGCCTTGATCCCCCGAAGGAATGCCAATGGCAGTGGAGGAGTTCCCTTGCACTCTTGTGGCCCAGCGACATTTATATTTTATTTACTTAAGGAGCTTACACTCCGCTTTCTTTGTCTCGAGGTAGCTTATGAAACATGCAACATACAACATTCATCAAAACATCAGAATTAGAAACAATAGAACATTTATTCGTAGTGCAAAGGCACCCTGCAAGAAAACTGTTTTAACCTAGTGTCTGAAGCTTAGCAAGGATAGTTCCTGCCTGATTTCTAATGGAAGGGAGTTCCACTTAGTTGGACACACTACAATGAAGGCATAAGTCTTTGTTGGAATGAGTCATGCTTCTGGTCCATGTGGGTGCTCCAAGAGATGATCTCAGTGATCAGCTTGGGCCGTACATGGTAAGGAAGCCCTTAACATACTCCAGATCCAGGCAGGCAGGCAGGCTGGCAGGGAGGCAGGAAGGAAGGAAGGAAGGAAGGAAGGAAGGAAGGAAGGAAGGAAGGAAGTTGTCCAGGGCTTCGTACATTAGTAAAAGAACTTTGAACCTGGTCCAGGAACAGACAGGAGGCCAGCACAGGTCTTTAACTGCAGTCTCATCACCAGGGAACTTAGTTGAAGTTTCCCTGCGGTTGTCATCCACTGGTTCTAGTCCTTCCCTCTGGACTCCGTCTTCTGCATGACAGCTCTTCAGATACTGGTTTCATGTGTTGCCATAGTCTTCTCTTTTCCAAGCTCAACATACTCAACTGCTGCAACTCATAGAACTCAGTGTTGTATCTAGTGCTAGTACTCAAGAGTAAATCCATTTAAATTAATGGACATGACTAACTTAGGTTCATTGCTTTCAGTGGTTCTACTCTGAGTAGAACTTAGTTATTAATTATTATTAGGTACTTATTGAATGTATATCCTGTCCTTCCTCTCCAAGGAGGCTCTGTCATGGGTCAGCACCAACTGGGCAGTCCCTAGCTGGATGCAACCCTTGGTTTACAGACCCAGCTGTTGTTCTCTCAACACACTCCATGTTGTCAATGTCCTTCTTAAAATGTGCTGCTCAGAATTGGGCAAATGAAATTGTGCTTAGAGTTTGCTGCTCAAAGGAGGCAAGGTGTCAATGAATTGGGGAGGGGAGGGCTGGATATGGTAAACGTGAAGGCATTGCATCACATGTGGTGAAGATGTTGGTCGGTGACACTCTGCATCCTAACATCTAGTTAAGCCGTGAGAGCGATAAGCAGGTTCCAAGGTTGGTCAGAGAAAGCTCTTCTGAAGGCAGAGCTTCTCTTTGAAGCAACAGATTTTAAGTAGCGTTATCACAAACCATCTGCTACGTGCAATCATAAATCAATATTCCATTAAATTATCAGAAAACCAAGAAGGTAAAGAGATGATGAAGAAGAAGAAATGGTAAGCAAATCATTGCAAAAACAAGTGCTGCCTGCAACCCCTTCACAGCTATAATGAGTGTGTGTGTGTTTAATTATCTTTCTGTTTCTAAGGACAACCTTCCAGAATTCTTGGCTGAAGTTCATAATTTACATTCAGATAATGATAATTAAAGAAATCCAGTGCAAAGTCACCAGATGGAAGATAATGCTTAATTTGTGGTTGCTACAGCAGAGCATTTAATAATATGGTGTTTCAGATTCTCAGTGAGGCTTCAGTCCTCCTCTTTTCTCTCCATAAAACTCTTTGGTACACAACCGTCATTTTTGATCATTGTGGCAACATTGTCAGCAGTAGTGGCTGGGGCAGCACTGTGGAGACACCATCCCAGTTCTGGTGTCACCAGAGCTCACCTGAATGGTTCTGGGGTGAGGCAGAGTGTTGGGAGGGCAGGGCTGTGTGGGCACACTGGCAAACCCAGTCTGGTGTTTCTGCTGATGTGTCCACACAGTCCTCACCTCGCTGCCTCCCTCTCCTGCCCCAGCTCTGGTCATGCTGGTGTTGGGAGGGTGGTTCTGCAGCTCTGCAACACCACACCAGCCTGACAGCTTCAGAATAATCAGAATTTTAGATACACACAGGTCTTGCTTTCCGAAAACAATGTGTTCCCAGGAAATCATTCATTAGGCGAGCATTTGCATAATGAGGTGACAATTTCCATTATTTACTATAGAAACATTTCTAATCCATGGTCTCTCCCCTTGCCCACCACCATGGTTTCTTCCTAAAATGGCTGCACCCAACCAGCAAAAGAGAGACGAAAGAAAAACTGATTCGTCTGAGAGCTCCGATCTCTTCTGCTCTCCGCTTTGTCCAATCTTAACTCCCCACCACTTCTCTCCATGGTTTCTGACCCAAAATGGCTACTATTGACCAACAAAGCACAAACAATTAAGGACATGGGCAAACTCAAGACTGTTTGGATATCTGAATCTGCCATGTGTATAGTGAGGTTTGGGCATAATTCTTTCTGTTCTGATAACTGATATTTTTGCATAGCGAACATTCAGAAAGCAGGACCTGCATGTATATTAAAGTGATAGTTTTCTTGGGTTATATTTGCCCTCGTCAAGCATAAAGCCTTGATTCTGCTCATTAGCAGCGGATGAAACAACATAGCTAACCCCCAACCCAGGCATACTATAAACCAGGGGTGGGGACAAGGCCTCCAACAGATGGGTAGAACGGCAATATATCAAGGACTGCCTTTCCCCATATGAACCACCCAGACTCTGTGATCATCACTTTTTTTTTGTCTCCTCCACAAAAGAGCTGGAGGGCAGAATATGAGATTGGGCCTTTTCTGCGTTGGTTCTCCCTTTATGGAATGCTCTGCCCCCGCGAGGTTCACCTGGCATTATCATTATATATCTTTGGCCTTTAGCCTTTAATGATCTGTGGCCTTTTAAACGTGGGTGGGATGTTTTTTATATATTTCTATTTCCTCCTGGTTCAAATGTATCTATGTGGGGTATGTTGTATGTTTGTTTGTAGGTCGCTTTGGGCTGCCCTGGATAAGATACAGCGACTGACAACTTTAATAAATAAAAATACATTAAAAATCTATAGGAATGTTTGGATTTGGGGACGCCCAAGCAGGGACCCTGGAGTTTTATCTTCCATTAAAAAACCCAGTAAGTTCCTACATTATATATATACCAAAATGTGAAACCCCACTCACATGCCTCACACACAATTTCTATGAATTGAGCTAACCTGGGTGGTGGTCTCTATCCTATAGGGATTTAGTCAATGAGTTATGTCAGCAGTGTAATTGGCAAGTGACCTTTTTGGACATGACCAGGCAGAGCTAGGAAATTCTAGGGCCACCCGTTTTCCTACTTCACCCTCATTGCTGCCGGGCGTTGCATATAATGGCGTGCACATCACATGAGTTGCGTGAGTTTATGGCTTTCAGCAGCAGCCCCTGTGCTGAGGATCTTTTATCAGATGAAGGGCTGCAGCCCTCCAGGGTGTCACATTGGTGGGTGGGGCCAGAAGCAAAAGTAGGTGGAGCAACCAGTGTGCATTTTACCTTTGTGCAGTAGGCTACTTTCTATCCATGTTCTTACGAACACCCTCTCTATCCTCCATCCACACCAACAAGAGGCAGTGTTACAGTTCAAGGACACATTCCAGCCAAGGGGGAAAAATATTCAAGGAGGGGTCAAAGTAGGGCTGATGCAGGATGTGGCCTGGGAAGAGTTCTGGGGGCAGATCAAAAGGGACGAGGAGCTACATTCAACCATTTGGGCTAGAGGTTCCTTACCACTGCTGTAAATCTATCCAGGAAGGGAGATTATTTGTGCAAGGAACCAACTTCTATGCATCATTTATCTTGATGGATTAGGAACCATCTACACAGACTGGATGTGGTTGCAGATTTAGATTCAGGTCTGCATCACAATGTACATTTGGATTCTAGCCATTCAGTTTGAGTCCCATATGCCCTGCATATGTGATGTGTGCATTTTCATCCACATTGCCATACAAAGAGGAGGCGGAGACACATTGTCAACTGCTGCCATCAGCTACGTGTGCATTGCTCTTCACACCTATTTGGGATCTTTAACTAGAAGCATTTAGAAAGTCTACATTTTGATGCTTTTGAAAAAAAAATCCATGTGCTAGGAGGTTTTAGGTACCATAGATTTTAAAGCTGTCGTTTTAATAACTGTTTTTGGATTTGGTGTTACTGAATGTTGAGTTGCTGCTGCTGCTTTCAGTCTGCAGAGGAAATGTAATTGATTTAGGATTTCCCATGGTTTGCATTGTGTATCCTTTGCATTCCAATTAATTTGGGGGCAGGGGTTAGTATAGGTTAGACCAGGGGTAGTCAACCTTTTTATACCTACCGCCCACTAATGCATCTTTCTTGATGGTAAAATTTCCTTACCGCCCACCAGTGCTCGATGGAAGGAGGATTCAGCTTGTGCTGTAGAACCCCCTACCGCCCACCTAGAATCCTGAAACACCCACTAGTGGGCGGTAGGGACCAGGCTGACAACTCCTGGGTTAGACAAATCCATAGAAAATAAATTAACATGTCCACTGAGGTCCAGCGCCGAGGGCCTTCTGGCAGTTCCCTCACTGCGAGAAGTGAAGCTGCAGGAAACCAGGCAGACGGCCTTCTTGGTAGAGGCGCTTGCCCTGTGGAATGCCCTCCCATCAGGTGTCAAGGAAATAAACAACTATCTGATGTTTAGAAGATATCTGAAGGCAGCCCTGTTTAGGGAAGTGTTTACTGACTGATGTTTTAATGTATTTTTAATTGTTTGTTGGAAGCCGCCCAGCGTGCCCGGAGAAACCCAGTCAGATGGGCGGGGAATAATTAATAAATTATTATTATAAATTATTATGCAAATTAGTTATGTAATTTTCCCACAATGGAGACTGAGACAAACAGTGCAGTTTTGGGTTGAAGGCAGACTGCAGCCTAATGAAAACAGCGTCGCAGGTGACACTGGGCAGAACAGGAAACGATGGCTTCTTACATCCGTAGTGGAGACTCGTTGAAAAAGGTGCTAACCTCGCTCGTTCTTTGTTATTTTTGTTTATCTCTTTTCTTAAAAAAAAAAGTAAGGGAGGGAGAAATGTTGTGCATTTGGAGTTGCTTTAAAGATTTGTTCTGGGACTCATTTCTCTTCTGCATGATCCAGATTTGAAGGAAGTCTTTTGATAAAGATGGCCCTGGCAGCTGGGTGATAAATATGATTTCCTTAACCTGCCTGGCGTTCTCAGCCACCTGCGACTGCAGCCTGCCCGCCTGTTGGAAGCAGCTCATTAACTTTCCCAGAGCTTCCCGGGAGTTTCCCTCCCCCTTGTTTTCGTTCACCTTGGGTGTTTGCAGCCTCCTTCCCGAACGGTTAACTCCACGAGGAGGCCGGTTTGGCTCGCTTTGGCTCCACAAGCAGAGGACGCTTGAGGCTGCAACCTCCCTGCTAAGGCTCAAAATCTCGCTTAAACACATTAAGCAGCCCATTTTGGATTGATAGTGCAGTAATTATTCTGCTTCACCCTAAAAACCGTCCTGGGGTAATTGGCACGGAGGAAAATTACCCAGAGTCCTCTGCCACCTGGTAGTTAAGGAATGAATCCAGGGAAAGATAAGTGAGGCAGGGGGAGGGGAGGAAAAAATCGGCACTTATTTGATTTTAATCTCGCCACTTTGCAAGCATTTAAATTGCCTTAATCAGGTGGCTGGCTCCCAGCCTGACTAGTAATCTGTTATCAAATTTGAAACTAGATTTCTCCCCCCCCTTTAAATGTCAGTGTAGGCTGAGAATTGAAGTCTATTAACGGTTATGAGCCTCTCTCCTAAAAAACTTCCATAATCTATGTATTAATGATCCTTTTTACAAAGCTGTCAAATATTACTTTATTACAACTATATATTAGTAACAGCCGCGTCGGCACGGGAATAATTATTTATTTATCCGTGTGCATGTGCGTATGTGCGCTCGTGTGTTTGTAGACGGAGGGGACGTGGCCGCACAACTAAAACACACAAACAAAACATGCACAGAGAGGCATAGACAACGTCAACAATCCGAACACAGAAACCCCATTTTTTTCTGAGACAATAACCAGTGTATGGAATAACCTTGATAAATGTAATTGAATTTTTTTCCCTCAGATAAGATTAACTAGTGGTAATTGTGAATGGGAAAGGCCTGACCCTCTACAAATGAGATGTACGACGAGCTGGAAATAATCAATTTTTCCCCTTCTTTTTCATCTCTCTCTTCCCCCCACTCCCAGCTTATACAAAAATGGGTAGAAAGAGAGAAAGAAGGAGTGTGGAGCAGTAATTTGGGGCCTGTGCAGAATGAAACAATTTATGGCCTGTTTTTTTTGTTTTTTTGTTTTGGCCTGCACTGATTATCTCCCTATCTTCTCATTGTGTCTAATTGTGCTGAGCTTGGTTTAAAATGAGATCAACGCAATTAAACCCCAGTAGGCTTAATTAAGGGAGGGACTTAATGCTTTACAAAACAAAACAAAAAAGTGGGGGGGGGGAGAGGAGAGGGGGGGATTCATGCTTTGGGCAAACGTACGATATATTTTAGTTTTTTTAAAAAACCCACAACAACCTTGATTAAACTTCCCCAGATTTTGCCTTCAGACTTGCCACTTTTTCAAAAATACTTTCAGATGTTTATTATACTAGTTGACAGTTCTTGTGGTTGTTTTTTTTAAGGTCTTTTTTTTTTTGCATCTATTTAAATCCTTTTATGAATATCACATAGGAAAGAAACAGGCTTGCTGTTCAGAAAAGTTCCCGAAATCCTACTTTTATAAGTTCTTACTAGAACTAAGAATATCTACTCCACCAACCACTTTTCTTAGCCACCAGTCAGATGCCTTAATGGGACACCAGCAAGTCAGACCTTAGCGCAAGAGTCCTCTCCCCTCCTGTGATTTCCAGCTTTGGATCCATACTTCCTTAGCCAAACAGATTTTCCAATGTTCTAGATTGAGGTAGGTAGCCGTGTTGGTCTGACGCAGTAGACACTTCTGTTTCAGTGTATCTGAAGATGTGTGCATGCACACAAAAGCTCATACCAAGACCAAACTCAGTTGGTCTCTAAGGTGCTATGGACCATTTATTATTTTTAATATATAGATTTTCCAATGGATTCCCCTATAGGAACAAGTGAGGGAAATGATATATTTTAGCAGGAGACCAAAGGCTCTGTGTGCACAAGAACCCTGCCCAAGCCCTGGGGTCTCCAACCAAGATGTTCTCGGGTCACCAGGCTGAAAATCCACTGCCCAACACAAACACAGTCCTGAGCCAGATGTTCCCTTCTTCAGTGGCTTCCTGGTGGCCAGCATGACATGTGCTCCAGCTGTTAGATTTGAGCAACGGCTAGATCCCTACTCCATAGCATACCCTCCAACATTTCTCTGATGAAAAGAGGGATGTCCTATTTCATAATAGTTATGATGGCCTGGGATTCGGATTCGGATGCTAAACCTGAGAGATCCCAGCCTGCACAGGATTCCCCGCCTCCAGAACCAGCTGAGCCAGGGCTGGGGCATGAGCCCAAAGGGTTCACCTATGCTGGATCCTCACGTGCAGACATCAGCTGAGTGTGCTCTGGCTCCTGAGGTGATGGAGGACCCATTGCCTGCAGGTGCTCCACTCTCAGACCCATCAGGGGAAGAGGAGGTTGCCTCTGGGTCCGGTAACCCCCCAGCCTCTCCTGAGCTGCAGAGGCTCGGAGCAGAGAGGCGGAGGGAAATAAGTTCCCGCAGGAGGAGTGCTCACCTCCAGGCCAGGAGAGGTGAGTCACCAGAAGGTTGGGGCCGCCCTATGCCTCCGGGCAGATAAAAGCCAGCCAGTCCCAGTTCCAAGTTGCGGGAGCAACATTGTTGGTTGCTAGTTCCTGCCTGAGCTCCTGACCCACCCTGGCTCCCTGCTTGCATGTCTGCTCCTGACGTCACCCAACCTCCTGCTATGCACCCAGCTTCCACTACTACTGACTACCTCCACGTTGCACCTTTGACCATGGACCAGACTTGGACTTCGTCTCTTGGGTAACCCACAGGACCAGCACAACAGTTTTAATAATCATTTTACTAATTGTACCCCACCCATCTGACTGGATTGCCCCAGCCACTCTGAGCGGCTTCCAACATATATAAAAGCATTAAAACATTAAACATTTAAAAAAACCTCCCTATACAGGTGGTGCCTTCAGATGGCATGGGGGTCGGATATATCCTACAACATTTCTCTGATGAAAGTAGAGATGTCCTACCACACTCGCCAACATTTTTCCAACGAAAATAGGGACATCCTCTGGAAAAGCGGGACTTTCCAGGATCAAATCAGAAACAGCGTCTTTAAATCTAGGACCATCCCTGGAAAATAGGGACACTTGGAGGATCTGCCATGGAAGGAAAACAAACCAGCCTAGGAGCTGATGCCGCACGTTCCCTCTGAATTATCTGCCCTGAATGCATTTATGGAGAAATTAGTTCAATCGAACTTTTACACACCCTGAGCTGTGTAACCAGGAAGGGGGATGGGGACAAAGTAGCTCCTTTTTGGAGCATTGGATTGGACTGAGGAATCTGCAGGGAAAGGTTTGGATAGCCCATATCGCTGTTGACATCAAGACTGTGGTTAACTGCAGTGCCTAAGATTCTGAGCAGGGCCAAACCTGCTTCTGGTGACAAAGCAAGACAACTGGGCAGAAGAAATGCTGCAGAGAGCCAAAGGAAAATCCTTGGCCACAAAATACCCCCCAATCCTTGCTGCAGATAGCACTGCTCCTATCACTAGGCAAAGTTAGACATAGGGATGGTTGAGAAATCCAGTTTGCAAATTTAAAGGTGCGCTGACCTAATGCACGCTTCCCAAAGGAAAATATGAAAACAGCCATCCTTTGAAATTCACACTTCGCCAGATTTTGCAATGCAGTTCTCCAGCCAAGTCATGTGTACAAAAATGCACATCCTGGATTAAAGGGCATGTGCAAATGCATATATTCATGAAACTTACAAAAATGCATTCATTTAGGGGGAATTGCTTTGCACAAATGTTTGCATTAAGCAAGGCTGCAGACAAATGTGTATATTAGGAGAAGTTTGCATTAAAATGCTGATTAATTTTCATGAGGACTTTTCACACACACACACACACACAGAGAGAGAGAGAGATGTGGAAATGTGAAGAAAGGAAGAATGAGGAAAGAACTGAAATTGACAGATTTCCTATGTGTCACTAATAGATGTTACTGCTAGCTACTGTTAAAAACAGCAGACCTGGGTCTCTTTCTCCTCATTTCACCTCAGCATCCTGTGGTCCTCAGCATGTGATGCCATGTCATGTCAGGAGCCCCACATGCAAATAGAAGCCACCAAGGAAGATGTGTAGGGTGATGACACAAGAGTGTCATGATGTCACATTGCCTATTGAGCGCTAACATCTATTCCTTGCCTTGCATTGGGGCACTACTGACCTAGAAAGTGATCCTTGAGCCCTACCATTTTCCGTCTCGATTGAAAGAAATCTCATGGTAACCTGATATCGCTATTCCCTTTGTTGGGTCTTGCATAGGTTCTGAGACAGACTTTTCTTTCTGTCTTATTTTTTTTTTAGAAACATAAAAATCTCCCAACAATGAAATTAATCAGAAAGTACAAAAGAAAAGCAGCTGGCAACCTTCTACTGAATAATGCAAAAATGTGCTGATTTAAATTACGTGTCAGCCTTAATGTATTGTCTACACAGTAAATAGAATATATGCACACATATGGGTATACAATCAGCTCATCATATTTCATTGTCTATAAAGTAAGTACTTTAATTCAAGGTAAAGGGGAATATATGAAATTTGAATACTTGAAGACTTCCTCATTATGGGTGTTGCCAAATCACATAGCGGGGGGGGGGATTCTGCACTGTGAGAAATTGATATGCTTTAATAATAATATAAAAAATTTAAGAAGAGAAAAGTGTGGAATAAAATGAGGAGCTGGCAATGGGAACTTTTTATCTTATTGTGCAAGAAGTTATCAACCGATCCAGTCAAAAATCTGTGCCAGTACCACCGTCTCTACATACTAAGTATCTAATTAGTCATTGAGATCAAATATAATAAGGGAAGAAAGTTACATCTCCTTCGTTGTGGTACTCATTAAAAAACAGATTCTCTAAAAAGGGATTACATGAAAGAAATGATAGGGGGCGCTTGCTCACAATATCCCTTCTTCCTGCATCGCCTTAGCAAGATGGTGGTAATCCAGGGGAAAGCATCTAATTGTTTATTTATCCCTTTCTTTTCAAACCCAATTAGCTAAAAATAGGTCTGCTTGCTGGTTCAAGGAATTTGAGCCAATTAACTCCCTTGCTTTAAAACAGCTAATCAATTAATACACCGAACAATAAATCACTAAAAATAGCCCATCAAAATGCAGGCTGCATACAGCTAGACTCAACTTGGGTGATGGCAAGCACATAGCAGGGCCAGGAGTATGTGAAGCACCATGGAGGTGGGTGGGAGGGATGTTCCCCCTCCCTGGTTAGGTATACAGCTAGTTTTCATCCTTCAGGTGTGAATTGGGAACCAATTGTCTTGGGCTCAGAGATTGGCTGAGGTCAAAATAGCTTGGGAGAGGCCATTTTGGGTGCGGGGAAGCATGGGCGGGAAATGGGTTCACATATTGTCTAGTTTGGTCCATGGGACCTACACTATTGTGATGGACTGGCTGTATGCTGAGGAGTGTGACATTAACATATGAGAAAGTGCTGGAGATGAAATAGTTAAACAGGTTGCCCAGTCAGGACCCAGGGGGGTGGAGTCAGTGGGACTATAAAACCAGCTCTGGGAGTGGGCGAAAGAGAGTGTTCGTTGAGGAGTTCGTTGGGAGTTGGGTGGTTGGCTGGAGTGGGAGTGAATTGGGATAGAGTTTGTGGGTAGGTTGAGTTAGTGTAGCGAAATAGGCTGAGTCAGAAACAGTTAGGGGCTAGGCAGACAAGTAGATATCTGAGAGGTGTTTTAGTGAGTGAGAGCAGGTAGCGAAAGTTATAGGTCTGGATAGAAACCCCATGAATGTAATTGACTGATACTGTTTATGAAACCACACACTTGTTAAACTGCAATAAATAAACAAAAGTTTATGATTCAATTTAACCCTGACTGGACTCAGTACTGTCCCAGGTAGGGCCTGGGTGGTGGCAGCGAGAAATAAAGTGGTGGCACAGGGATCAATAGACGGTGAAACGTCCGGGGACCCTGTGTGATTGCCACAAGGAGTAGTGGGGAATCTCCAAGGGGTGAAGGCTCAGAGCTACAGGCACCAAGTATGGGGGGCTGTGGGGTCCAAGGCCCCCCAAAATCAAAATCTGAGGGCCAGCCCCCCAAGGTTCTGTAGCGGTGTGCACATGCGATGTCAGTACACCACAGGGTGTGCTGATATCATGCGTGCATGCCCTAGGGCACACTGAGGTAAAAATATGTATATTTGTTTTTTTAAATGTGTTTGTTTGTTTTTTTAAAAAAAATCATGTGTATATTTGGCTAAAGTGCATACAAAACTGTGTGTAGTGGAAGAAATCTGAAGTAAAATGTGGATGGCTTAAAAAAATGCAATCACAATCTCACATGGAAATGTGGAGAGATGAATTCAGGATTGGAAAAATGAGAAACTGAGAGACACCAAAATCAACAGATTTGGACACCCCTGGCATGGGAGGGAGGTGGCCCCCAGTCATGCACATAGCAAGAGTTTCAGACCGCAAATGCTTGTGATGGTGTTAGGAAAATAGCAGCCCTTCTGGAACCTTCAACTGGTTCATGTTGCTTCACAGTAAGACAGGCCCTGATTGTTCTCTCCACTGTATAAAAGAGGCATATTTTGTTAGATCCTCTGAAATTGCCTGAATGAGGAGATGCGCAAATAGTTTCACAAGGGACAGCTCCACTTCACAGTGGATTGATATTTTTAAATGCATTATGTGTTTGCTGAAAGAATGCATTTATTAATCCAACTAATTAGCTGATGAATGCCTCCAAAGTAATTTGCTTTCTACTTCAAGAGTTCCTAGCAACCTGTCCCCACAGCCATACATCCCTGAGAGCAAACAAGAACCTGGCATACTTTATTTCTCAATCTTTGACAACCTTTATTATTTCGTTTATCTGCTATTCATAGTGAGATGTAAACATCTTACTTCCCAGTGCGATCATATCAACAGCGGGTCAGTTTAAAATATTGGGAATCAATACGTTATAAAACATCAGGCAGTACTAAAAAAAAAAAAAGAGGAAGGAAAAAGCAGGGCAGAGCAAATGCACTGGATGTCAAACTAAACAGAAAAACAATCCAACTGTTAAAAATGTAATAAGATAATAAATAAAAGACAGGGATTTATTTTCTGCTAAGGATTCTGAAACCAAAGAACGGTTTGACAAGTGAGTGGTGCACCTAGCTTTCAGAAACCAAAGTGCATAAACCTCCCACACTGGAGGAAAAAAGCACTGGTCGATTTTGGCCATCTTCTTTTACACCCTCTGACTTTTACTGTATCCTGACATCTAGAGATTCAGGTGATGGAACTATTTTCTGGGAGGGTTTTAATATTGTCTCTGCCTTGGTTTCAGAGAATGGGGCAGGTTATATCAACAGGAAGAGCGGCTACTTATAGCACTGCCTCTTTCATTTACAATGCCCTTAACAACTGGGGTCCAGGACACCTCAGGGACCACCTGATCCCTTAGATCCCTGCCCAGTCAATGAGGGCTTCAGGGGAGTCTCTGTTCATAGCTGTCAACTTACAGATTTGAAAATAAGGGACCAGCCCCCAAAATAAGGGACCTGCAGCCTCACCTGTTCCAGGCAGTCCGGTCTTCCTGTCCTCCTGCAGTCTGGTCAAACTCATGCTGGTAGCTTCGAGAACACTGTCCAACCAACTTTGTAACCAGAGGTTCAACTGAATAGAATCTGAATCACATGCACCACAAGGCCTATGCAGCCTCAACTTAATATGGCTCCCCAGCCTGGCTTTGCACTGCAAAGTTTGCAGCAGCACGTGCAACAAAATGGCGTCCAGCATTCAAAAAACCCCTCAGCTTGCATTAACTAGCCACACACAAGGCATGCAAGCTCCACCCCCCAAGTCGTTCTTAGACTTCTTATTGGGTGAGCAACACAGCCAAGCAACACAGCTGGAGCCTCCCTCCTCCCTGGCCAGCAGGGAGGGAAGGAGAGGAGCTGTGTGTGGTGTAGCGGTTAAGAGCAGTAGTCTTGTAATCTGGTGAACCGGGTTCACATTGCCACTCCTCCACATGCAGCTGCTGGGTGACCTTTGGCCAGTCACACTTCTTTGAAGTCTCTCAGCCCCACTCAACTCACAGAGTGTTTGTTGTGGGGAAGGAAGGGAAAGGAGAATGTTAGCAGCTTTGAGACTCCTGAAGGGGAGTGAAAGGCGGGATATCAAATCCAATCTCTTCTTTTTCTTCTTTTTCTTCACGAAGAGTCGGATACGACTAAACGACTAAACAACAACAATTTTATAGAGATTCCTTCCAGTTGAGGCTAGACAGGCTCTCTTCCTGTTGAACATCTGGTACCCTCTGAAGGCTTGTTTTTATTCCAACAGGCAATTTAACTGGTCTGACTGTATAGTTTTAACTGATTTTTTACCGTTGCTGTATCGTATTTCTTGTACACCGCTTGGAGACCATTGTAGTTAAGCACTATATAAATTGTCTAAATAAAAAATAAATAAAAAGCAAATCAATTGAACTGATGCTTCCATCTTATAGTTTTGACTCATTTTTACTTTTTCACTTCACTTTTGTTTATTGTACACTGCTTAGAGATGATTGCAATTAAGTGGTATGTACAAAATTGCAAAAAGAGGAAACACATCGCCAGAAAAAAAGATGACAGAATACACAGATTTGCATAAAAAATTGTATGCTAATACACACACACATACATACACATTTATACTTTATTACTAGAATTCCTATAAAATTGTTAATGTCGAAAAAATGGAACAAAGCATGCCACAATGATGGAGAAGACTGAGTGAGGGATTATCCAGGAACCTGTTAATTGAGCATTCCTCCTGATTTGCTTATACAAAGGTAAAGGTAAAGGGACCCCTGACCATTAGGTCCAGTCCTGACCGACTCTGGGGTTGCGGCGCTCATCTCGCTTTATTGGCCGAGGGAACCAGTGTACAGCTTGTGTGGCCAGCATGACTAAGCCGCTTCTGGCAAACCAGAGCAGTGCATGGAAACACCGTTTACCTGCCCACTGGAGTGGTACCTATTTATCTACTTGCACTTTGATGTGCTTTCGAACTGCTAGCTTGGCAGGAGCAGGGACCAAGCAACGGGAGCTCACCCCGTTGTGGGGATTCGAACCGCTGACCTTCTGATTGGCAAGTCCTAGGCTCTGTGGTTTAACCCACAGTGCCACCCACGTCCCCTTATACAAAGCCTACACACAAGTAAAACCACGCCTGCTCTTTACTGAGCATTCATTCTGAAGTGTTTGAAGAGCTGTCGCACAACAACAAGGACTCATCCTGATTTGCTTGTGATGTGTTTATGTCTTCCTGTTAATCATTCACTCATTCCACACTTTTCTATGCACGTTCTCTTCACTTTCCTAACTACAAAGAAAAGTCCACCAGGGTGACAGAATGCTTTTATCCTCTTTAATTTCCAGTATGTGATTGAATCCCTCCCTCAATACCCAATACTGATCATTGCAAGCCTCCACTTTCAGCATCCCTCCATTGGGAGAAGTGTCCGTTCATTCCTATTATCTTCTTCCTGTTCTTTGACCAGTTGCTTCTATATGACTGCTGTGCTTACTTGTTTACTGTTTATTTCTCAAAAGCATTTTGAAAGTAAGTACACAATGCCAACTGGATCACCTCTCTCTGTATCTTTGGTGACTCTCTCAGAGAACTCTAAAAGGTTAGTGAGACAAGACCTGTCCTTGCATGCTGCCTATACTTCAGCAAACCTTGTTCTTATATATGTATGGTAAACCTGTTCAATAACTCTCCAAGTTGCTGAAGGCAATGATAAGTTTCCCTTGCCTCTTGTTGGTCTTCTAGTAGATCACCAGGGATTTCCAACTCCCACTTATTTAAGTGTAGCAACAACTTTAAAAAAGAAAGAAACACTGGTAATCAAAAGAAACTTGAGGTAAAACCTGAAATATGTTTTTGTGTGAAAAGACTGTGAGCTCATTTCTGGAGCTAAAAACAAACAACTGAGTTGAGATGCACTTACAGGTAGCCTATTTTTTAAATTCAAAATGCACGTCCGCCTTTCTTCCTAAGCCACTATTTTGTACTTGGCTCCAGTTTGCAGACCTCAACTTTCTAGTAAAAAAAGAAAGTATGTCGCTTAAGCTTCAAGTCTGTCCACCCCTGAAGAGATGGTTGCTTACTAATAAGTCCCAGGATCTCCGTCTGCAATGGTGGGGCAGCCAGGGCTTTGGCATTTGTAAGACAGAAAGTAAATTTCATGGAATGGCAGAATATTCATGATACACCAATGAGACCCTCCAGAAAAGGAGATGCTCCTGAGCTTTAAGCAAACTGTGTGAAATTATTGTCTCCAATGCAAGGCGTTTTCCCAACACCTCTGTCACTGCACACATCTGCAAGAGCAATCAGCCTGCCTAAGTCTAAACCATTGCCTCTCATAATTATGAATCAGAGACCTGAGTGTATTCCATTCTTGTGCTAGCGCTAAGCAATGGAGCACTGCACAAATACACACAAACGCACACACTCCCTTTGTTCTCTTTGCTGAGATAAGCTTGTACATATTGGGCCCGAGGGAGACAAACTAGCGACGGAAACAAAAGCAAGTGGAGTTCATACATCACTAGGCCAGAATTGATCTTCTGCCCCTTGACTCATTCTTCTTGGTTAGAGACTGCATGAAAGGGCAGAGGACAAACTTGGGCAGTATTTTTCTCATTCCAAGACCTTTGTTTTCCTGGTTACATACTCTTTTACTTGTACCATCATCCATTCGATGATACTACCACCACCACCACCACCATCATCATCATGATATCCTACCCTTTGAACAAACATAATTGGTGAAACCTCCCCAGCCATTGGCCAATAACAATGGTCCATCATTGGATTCTGAGATAGGGATGGAGGAAGCTTCTTTACACTGAGCCAGACCACTGGTCAATCCATCTCAGTACTGACTACACACTGCCAGCAGCTCTCTAGGTTTTCAGGAAGGGTCTTCTCCTGGCCCTACCTGGAGCAGAGGAGGATTGAACCTGGGACCTTCAGCAAAGCAGATGCTCTACCACTGTCCCTCAGTCCATCTCAAAGCAAAGCAGATGTTGAGTGTCTCTCCTTCTCCAATAGGACCACCCTGCCTAGCCTACTCTGGTCTCATTGAATCACCTGTGCAGGTGAGCATTGAGCTGGCAGTGTGACTGGGGAACTGTTGCACCAGCCACTTCAGACCACCAGATAATGCACATAATAAAATACCAAAACATTAAACATCTGACTGCAGAACTGACTTCCATGATTCTTCGATGCCATAATTGCAAGCTTTATTTCCTAACGCCGGAGGGGGAAAGGGATGCATCTCGAGGAAATGTACAATTTCCTCTATTTATGGAGACAGCTTCAATTCACTTTTTATATGTTTTCAACAACAACAAAAATCCTTCTTCTTTTTTTACCATTGCTGACCAGTGCAAATTCATGCTCACTAATGTTTATAAAATACCACATTAATGTTTGATACTGAATCCAAATGCAAGCACTGCATCATCTAACAGATAGGAGCATGATGAAATCTGTCTTGAGGCTGTCACTGAGCTGCCTGTGACAACTGCCTGTTCTGGTAAATGCTGGCGAGACACAAGCATTTGTTCAACCTCCTTAGTCACTTCTCTGAGCTCTTCTTCCTTCATTTGCACAGCAACGAAGCCTTTTCGTAATAAAAACAAAAACATGTATAAAAAGTAATACTGCTTTCTTTTTCTTTCTTTTTCTGTAGTTTTCATGTTTCTGAACTAGGTAGGCCTAAAAAATAACAACCCAAGCCATATAAATGAATGGAGTGGGCACCAAATTTTGTGTAAAGCGCTCTCTCTCTCTCTCTCTCTATATATATATGTCCTGAGGTAAATTTGGAGGTCTAGCATCTAAGGCATTTCAAGGGAAAGAGAAAGAGTTTGATAAGACAAGCAACATTTGCCAAGAGGCTTTTGTACACTTCTTTTTTGACAACATTTGTCAAGTGTTTTTCGACAGCACGGACAAGACCCACTTTTTATCGCTATGCCCCTATAAAGTGCTGTACCAAGGAATGAGTGTCAAGGTCCTTGCTCACTGGGAAACCAGCAGAGAGTGGGCCTGCTAAATTTCACTTGGGAAGGGAGTTTAAGAGCTTGGGGCGCCTAGGAAAGAATCACAAAATTCCACATTTCCAGTCATTTCAAATCCAAGCTCCATTTTTTAAATACATATGAGCAAAGCATAGTGCATGCGAGAGGGGGCATGTCAGACCCAGGCCCTGAATGTGGCCTTCTGGGCCTCCTCTGTTGGATGCTTTGAAGTCTCCCAAGGCCACATCTTCTCTCCTCAAGCCACATCCCTCACCAGCTTGCCTCATACCCTCCTTGAGCATCTTTGCCTGGTTGGAATGCAACCCGACACTCACATTTGTCTGGATGCAGGATAAAAAGATTTGTGGGATATAGGAATGAATCTACTGTACACAGGTAAAATTTGTATCCATTGCTCTGCCTTTGGCCCTGCCCAACTCTGACAAGTTGGCCCTTTAGAAAGAGGTTGGGTGGCCATGTTCCAGGGATTCTTTAGCCATCATTCCTGTATTGCAGGAGATTGGACCAGATGAGGTACCTTCTGACTCTCCAACTCTATGATTTTAGACAGATCTTCACTCTCATGAAGAGAATTTATGAAGTGAAGCCTGCCCATATGGGGATGGTGGGAACAACGCTGACCACACATTTCTGGATAAATCTGATTATCTAGACCCAGTTCAGTCTGGCTTCAGCACCAAAATGGCCTTGTTCACCCTTATTGATGATCTTTATTGGAAAAGGGACATTGAGAGAGTGACCTGGTTGGTTCTCAATCTTTCGGCAGCCTTTATTACCATTGACCATGAAAGGAGGTGGGGGTGGGTGGGTACCATATCATGAAGATTCCTCTTTCAGCTGCAGAACTAATGCCAAAGAACTAATGCCATTGTGAGCCTTCTATTCCTCACCTTGGAATTTAAGCTAGAGGATTCCACAGTGAGCCATCTTGCCGCCATTGCTCTTTAACTTCTATAAGAAATCACCCAGACATTTGAAGTCTGATGTCACCAGTTTTCAAATGACACCCAACACTTGGTCTCCATTCCATTTAAATCAGGAGAGTCTGCTGAGGTACCTGATCAGTGCCCAGAAGCAGTGATGGGCTGGATGAGGGCCAAGACAGAGGCTGAATCATGGAGCAATGGAGGTTCTATTGATGAGTGATTTCCAGGTCTGGGAGTCTGGTAGGTAGCTTGTTCTGGGTGGAGTTGCAGTTCCTCTAAAGGATAAAGTTTGCAGCCTGAAGGTTTCCTTGATGGCACTTCTTGGATTGGGATTACTTATGATTTCTTATTTTTAATGGACAGTTTACCACCCTGGAAGCCTTTAGAATGAAGCGTGAGTTATAAACTAATAATAATAATAATAATAATAATAATAATAATAATAATAATAATATGGAGGGCCACATATTCTCCCTCCCTGCCTTCTAAGACCTACACTCCTGTGTATTAAAATAACAGCACTTTTAGACCTGCAGACAGCTTCACATTAAAGGGGCGGTGGGGGGAGGGAGAGAAAACATATATTATTCTACCCAATGAAACTAAGACTAGGGCATCTCACCCCCTCCTGGCTTTTCTATATATGTGTGAGCATTTCTGAGAAGTGGGATTAAAGAGAAACCTGCAGGCATATTAATAAATAAACTTCACATGGTGTTAGATATTAAGTAAACATACAGCTAAATATTTCTCCAGGGGGCCCATGATCTTATAACCTGTGGACTTCTAATTTGGTTACCTGTGACATGTGGTTCCTGCCCCTGGGGTTTTGCAATAGATTAATTTTGATTTTTTTAAAAAAATGTTTCATCCATACTTGCTGCCCAAACTTGTGTTCTGGCAAAAAAGAAGATGAGCAGCCTGATCTTAGAGATGGGCTTAACTTGCAGCAACACAGCCAGTGATTTGGCTGTGAAGACTAATGGTCAAACCGGACATGACACAGCAAACTGGGAAGAAAGATCCCTCACAGTTTTTTAAAAGTGTTGATAGCAGCCCTGTGCATGTGAGAGCATTCATATGTTTGGATCGTGGCATTTTGCCCACTAGGAATGTCAGAGGATTCCAACAAAAATTGCCAGAGGTTGCTTATTCATGCAATCAGTGTTTGCTGTTGTTGCTTTCAGTCTGCAAATAATACTTAATACCCCATCCCCACAACTTGCATTGTGGTTCCTGTGCATTGAAACGAATGGAGAGTAATAACACAATGGCAACAAAATATGCATACAGTGGTACCTCGGGTTAAGTACTTAATTCATTCTGGAGGTCTGTTCTTATCCTGAAACTGTTCTTAAGCTGAGACACCACTTTAGCTAATGGGGCCTCCTGCTGCTGCCGTGCCGCTGGAACATGATTTCTGTTCTCATCCTGAAGCAAAGTTCTTAACCTGAAGCACTATTTCTGGTTTAGCGGAGTCTGTAACCTGAAGCGTATGTAACCCAAGGTACCACTGTACCTTACATGAATTCTATACATTACCCAAGTTACATAATTTCCTCACAGTAGTCACAAAGATGAATAATGTGGGTTCAGACAGAAGACAAACTGCAGTAGAAAGGAAACAGTGCTGCATGCAGCAAATAAAAGGAATGGAAAATGATGCCTTCCTATATCCCTTCTGTCACAGAGCAAGTCGGTGAGTAAATCTCACAATTCAAAGTTGACGATAACACTTTATTGGCAAAAACCACAATTCTCACAGACTTGGCTGACTATCTGGCCTAATGAGCACAGCAACTCATTCTCCGTAGGTCTTACTCCACGAAACCAGTTGCTGAGACTAGAGGTCACCACCTCCGCACAGCTGTCTATGCCTCCTCCTCTCCAGGGCTATTTCCAAGCAATCAGAAACTGCATCTACATGCGGCCTATGACTGTTGTGTGTGTCACTCCTGGTTCTGAGAGAGGGGAGCTTGTTACAGCTAGAGGGGGAGGCACCCATTACTCTTCACCAGCCTAGCTCATCTCTGCCTCTTGGTCTTCCTCCTCCCACTCTCCTGCTTCAGCTTCTGCCTCTCATTCAGGACTTCTCTCTGCCACAGACTCTCCCGGCTCACTAAGCCCTGTTGCCCCTTCAGCTTCCAACACCTCCTCTTCCCCGTCTTCTGACTCTGACTACTCATCATTTCCCCACCACTACTCTCCAGGCTCCAAGCCTACTTCCCTTGAGGATTCCCTAGCTGGTTCCTCCCACAATCCCCACAACTGCAACTGATACAGTAAAATCAAACATAATAAAACCTAAGAGCACAGAGCAGAAATATTGAAACATTCAACAGAGAAGCCAACTCCTTCAAATCAAAGCCAAACCCAAATCCAATTCAGCGAAGGAGACATTTTGCATTTGAAGAACAGTCGTTTCCAAATTACTGTGTACGTTGCCTTGTTTTATAGAGGCATGTTTTTAAAAAATGTAAAGAAAGCCGACAAAACCTAGATGTTAACAATAGTAGCTTTGCTTGTTCCCAGCGATGGATGATCTACCTTTGGTGTGTGTGTGTGTGTGTGTGTGAGAGAGAGAGAGAGAGAGAGAGGAGAGAGTGTATTATTTCCTGCCCAAGCCTTGTAAGAAGTGTTAAAAATGCTTTTAAAAAAATAGATGAGATATAAATGTATACATGACAGAATCAATTTTTCTTTTAGCTGAAGGGCATAATATACAGCAGTGTGTCTCCTGCTGCTGAAAGGAAATTATGGTATGACTTGGGAACATCATTCTCCCACCTGAAAAAATGAAGCATTTCGAAAAAGAGAGAGAGAAAAAGCTCCACAAACAGGACACTGAAAGCTGTGTGTGTGTGTTTGTGTGTGTGTGTGTGTGTGTGTGTGTGTGTGTGTGCTAAAAAGCAGTTCCTTGTCTAATATATGTTTCAATGTGAGCCAAGACAGATAGAAGCAAATGCTGCATTGACATATGGTGAATACTGACGACCATTTATGAAGCCTTACATTAACACAAAATTATTGCCATTGTTACTACGTTTGCATCCCACTTTAAAGGAAAGCTTAGCAGATGGGGCTGGAGACATGAATTTCTCACAGGTGGGATGTAGCCTGGATAGGAGCCACAAAAATGTATGTGCCACATATGCATACATTCTATACATTACCCAAGTTACATAATTTCCTCACAGTAGTCACCAAGACGAATAATGTGGGTTCATGCAGAAGACAAACTGCAGCAAAAAGGAAACAGTGCTGCATGCAACAAATAAAAGGAATGGAAAATGATGCCTTCCTATGCCTCTCGTCCACTCATATCCATTATATGGCCCCTGGAAGGGCGCTCACAAGAGAATTCAACCCTTGGGGTGAAAAATCACACCCTGTCCCTGCTCTAGAATCTGGGTCACAGTCTCAGTTTATGCAGAGTGATGGGGAGGCATCCTCTGGGTTCGGTCCGGGCTCCAGAACACACTCCAGTCCAGGACGCTTTGCAAAGTGGCAAAGCTGTATAGCTGAAAGACAAGGGCTCCAACTGAGGACCCATTTCTCAGTGGCAGAACAAATGCCCTGCGTGCAGAACTGTGTGGAATCGCCTCAGCTAGGCTGGCAAAAGAGCTTGTAAGTCAGCAAGGCACATCAGCTGTTGCAACAGATTCCTCTCCACCCAGGCATTTGACTGCTGAAATCAATGAGGGTGGGAAGGTTGTGGGGGAATTGAAATTATTGTGGGGGCATTTGATTGTATTTAAATGCTTTCAGATGTTTAAATATATATATTTAGATACAGGCAAATCACATGGGTGTTCAGACCCCGCCCCGTCTGTTACAGCCCTCTCCCACTCCATTCCGCCCCTGCTCCACCTGTCAGGGTCCCAATAAGGAAAGTGAGAGATATTTGATTCAGCTCACATTTAAAGGAGAACTTGCACTTAATTTGCACTTTCGGAAACAATTTGCAAACTGAAGCACAGTCATCCTTCTAAAATTGCAGTGCTCTGAATTTTGCAACGCAGTTCTTCAGCCAGGTACGAAGGGATGGGAGGGAAATTTGATTTACCGGTAGTTTGCATTTCAAGATGAACATACTCAAACCACACTTTCTGGAACAATAACGAATACCCAAACAAAGCCATATTTCAAAATTTGCACTTCTTCGAATTTTTCAGTGCAGTTCTCCAGCCAAAGAATGTGTCCAATAATGCATATAATGGGATAAAATGTGCATATAAATGCATATGTTAGTCAAAATAATATTAAAAATATATTCTGTTGGGGGAACCACTTTGCTAAAATGAGGATATTAGGCAAAAATGTGCATATTAAAAGAAATTTGCACCAAAATACTGATGAATTTTCATGAAAACTTCTATAAAAAGTCACAAACTGATGTGAAAATTGTTGTTGTTGTTATCATTAATGTATTAATTACCAGAATTTCCGTGCGCTGCTCTGGTTCACCAGAAGCAGCTTAGTCATGCTGGCCACATGATCCGGAAGCTGTACGCCGGCTCCCTCGGCCAATAAAGTGAGATGAGCGCCGCAACCCCAGAGTCGGCCACGACTGGACCTAATGGTCAGGGGTCCCTTTACCTTTACCTTTTTTGTGGGGAGCACAGGGGAGCCAAAGACTGTAACGACTGAGTCTCAAGTATAATTCCAAGTACATCATACCAAAGTTTGTGTGTTTCCGATTGTAATGCCGGGTAATATAGTGTTGGCCCTTGTCTCTCAACAGAAGATTGAAGACAACGTGAAAAAGATCTTAACATTTCTGCAAAGCTCAGATGCACAGGGGTAACTTTGCAGTTGAGGTTTATCTACAGCTAGCAGGTATAATAATGGTCTCGTTCAGTGCTGCGGTTCCTTTAGCGTTTCCAGAGACAATGCAAGAGAAATAAAATTTAATGAATCTCCAAAGCAGCACTTCCTTGACTTATTACATTAGCAGGACCTCTCATCTGATTGGGACTTTTGAGAGAAATGCAGAATTCATTAAAGCAATTTACTTTATAATGGGAGATGGCTAAGATAGATCCCTACTAATGAGATGAAGAGCATTAATTAAATAAATGGTAGAGTGGAAGTGAACTGTTTTGCTCGAAACCTGGCAAATAACCCTCTCCAGCTCTGCCGCAAACTTCAGGATTTCTCAGCTAGTAAATGTTCAAGTTTCTTCACAGTATGTGTTACTACTTTGTCTCAAAGTCCAAAGTGGTTACTGTGGTTAAAGCTGCAGCTTATATAGTGGTACCTCAGAAGTTGAACAGAATCCATTCCGGAAGTCCGTTCGACTTCCAAAACGTTCGGAAACCAAGACACAGCTTCTGATTGGCTGCAGGAAGCTCCAGCAGCCAATCGGAAGCTGGGGAAGCCATGTTGGACATTTGGGTTCCAAAGAATGTTCACAAACTGGAACACTCACTTCCAGGTTTGAGGCGTTCAGGAGCCAAAACGTTCGACTCACAAGACGTTCATGAACCAAGCACAGAGCATGTGCTTTGCATGCAGATGGTTCCAGTTTCAATCCCTGGAATCTCCAGGTAGGTTAGGGAATGACCATCATCTGGAACCCTGGAGAGCCATTACCAGGCAGTGTAGTCAATACTAAGGCAGATGGACCAGTGATCTGACTTATTGCAATAAGGCATATCTTTATGTTCAAATGCTCCTCTTCCCAGCCAATCTCTTTTCCTTTTCTACAATGTCTGCTAGACAAGGACTACAGGTTGTATTCAACTAATGTTTTCTCAGAGAATACCCACTGAAATTAACAGACTTAATCCTGTCCATTAATTTCAGTAAGTCTACTCTGAGCAATAGCTGGCTGACGACAACCCTGTTTTACTGCTGATAGCCATAGATCACTCGGGGAGCCATTGTGGGGGTTAAAAATACTTTAAATAAGTACAGTCATACCTTGGTTGTCGAATGCCCTGGTGCTTGGACGTTTTGGCTCACAAATGCCGCAAACCCAGAAGTGATTGTTCCAGTTTGCAAACGTTCTTTTGGACCCTGAATGTCCAACGGGGCTTCTGATTGGCTGCAGGAGCTTCCTACAGTCGATCAGAAGCTGCAATTTGGTTTTTGAACTTTTTGGAAGTCGATCGGACTTTCAGAACAGATTCCAAGGTACGACTGTAAATGCAATTTGGACATATTTCAGTTGTTAAATGTAAATATCCCCTTTGTTCACTATGGGATATAGTGGTTTTTGGTGAAATTCTCTGTGTGTGTTTTACAGAAGAGTATATCAAGAACAGAATATGCCCCAGGGTGTTCTCTAGTACTCAAGGGTTCCTCTGCAGCCAAACCAAGTTTGGGTTCCCCCAAGCTAGAGAGTTTTTAAAGCCACAGCTCTGTAGCTTGCAGTGGTGCACCGGGGATTGCCAGGAGATATGTATTTATACCACATTAAGCCCTGTGATTAAATAGAGGACTCAAAGGTTGCATGCCTACAAGGCCTTTTTGCTAGTACTTGATTCCATGAGTGGAAGGCTATTTTCCTGCTTTGAACTAAACTCTATTATCATTAATGAGCATTGCAGGCGCATTGGCAGGGAATATAAACAAAGTGCAGCGCAGACAGTTTGCAAATTTCCAGTCTGCCGTTCTACCTTGCAACCGCCGTCCTTTCCTGCACAAAGCACCAAAATAAAAATAGCAACACAAATTACCACATATATGGAGAAGCCTTAGATGACAGAGGAAAAGCGGAGGGGGCGTTATGGGGCCAGTATACAAATAATTACAGCACTTTGATATGCAAAAGTGGGAGCGAGTGGACTCACAAGCGCAGCCCCTATCCGATACAAAAGCTGAACGTTGGGCTAGCACTTTCCGTAAAAGAATGAATCGTGGCGTGACCGATAACATTCAACAATTGCTCCGATGTGTGGCCAAAAAAACCAATTTGCCCCCTCCAGAGGGAAAGCTTTGTTGCGTCAAGCAAAATTTCCATGTTGCTTTTCCAATTCAGCTGGGTGGTTGATCTGTGTAAGGAGGTGCACCGTCCTGGTCACAAAGGGAAAGGAACTGCTCTTCCCTGCCCCGCTCTAATATGTAGAGTGTGGAGAGGAGAAAGAAAGAATTATCAGGGAGATTTCTCCCACCTCAAAGTCATGCCTATAGGAAGGCAGCTCGCAACTAAAGTCCAGAAAAGGCCGGCACCTGCTATGATGCTGCTTCATTAGAGGCTCTGCAAAGGAGAAGCTGAGGATCCATTTTGCTTTCCCCTTGCTTTATTGATGATATCACGGCCGCATTAATGGAATCTTTACACTCTACTGGTACACTACGAATTTATCTACAATGCATTCAGTTATTGGGTAGGCAGCAGATATCTGGCCTCTGTGCATGGGGGAGGGGGGCAATGTCTTTTTGAACAAAAAAACCCCACATTCCTTCCCTTGATGATATCCATAAAGGAAGGCCAAAAATAAGTTTAAGACATCATAAGACAAGGTAGAACTCTCGCAGCAGACTAGGAATTGGGATAGAATCCAGGGCAGGGAGGGGATTGGGCGATGTCATTAGAAGCTGGTTTTCCATTTCAGTTCCGTTCTGAGTGTTTTTATTCCAAATTGCATTTAGCAATGCATTGTTTGTGTGAACTGTCCAGAGAACTTCAGTTGGGTGGGTGGCATACAGATGTATGCATTAAGCATACATCTAATAGATGTGATGAATAAATAGATGTAATAAATGTAACAGTTCCAATGTCAGTATGCTTTTTATTATGTTTGTATCATCGATGTTCCGTAATGTGTTTTTAATGTACATCACCTTGGGATCTTTTGATAAAGTATGATGTATAGATTGAATAAAGAATAATAATTAATAAATAAATAACAATAGTAAACGATGAAGAATTCTATTCCATTTCTGCATCGATCGACCTGAAGTTCTTTCGAAATACATATTTAAATTTGAAGAAGTGTAAAATCTGTTGTGTAGCTACATTCTGATCCACACATTCAAACAGGAGGTATGGAGTGGAACGTTTCGTATCAGATTTCACAAAGAGTGCTTCCAGATGGATGTTTATTGTGGGATCAACGATCCGCACACAAGCATGTTTTTTCACAGCATCCACACAATATTATTGACATCAAAATGCCAGCCTGTATTCCCCCGTCCATTTAATGTGGATTTACCCTTTCCACAAAAAATCCAATGAGTTAAGAAGGAAATCTGTTTGCCAGTGATCTGTTTTGATATCTGAATGACCAATTTGCAATATTAAGCCCTTACCTGGAAGCATTCAAATATCAAATTCCTCCCAGGCATCCTCCTTCAGTAAGACAGATAAAATAGCATCCATTCCCCAAGGCAATGGATTCCAACATTTCTATACAATGGTATTCTTCAATATGCCTCCCTTCCATCATGGAATCCAAGGTGGTCTAAATGAACTGCTCAAGTGGTCTCCCATCCAGGCACTGACCAGACCTGCTTAGCTTCAGCAAGATGATATCCAGTGTGTGTGTGTGTGTGTGTGTGTGTGTGTGTGTGTGCCTTTGTGCTTTGAACATGCAAAGTAAATGGAGCATGTCTTTGCTTAACTATCTCTTGCAGCTGTACCTTTCTGAAAAATAATCAAGCAAACAAACTATGTCAAGAAAGCCCACATGTTCAACCCGAATAAATCATGCAAAAACCACACCTTTTTCCTCATTCATTCGGCCATCATAGCTTGATGGCAATTGAACAACTGTGAACATCCACCTAACAGAGGCACTGGAGAGGGCCACTTCAGGAGGAGCTGGGAGCAGTGAAATAAAATGCCAGGTCGAAAAAGAGGCCCATCTAGGAGCACCCTCAAGCAAGAACATAATGATTTGACCAGATTCAGCTACATGCATGCGTTGCAATGGCTGAGTCCAATTTCTACTACAGCATTCATTTAATTAGAGTTGTAAGAAGTATGGCAGAGCAATTCAAACCTCCTTTGCACCATGTTGGGGATGGTAGAATGGGAAGATGTGTATCTTCTTTCCATTGGCTTCCCACTGGTGCAGTGATCTGCCCGCCCCCCACCCCACCCTCCACCATGTGCGGCAAGGCTGAGGATGCAACAGTGACTGGGGGGGGGCAGGCTGGGGGGGGGGTGAATCTAGGATTGCTCCCAAAGGCTTCAGTCCCAAACACTTATATGAATGATGCAATGTTTGGGGACCTGTTTGGCAGAGCTTTCGCTGCATTCAATACAGATACAGTGGTACCTCAGGTTACATACGCTTCAGGTTACAGACTCTGCTATTCCAGAAATACTACATTGGGTTAAGAACTTTGTTTCAGGGAGAGAACAGAAATCGTGCTCTGGTGGTGCGGTGGCAGCTGGAGGCCCCATTAGCTAAAGTGGAGCTTCAGGTTAAGAACAGTTTCAGGTTAAGAACGGACCTCCAGAACGAATTAAGTACTTAACCCGAGGTACCACTGTATATGTTTTTCAATTCCAGAACCAAAACTAAAGGACTAGCTCTCCAGGTTCTCAGCTGAATATTGACTAGTATAACAACAACAACAACAATTTATTAAATATTGTAAAATTAATGAAAGTTAGAAGAACGTTGGAATGAAGTTATATGGCTTCAGTAGAAATGTTATAAGGAATTAAGTATAAATAGATTAATAGAGTATTAAAGGAAAATAAGGTTAAAATGTGTTAAGATAATTATAGGATAGAAAACAGGGGAAGATGGACAGGAAGTGGAATTAAGTATAAATAGATTAATTGAGCATTAAAGGTAAAAATATGGTTAGAATGTGTTAAGACAATTATAGGATAGAAAACAGAGGAAGATGGAAAGGAATTGCTGAAACACTTAATAGAAGTGAAATACAAAAAGGGAGGTGTGAGGTGGTCGAGGAAATAAGGGAAAGAAAGATAAATGGTTTTTGTTTTGTTTTGTTCCGTTTGTTTCTTTTATTATGTTTGTTTTTTATTATGTATTGTATGTTTTTTTCTTTTTTTGGCTTTTGCAGTGTTGTGTTTAATTTGTTGGAAACTTAATAAATATTATTTGGAAACAACAACAACAACAACAATTTATTATTTGTTATTTATACCCTGCCCATCTGGCTGGGTTTCCCCAGCCACTCTGAGCAGCTTCCAAAAAAGATTAAAAATATATTAAAACATCAGTCATTAAAAACTTCCCTAAACAGGGCTTACATCTCTGCTACCACTGCTCCCTCTAACTCTTGGACTAGATTGGATTTTTTAAAAAGAAAAAGAAAAACTTGCAATTTAAAGTTGTTGTTTAAACTTTTTAGTGGTTTGTTGCACAAAAAGGTCTCCAAGAGACTTACAACGTATTTCAAACATAAGCATAAGTAAAAATATATTATAATATAGAAACATTTATATTATACATCACACAGAAATGCATGCAGTTCCTTAAAAATACAAAAAGCAACCCCATTAATAAGGTGCCAGTGAAGGTGCCAGGCAGATCTCAGTGGAAAGAGCGGTCCACAAACAGGGAGCCACAAGTGAAAAGGCCCTCTCCATTATCATCCTTGAATACTCCCTCGAAAAAGAGACCTGGAGAAGAGCCTCCGATGAAAATCTAAAAGCCCTGAGTAGGGTTATATCAGGAGAGACGTTGCAAAAGATATTGGAATCCTGGGCTGTAAAGAGATTTATAGGTAAACCTTGCTGTTTGGATTCGGTTCAGGAGCATACAGCCAGTGTTGCTGTATCAAAATTGGTGCCATGTGATCTGATGGGTTCAAACCTATCAAAAGTTAGGGAACTACATCTGAAGCTTCTGAACTGTTTTCAGAGTCAGCTTCACATAAAATGCATTGCAATAGTCCAGTCTTGAGCTTATCAGAGCGCATATTACTGTAGCCAAGTTATTTCCATTCAAATAGGGTTGTAGTTGGGTCATCAGCCTTCATTGATGGAAGGCACTCCATGCCACTGAGGCCACCTGTTCCTCAAGTGACAGTAATGGATTCAGGTGAGCACCCTAACTATAAACCTCCTCCTTCAGAGTGAGCTTGACTCCATCTAGAGCAGGTTGTACACCACTCAGTCAGAGAGAAGCAGCATCTTCAAACAGCATCTTAGTCTCATCTGGGTTAAGCTTTGGTTTATTAGGTGAAGGATGGATGAATACACATGTAAGCATATATTTGACACTACAATATGTTTTTAACAAAAGTCAAGCACAAAGGGAGCAGCGTGGAAGATGAAACAATATTCAATTTGTTTACAGAAATCTGTATACAGTATGTGGTGAAGACCAAATCACATCACAGTTGAAGAACTTGCTCTATTCACCTGTAATATATTATGCCTATCTCCATCCTACTAAGTGGTGCGGAACTCATTATAACTCATAAACGTTCATAAGATCAAAATCAAAAGTTGGAAATTACTAGAGATTTTGACAATTGAAACTTGGCCAAATGGACTGTAGAATATTGCATTGGGAGGGAAATTTAACCTTTGCATTAAAACAGGTGAAAGGAAAAGTTAAACTGAGGGATTTCTTTGTGGTTTGACACCTGATTCTGGACAGAAACTGAATCCGTCTCAGGCTTTTCTTCAATTATGGGATAAACCCTGATGTTCTCCTAGAATAGAATACAAAAGGATGTAATGTTCTTTTGATTGCATTTGGATAGGTGAACTGGAAATGCTGTAACTTCAGACACCAAGTGTGTCTTCTGGAGTGGAGTGTAGAAGGGTTCTGCTTATTTATGTTTGACTTTAATTTGTGTGTTACTTGTGCATCTTATTTCCCATACTGATGTATCACAATTTTATGTTTGCAATCTTTCATTCTTCTGTAAGCTTAAAACTGTCACAATAAAAATATGCAGGGAAAGAGGAGGACAAATGTTCTTAAGATCATGCTGTAAAGGAGCTTTCCCCCTTCCTGTTGCAATCCAAATGTTGGGCAAGAAGTCTCATGCTTATTGACCATTGGCCATGCTGGCCTCGGCTTGTAGGACTTCTCATCCACCAACATCTAGAGGCACTCATTTGGGGAACCCTGCAAGGAAGAGCCTCGTGTAAGAAAAAGAGCAGGAGGAACTCCCATCAGTTTCAATATCACCTTTGCAAAGCCGTTCCATGGGAATCCAAATGGGCATTTCAATATGGTAGTTTAGTATTTTGCAGAGGGTGGTGCTTCTTTTTTTAAAAAAGCACATGGTTTCCCCATTGCTGTAGCACAGAGGAGTCACTAATTGAGTGGGGAGCTCACAAGATGATAGCAATCTTATTGCTACAGGGTGACAAAAGTGGATAAAGCAACAGACAAGAGATGCTACTGGGAGCAGAGGACTGGAAGAGGCATTTTTCAAGATGAGTGGAAAGCAAAGAAGAGCCTGTTGGATCAGCCTGATGGCCCATCTAGTCTGAGATACTGTATTCACAGCGGCCAACCAGCCAAAAACCTGCAAGCTGGACCCAAGCGCAAGAGCGCTCTTCCCTCTTTGGTTTCCAGTAACTGGTATTCAAAAGGATTAACATATCTATGGAGGCAGACCAATAGCCATTATGACTTGATGGGTGTTGGGAAGTCAATGGCTGGGTGAGGATTGGGAGGGAGGGAGGATAGGATTTGGAGGTTCACGGGGGGGGGGGGGATGAGGGTGGGAAGGAGCCTTTGGTGATGCAACAAGATCCAATTTCACTCAGAATAAATCCAAGCTACGTTGCAACAATTCCAGACTAATGGGAAAGTTCGCCCATCACCCTAGTATGCATTCACTTTAGAATGTGGTGGAAACTTGATGTTAAGAAGGTGAACTTCTGAAGTTCACCTTGGATTCACTTGGAAATTACCCGAGACCCTCCACACATACATGTCCCTGGTAATATTTTGAAGCAAACCCACCCGAAGGTCCACCCCAGGCATCATTTACCCATCAGTGAGAAGTGAGCCTCCTTCACAAGCCCATTTTAATTTCACTAGGGGCCATAACAAGCCTTGGACCTGACTCCTAATCAGGGCCCTGTTGAAAAGCCCCTTTCTTCAAGCCTATATTTTTCTGATATTAGAATTTAAGGCATTTCAGAGACAGAGCTTGTCTTATGTTCTGAAGGATCTCATGAGGTTCACCTGACAAGAGAGCTTCCTTTAGTTCCTGGATAGAATTTCTTTACACACCAATCTTTTTTTAAAAAAAATCTTTAGAAAAAGCAAAACAACAACAACAACCGTACACAAGCACACAGACACTCCTATTTCTACAGCCACATGTTCCGTAAGGTGGAATAAAACAATATGAAGAGGAACTTATTGGGATGAAACTAATCCCGCTCTCTCCTTCTTCATCCTGCTCACACACAAAAACAAAGAAGCCAAGACCCTTTGGGTGCATCAAGACATCTGAGCCTTTTAACTTTGTGAAAATCTGTTTAGATAGCTCACTTGGAGGGCAGATTTATGTCCAGAAAATTTGGAGTTGCTTACAAAAAGGATGAGAGTAATTTATTTTCCTGTTACTGGTCTGCCACATGAATGAGATAAGATCAGCTAAAATATTCAAGAGAAGCCAGCCATTCCTCACAAGTTCTCCCTCCGCCCCCCACCTCTTTCCCTTTTCCCTCTTTGAGACCAGTTACCTATTTAACTCCATCCTGTCAATTAAGCTGGAAGAAGAGGAGGGGGGGAGGGAAGGCAAAGAACTAATTAGGCAACTGTGTAATTTTAATTAGCTGTTTTGATAATTAAACTAATTAGTTCCCCTGTGTTTCCACAATATGTGGTGGACTGGTTTTGATACCGCGGCTTCAGAGTTCCATTCCATTAGTTAATTAGTCACTTTTGCATTAGAAAGCTTTATTAATGGCCTTAATTTGCAGTTGAAATGAGAAATCTGCTGTCAATAATTTGGATAATTGCCTACTGTTTGATTATAAAGTACAAAAGTAGCAGCACACCATTACATATGCAAATCCCAAGGGTTATTTCCTGGACGCTTAGGTTTCTTGATCTACATTTCATCCTCTCTCGGTTTCTGGGTGTGTTTTTTCTTGACCCTGTTTGCGGGGGGGGGGGAGAGGATCCAGCTTATTAAAGAGACTAAGGCCCGCTCCCCCCCCTCTTGTCCTGTACTCTGTGCCTGCTTGTGCCTGCAATTGTTCAAGTTATTGCTTGCTTTGTACCTAATTAGTGTCCTTGGATTTAAATGAACAGCTCTGTATACACCTCTAGCTCCTGCAGCCATGTTTGTGCATTGAATAATTGATTCTACTCTGCTAATCAGATAGGGACATAATGAGCCAGTTTAATTAAATGGGGATCTAACCTGGTGAACACTGGGAAAATATTTGCTCATTTACTTAGTAAAAGGCCACAGTTGCTTTTTCACTAGATGGAAAGAGAAGGTGACGGAAAGTAAAGCCAGCTCTGGGAAGGAGGAAGAGGGGGGTAAGGAGAAACACTCAGTTGGTTGTCTATCCCTAACAAATCAAGCTACTTGAATAGCCAAAGCAAAGGGGAAATTTCTCACATGCATGCCACACAGACACAAGAAAGGCTTAATCAAAGGGCCAGGAAACGGTGAAACTGCTGACGGGTTCTCCCTGTCTCTCCCAAAGGTGTCAGCATCACTTCCCTGCTATGCTCTAAGAGACAGGTTGCCTGGTCCTTCCGCCCTCTGTGATTTACAGAAAGAATTTTTCAACCCACTTGGCTGCCATTTGGTTCCCGCGTTAACTCCATAAGGTAAGTCTCCATAAGTCACAGCTTATATCTGCAGCGGTAGCGGAAGGGGGGTGGGTGAGGGGAAGCAGTGGGGCGGGGGGGGGACTTGTCTTTGGGTGCTTAAGCGCTTTTGTCTCTGGATCAAAGTATTGCAGTCCTGCAGCAAGCAGCCTTGTTTATCTGAACCTCTGGGGAGCATTGCAGAGGGTGCGGTGGAGGGGGTTGATGGGATCAATGGGAAATGTTATTTACTTTGGGCTAGTTCTGCCTGCCGCTGCATGGGAAAGGTTGGATTTTGGATAAGGGGGGCTCCGCTGTATTCCTGTTTCCTAACAATACTTCACAGGCAACTCTCTCATTGGTTTGCATGAGAACTTCCTGTCTTGTTGGATTGGTCTCTTGGGGGGAAATTACATGGGACTGCCACTGCAAATAGCAGTGCCTAAGAAATATCTAAATCAGTGTCCCCCAACCTAGCACCTTCTGGGTGCTGTTGGACCATAAGTCCCATGCATTGCAGAGGGCTGGACTAGATGACCCTTTGAGACCCTTCTAACACCACAATTCCATAATTCTATCCCTGGCTATGCTGGGTAATGCTGATGGTAACCGCAGTCCAAAATATCTGGAGGGCACCAGTTGGAGAAGGCTGATCTGGATAAACTTTTTTCTTGCCATGGATTGGATCCAGACTAAGTTTCTTGTCCTTTATTCCCATTGAAATCAATCATTCTAAAACATGACCTCTTCTAGACCCAACCCCAATCTGAGTTTTCTTACACTTGCTTGAGTCAAGCAAGAATGTGAAGCATAGTTGAGGAGATGGATTTCAGACTCCTGTCAGGGCATGGAGCAAAATGAACTGGACATTACAGAGGAGGGAGATTTGACAGAGGGCTTCTGTTTCCTGCAGAAGTTCTGCACTCTTTGTTATGTGTAGCTCCACCCTAAGTTCACCACCAGATGTTCATTGAAGGCAGAAAGGCGACATAGCAGGCTGGAGTCAGTGCCAATGTTTCTGCTGATGAATGTACGTGGAAACATTTCATACCAATCCTCCAGGTCCAGTGCGCAGAAAACCAGGGATGGACCACAATTGAGTGGCAGGACAGAGACTTTGCATGCTGAAGGTTTCATGTTCAACCACAGCATATCCATGAAGATCTAGGAGCTCTTCCACCATCCAAGGCAGACGATGTTGATCTAGATGCATCAATGGTGTCCTTTAGTGTAAGGTAGCTTCCTACCAGTAGAGAGGCAGGTCTACCATAGATCTCCAAAAGCTGACTTGATTGTGTGATTTGAATGAATGCTCCCAAAATAGTGGGGAGGGGGGGGAATCTGTGTCAGCATGTTGTTGTTTTAAGGTGTACTCACCTGCAATTTAGGCTCAAGGTCAGAACACATCAAGGGAGGAGGCAGAACTCCTTGTGGGGGCACGACTTCGGATAGGTTTCTTTTAATCCTCAAGTCACCTAGGCAATTGGCAGATGGATCCCCGAAACCTTGAAAGATGATACCTAAATGTTTCCAGCTTACAACTGATGGGAGCAATAATAATTCTGCCTTCTTAAATGCAGACGGGGGTGGGGGAGGGAAAAAAAACTCTTTGGAATGGGAAGATGATTACAGTCTTTAGCTGCCAAGGGGGGGAAATTACCCACATTTTCCAAATGACAGTTTAAGTGAAACATAGAGCATTGAGTACATAATCTGGAGGGGTGGGTGGGGAGCAAGTTCCATTTAAAAGAGAGAGAGAGAGAGAGAGAGACTATAGCTATATAGATATATGTATAGACATATGTAATGCATACTATTCCAATTGCTCATCAAACTAACTTTACCTGGAGGGGCCGAGTCCCAGAATCAACATGGTTCCCATCTGCTGGTGTGTTCTAGGATGAAATAGCATATTGACCCTGAATCCATACTCAATGTAAAAAGCAATTGTTATTCTGCCACTGTAACACCTTGTTGCCAATGGCGATGTAATTAAAGCAGTGAGGACTCATTTTCCATCCTTATCTCTTAAGCTCGTCTGAATCAGAAATTGTTTGTCTGTGGTAACTGAGGGGGGGAAATGTACCACCAGGCTGTATGTTTATTTATGAATTTGGAAGAGCTTCTCTCTCTCTCTCTCTCTCTCTCTCTCTCTCTCTCTCTCTCTCTCTCTCTCTGTGTGTGTGTGTGTGTGTGTGAACCTGTGTAAAACAGACTTTCCTTATCCTATATTTTCTACCATTGCACCCATGTGTATGCGATTTTTCTATCTCTATCTCTCTCTTACATACAGAGGGAGAGGGAGAAAGATCCCTATATAAAGATATATGGGCAACCAGCACGGATGCACACTCGCAGTTTAAATTTTTTACTCACCCCCTTTTCTCCTCTATTAAAATTCCGAATGGCTAAGAGGATTTTCTCAATTTAGTCATACTTTTAATCTTCGCTGAAATGAGTGATGACTTCTTATAATAAAAAGTTGACAGGCTTACATTGCGCACCGGTGGATTAGTTTCCCTTGGTGATGAGGTTTTCTTTTGTACGCCGTGTGTCTGTTTGATGGAGGTTTAACAGAAAGCATTTTGGCAGAAATTGGATGCAGCAGGGATCATCTGGAGATGGCTGCTGTTCGATATTAACTGCACACAGTAACTTTTTTTCCCTTCTTCTTCTTAGCACTTCCACCACTAACTCCCCCCCCCCTTCCCTCTTCCTTTGCCAGGTGACAGAAGCAGCCAAAATATAATCTTCCCTCCCCTCCCTTTCTATTCAGAAAATAAAATAAAGGGGGAAAGGAGACGGGTTAATTCAAAGATTAAATTATCCATGCCCATTCCGGGTGAAAGTCTTCAAATATATTTTATTTTGGAGTATTATTTAATGAAGGCATGGGCAAGACATTCACTGTAGAAAGACATGAAAAACTACACACCTAGGCTTGTGGGTTGTTGTTGTTTTTTGTAACAGCAAATAATACTCTTTGATCTCTTTTTCTGCTCTTTATGGCGAATAGGGATGCGTTCTTGGGGGGCGGATCTTAAAAAACCACAAAGTAGAGATCCTTAAGGAGTGTTTCATATTTCCCTTGAGCAAAGCTTCCTACATCACAATTAATTTTGGTTGTGATGTTTACAATGACCAGAGGTTGTCAACCAAGTGTCTCAGTTACATTGTCTAGCAATATATTAGGTTTCTTTTGCTGACACATAGGTCTATGTGAGAACTTGTGGGGTGTGTGTGTGTGTGTGTGTGTGATTGAGGCACAGTTTGAACTTGTGGGCTAACTCACAATGCCCTTGCTTAACCAACTTGACAATTATCTTCCCATAGTTGTGGACTTGGTGTGTGCATGCATGCACACACGCACACGCACACGCACAATTCTCCTGACTTATGTTACATGATGCATGATGAGTGGTATTTTGTATATATGGTAATATGATTTTTCACCTTGAAAGATGGAAAGATTACACAAACGGGACCATATGTAATGCGAGGGATGGGGAACCTATAGCCCCTCTACATGTTGCAGTACTCTAGTTTTCATAAATGCATCACCTCTGTGTGTGGGCCAGCTAATGAGACAAATCAGGGTGATTTGGGGTCAGTAGCCACCATCCACAACCTGCCTTAGGCCCCCCAATGAAACTGCATGCTATTCTGTCACTCTGTGTACATACTTTTACATACTGTTTACATACTTCTATAACTTTATAGCTCTATGTTTCCCTATGTATTTCATGTATTTCTAGGTCCACAGTCTTTGCAAGAAGTGAAGCTGTCTAAAATGTTGCCTGTTGAGTAACTCTGGTTTGTTGCTCTTTTTGTTGTTAAAGCACAGCAGTGAATGATTTTTTTTTCATTTAAGCTTCATTTAAGATTTTTTAGAAAAACTACATTGCCCTATTTTAACAACAGCAAAACCAACCCAGAGTTCAACATTTTGGTGTAATTTTTCCTAATATACACATTTTTCAATGGAGCATTGACCAATATACAAGTCTATAATATTCCATAATAGAATGCATTTTTGTATGTTATTTTACCTAATATATGCATTTATATGCACACACACACACACACGCACACACACACACACACACATTGTTGTGCACATTGTGCACATTTAGTTGGCTGGGGAATTTTGATGGATTCTTTGCGTTTGCATATTGTTTGAGAAAGTGTGAATTAGCTAAGTTCACCTTTAAATGTGAACTGGATTTCTCCACCATCCCTCGTTGCATGGCATGTCCAATTCTATTGCCAACAGAATTGCCAACTCAGAGCCTGCCAAGTACTCAAAATGTATGTATGTTCAAAACTTTCATTAAAATGGTCAATAGGTAACAAAACAAAACAAAAAAAATTAAAAATGGATGCAATGTGCCTATAATAAAGATCAGAAGGGTTTAATGTGCCATTACCTCTGTGTGCGAGGCAGCAAGCAGTGACAATCTTGCCTTCCTTGTCAAGTTTCAAGAACATGCAATCCTTAATTTAAACACTCAAGAGATCTTTGGAGCTTGTCAGTCTAGTTAATCAAGCCCCCTTTTGTCCCTATTTTAAAGAAAATCTGACTTTCTTTAAAGAATTTTTAAAGCACAGCCCTTGATTGCCCAAACAAGTTCTGTTCTAGGGGGATGAAATAATCCAATAACATCTTTTATGTGCTTTTATCTATTTCGTTTGCATGTGTTTCTGCATGCTTAGATATGACTGAAGCATTGTTCGTTCAAAAAAAGGGAATGGATCCATCAACATTTCTAAGTAGACCACATCTTTAATTGGGAGAATATTCAAGTAGAGCTTCCATGGCTTAATAGGGAGGTATATACTATTTTAAAAACCAGTCTGACTGTTGTGATGTCGCTGTAATAAACAAGAAAATCTCAACTGTAGCCTTTGCTTCTAACAGTGAGTTGGAGCTCAGATTTTTCAATCTCACAGATCCTTCAACATCTCAAGGAATGCCTCTCCCTATGTAAACCATCCAGGGCTCTACAATCCTCATCTGAGGCCCTTCTTCATGTGCCTCCTCCATATGAGGTTCAGAGGGTGGCAACATGAGAACAGACCTTCTCTGTAGTGGTTCCCCATTTATGGAATGCTCTCCCCAGGAAGGTTCACCTGGTGCCTTCATTACACATCTTTAGTAAAGGTAAAGGTACCCCTGCCCGTACGGGCCAGTCTTGACAGACTCTAGGGTTTTGCGCTCATCTCACTCTATAGGCCGGGAGCCAGCGCTGTCCGCAGACACTTCCGGGTCACGTGGCCAGCATGACAAGCTGCATCTGGAGAGCCAGCGCAGCACACGGAACACCATTTACCTTCCCGCTGGTAAGCGGTCCCTATTTATCTACTTGCACTTAGGGGTGCTTTCGAACTGCTAGATTGGCAGGCGCTGGGACCAAACGACGGGAGCGCACCCCGCCGTGGGGATTCGAACCGCCGACCAAGCGATCGGCAAGTCCTAGGTGCTGAAGTTTTACCCACAGCGCCACCCGCATCCCGTACATATCTTTAGGTGCCTGGAGAAAATGTTCTTCAAGAAGAAGAAGAAGAAGAAGAAGAAGAAGAAGAAGAAGAAGAAGAAGAAGAGGAGTTTGGACTTGATATCCCGCTTTATCACTACCTGAAGGAGTCTCAAAGCGGCTAACATTCTCCTTTCCCTTCCTCCCCCACAACAAACACTCTGTGAGGTGAGTGGGGCTGAGAGACTTCAGAGAAGTGTGACTAGCCCAAGCTCACCCAGCAGCTGCATGTGGAGGAGCGGAGACGCGAACCCGGTTCCCCAGATTACGAGTCTACTGCTCTTAACCACACCACACTGGCTCCTCAATCATGCCTTTGGCTGGTTAATACTCTACAGCCTTTTAAATGTGATTGCAGATCCTCCAAGTATCCCTATTTTCCAATCCTGTACAGGGAAGTGTTCTTTTTTTAATTTTTAACGGAATGGGACATCCCTATTTTCATTGGATAAATGTTGGGAAGTGGAGGTTATTGTTTTGTTGGTTTTGGTTTAATTATTTACCGGTGTTAACTTGTATGTTATCCTGTGAACAGCCCTGAGATCTTTTGGTGAAGGGCGGTATATAAATTTAATAAATAATATCTTCAAATGGGACTTCTATTGAGGTTTGGGCAATAATCCAATCTTATTTCCATTTCATTGATTCATTAAGCAGCTCATAGGTCAGGGACGGGAACTTTGGCCCTGCAGATGGACTACAACTCCTTGAACATGGGCCATGTTTTTTTTTTCTGGGGCAGCTGAGACCTGAAGTCCAACAACACCTGGGGAAGGCCATAGGCTCTCCATTCCTGCTACACTCAATCCGTTGAGTGCCAGTGCCAGTTTTGTGACATCTGTAATTTGCAGCCAGTGAGATGACACACTGCCACTGGCCCCCTGGCCTTTCCACGGAAAGCTTTGGTGGTTTAGGTATAAGCATAGGCAGGAGATGTAGGTAGGTGTGGGCATCTGTTTGAGAACAGGATGCTGGAGTAGATGGTCCATTGGCCTGAACCTTCAGAGTTCTTCCTAAGTTCGTATGTGTTCTTCCGGTTGTGTTCCACTGGCAGAATGAATAAACCAGTGCATGTCAGGGGCATGCGGGGAACAGGAGCAGAGCCATTACATCCTTTGCTTCCTCAACATGGCTCAGGAACTGGTGTGACTATATGTTATCTCTGCAGCAGGTGTTGCCTACAATGGAAGGAATTAAGGAAGAGCTGCCCTTAACATCCCACCCTGCCCATTGTGAAACATCATAGCAGTGGAAGTGGTGGTTGCTTTGCCAGTGGGCCCCACACCTCACCTTAAGTGAATGCCATGGGAGAGAACTTCCATTCAATTCACACTTAAAGGCACAGTTACCTAAATGACACTTTCTAAAACAATGCATGAAGTGAAACGCAGCGCAGCCATCATACAAAATTTCAGAATTCCTCAAATTTTGCAATCCAGTTCTTCAGCCAAGTAACATGCACATGGATATAGAATACTGTACTAGGGTGAAGTGTGTGCAGAAATGCATACATCGGTGGAAGTAAAGGTAAAGGTAAAGGGTCCCCTGCCCGTTAGACCCAGTCGCAGATGACTCTGGGGTTGCGGCGCTCATCTCGCTTTATTGGCATGACTAAGCCGCTTCTGGCGAACCAGAGCAGCACACGGAAATGCCGTTTACCTTCCTGCCAGTGTGGTACCTATTTATCTACTTGCCCTTTTGATGTGCTTTCGAACTGCTAGGTTGGCAGGAGTCGGTGGAAGTAGCATACAGATATGCATTATATCATGGAAAACGCACTAAAATCATTTTTCTTGAGCACTTTAAAAAACAAATCTCAAACTGATGTGGAAATGTGGATAACTGGAAAAAAATGAGAAAACATTCCTCTTCAACCAGGCTTCGGACTGATTAACATCCTATACCCTTTTAAATGTGTTTGGGGAAGGGGGGTTATTGTTTTGTTATTGTTTTTATTATGTATTCTATATTTTTATCTTCTATTTTTATGCTGTTGAAGCACCCTGAGACCTCTGGATGAAGGGCAGTATACAAAGTTAATAATAATAAATAAAATAAATACATTAATATAAATACGTTAGAAAGGATTTATTTTAAAGGCATCGGCAGGAGATCATTGAATACACTGCAGCCTATGAAATATATGAATGTAATGATATAAAAGCAAAATCAACAGCACATTATTCACGAATAAGCCTTGGGGAAGGGGGAAACAAGGAGAAGTATATGAAAATAATGATTATAAGGGGGAAACAAAATAGACTATGGATATGCAACTTAACTTAGGAACGTTATACTGAGAAACCATATGCAACTTAACTTTCATGAACAACTATTATGGCATGCAGATTAGACTTATAGCCAGATAGGGGCATATCAGATTTCAGCCCAAGTGTCTCTTGACAGCCCCAAAGCAGCTTTCTAATAGATGTCCTTCATTCCAATGGGATTACTTTTAAGATCTCTGATGGCCTCAAATGCAGACAAACCTGTAAAGGAAAGGACTATCTCGTTAATGTCACGGGTGAAGCATATACAGGGCAACACAGCTGTCCGACTGCACACACAGAGTTATTTGAAGTTTAGGATATTGCAGCCTGAAGATTCCTGGTGAGTTTTCCTGACATTTCTCTCTGTAATGCTCACTACTCAGTTTGGCAAATATTACCTTTATATCTGACCTTCGAGCCACCTTTGACTCGACCCGCTTCTCTCCGGAAGTCCACACAAAATGATCTCACTGTAAACAGAGCCTTTCCCTAAGCAAAGTTGGAGGAGACACAACAGCCCAAGCCCTTTTATTCACTCAACCCAAAGAGGAACAATGCAAGTAATAAGACCCCGCAAATTACCTCGGAACTAACAGGAAGTTGGCATCTTCTTGGGTTTGCTGTCGGTTTCCACCAAAATATTGCCTAAAGTGAAATTTAGAACTGACTTGGTTTGGGGCCTCCATCCTTGCATGAACTTCACCTGATGAACTTCAAAGGAAGCCAAGCGATATCTTGCAATGAAGCAAAATGTCACAGCTAAGTTCAAGGTATCCTTCAACAGTTTTTAGCAGAATTCAAAATAGTTTTGAGAAGATTGGCAAAAATTCTCATAGGGTGGGGAAGATATTAAGGAAGAATTTGTTGTTGCTGAGTAGTCTTTATCAGAGATCAACCACAGGTCACACCTGTATTAGACTATTCAGAGCACAAATAGGAGATAGAGGAGAAACTACAGTTTTAGGGAGATTCAGATTATCCCCTGTGGGCTGAAAGGAAATGTGAGGGGGCTCAAAGGTTTGAATGTTCTAACCAAGGCTTCCTCAACCTCGGTCCTCCAGATGTTTGAGACTACAATTCTCATCATCCCTGACTACTGGTCCTGCTAGCTAGGGATCATGGGAGTTGTAGGCCAAAAACATCAGGAGGGCTGAGGTTGAGGAACTCTGTTCTAACCCATGCAGGGCCCTCTCTCATGTATGTCAGTGACTGCTGACCGCTGCCTCATGTGGTGAGCCATGGAACTGCAGCCTCTCAGGGAAGAATCTTCCAGACATGGTGTGATTCTGCCCACCCAGGCTGGTTGTTGTTTCCTCCTGAAGTACATAAAAATTTCATTTTCCAGCTTCCCGTTGCTCAAGTAATGTGGTCTACCTTGACTTTAGTGCATCTTGCATCTCCGTGCTTGCTCCTTATTCTCAGAAGTGAAATCTGAATGCATGAGAACGATTATTTATGCAGTCTTAAAATAGTAACATCCATGATGCAATGCAACTTCGAATGAAACGTTTGTGTGAAAACTTGGAGATCTTCTGCTTCATGTAAAGGTAAAGGTAAAGGTACCCCTGCCCGTACGGGCCAGTTGTGTCCAACTCTGGGGTTGCGTGCCCATCTCGCTTAAGGGGCCGGGGGCCAGCGCTGTCCGGAGACACTTCCGGGTCACGTGGCCAGCGTGACGAAGCTGCTCTGGCACCCGGGGGTGCTTTCGAACTGCTACGTTGGCAGGCCCTGGGACCGAACAACAGGAGTGCACCCCGCCGCGGGGATTCGAACCGCCGACCTGACGATCGGCAAGTCCTAGGCACTGAGGTTTTACCCACAGCGCCACCCGTGTCCCACTCTGCTTCATGTAAGGAACTGCCAAATGGACAGACAAGCAACTGCTGCCCACCAACATTTGAACTGGCAGCTTGGTTTTCTGCTGATATGCCCTGCTCAAGACAAGAAGAAGAAGAAGAGTTTGGATTTGATATCTCGCTTTATCACTATCCGAAGGAGTCTCAAAGCGGCTAACATTCTCCTTTCCCTTCTTCCCCCACAACAAACACTCTGTGAGGTGAGTGGGGCTGAGAGACTAGCCCAAGGTCACCCAGCAGCTGCATGTGGAGGAGTGGAGATGTGAACCCGGTTCCCCAGATTACGAGTCTATCGCTCTTAACCACTACACCACACTGGCTCACAAGTCAGCAGAACCACAAAGTAGAATCCATTGAGTTTTTGCACGTGTCATTACGCTTGTAGGAAATGTGTTGAAAGAAGTGCCGCTTAGCACTGTGGTTTGTAATTTCCTTACCTGAATACACGTGCCCCTTGCAAGCGAGATTTTGTCGACAGGAATAAAGATGTTCTCCAAAAGATGTTGGGCAACCAACAACTGAAAAGAATGAAGAACAAACCATTTTGAATCACCTTGCACAGATCTATTTGTACCTGCTCTCAAAGTCACTGGATAAAAGTCACTTAGAGGGATGCCTGCAATGTGTCATTGGATGCCGTTTCCAGTGTCACTTTGGCCACAAGAACCCAGGAGTTTATTAGATAGAAAAGACTGAGAGATGAAAAACGGGCAGTAATGGAGCTTGTTTAGCTCCTGCCTTTCATTTCCCATTGGGCATGCACTTTGTAAGAGATGGTGGCTGCCAACTCAGCAAGGGAAAGGTGAGTTGTTTGTTTGTTTTAAATTTAAAGCTAGTTGTGGGCTGCTCCTCCACCCATTGCACTAGAGAAGATTTTCCTAAAACAAAAGAGGCCACCGCCGCTGCACCCCACACTGCACAATTCCTCTGTTTGGGGAGGAATCAGTTTGCCTTATCTTAGTCTCATCCAAAGGGGATTCCAGTACATTGAAGCCTTCTATCAGAATTTGGTAGATAGGAGCTAAGCAAGATATCTTATATCAACTCAGCATTGTTCACTTTGACTGGCAATGGCTCTCCAGGGTTTCAGGCAATGAAAATGAAAGGCACATCCCTCAGTCTCCTCAAAAATAAGGCAACTGCAGCAAAAAAACCAACAACAACCCCAAACCTGCACCCCACCTGAAAAGTATCATGAAGAAGAGGCCATACAAATGATCTGGAAACTAAGCCTTGGAACGGTTGTGCGAGATGGTTATGTTGAGCCTGGAAGATGAGAGGACATGAGAGAAGATGAGAGGACATGTGATAGTCATCTTCAAATATCTCAAGGGCTGTCACATGGAAGATGGAGCAAGCTTGTTTTATTCTGCTCCTGAGAGCAGGACCTGAGCCAGTGGCTTCAAATTGGAGTAGGCTGATCACCGAAGAATTGATGCTTTTGAATTATGGTGCTGGAGGAGACTCTTGAGAGTCCCATGGACTGCAAGAAGATTAAACGTATCCATTCTTAAGGAAATCAGCCCTGAGTGCTCACTGGAAGGACAGATCCTGAAGCTGAGGCTCCAATACTTTGGCCACCTCATGAGAAGAGAAGACTCCCTGGAAAAGACCCTGATGTTGGGAAAGATGGAGGGCACAAGGAGAAGGGGATGACAGAGGATGAGATGGTTGGACAGTGTTCTCGAAGCAACCAGCATGAGTTTGACCAAACTGTGGGAGGCAGTGGAAGACAGGAGTGCCTGGTGTGCTCTGGTCCATGGGGTCACAAAGAGTCGGACATGACTAAACGACTAAACAACAGATTCCGACTAAACATTAGGAAGAACTTACTGATGGTGAGAGGTGTTCAACCATGTAACAGTCTACGTCAGAAACTGGTGGACTCCCCTTCACTGGAGATTTTTTTATACAGAAGTTGGATGGCCACCTGCCAGGGATTCTTTAGCTGTGATTTCTGCACTGCAGGGATATGGACTAGATGACCTTCTTTGTCCCTTCCAACTCTATATAATACAAAAAAATTTATGGAGGGAACAACCCATGCAGCAGATTGCTGCCTGTAACACAGAACTAAAAGGAAACGGCAGAGTACCTGGGTGCTGATTCAGCAGTTTCTGGTATGGCAAGCCAATACACTACATCACCCATGAGAATTTAATCAAAAATTCTGTCCTTTCATTTCTCATTAACTGATGGAGAATGGCGGGGTTGTTGTTTTTTAGGGGGAAGACATTTTGGGCAATTCCTCATACTGAGCATATTTGTCTATCTCAGGGGTAGTCAACCTTTTTATACCTACCGCCCACTAATGCATCTTTCTTGAAGGTAAAATTTCCTTACCACCCACCAGTGCTCGATGGAAGGAGGATTCAGCTTGTGCTGTAGAACCCCTTACCGCCCACCTAGAATCCTGAAATGCCCACTAGTGGGCGGTAGAGACCAGGTTGACCACCCCTGGCCTATCTAGTACAATTTTGCCTACTCTGGCTAGCAGGGTCTCTCCCAGACATTGGGGGTCTTGTCTAGAGATGCCAGGAATTGACCCACTGACCTTCACTGTGTAAAGTAGATGCTCTTCTGCTCAGCTATGACCCTTTCCCCGATTTTCATCTTCACTTCAACTGTTTCCCTTTCCTTTCTTTGGAGGAAAATAAATCCTCAGTAAAATACATTTGTCTTTTCTCCACAATTTCCAAATTTCTGGAAATTCTGCATCTCAGTGATGACTTGAAGACCAGTAGAAGTTAGTGTATTAATGCTAATGGGATACTGCCCCACCATCCTCAGCCTGCCCTCTTCCTGCCCCCACCTGCCTGTCCTCTTACTTACAACTAGCCCAGAAGGTAGCAATGGTGGTCAGATTCCTCCTCCTTAATCTCAGAGTATGGAGTTCTAGAATCAATTGGCACTGCCTGCCATTGACTCTGGCTCCCCCTACTGTTAGCCTCCCTGCCTGCTGCCCTACCAGCCCCAATAAGCACCAGCCACCACTGCTAAGGGCATTACGGCAAGTTGACTCCAATAGTAAAAGCAAACTGACTCTGAGCCACATTGCAGCATTATTTATTCCTCTCCTCCTAGTTATACTATAAACATATCCCACTTCTTTCATACTCAGCCACCTGTGTGCGCGCACGCACACACACACTTTATTGGTGCCAGAAGGTTTGGATGCATGCTTTTAAATATCTTTAAAGTTTCCTGCTGATAAGCAAAGGCTCCCTTGGCACTTTTAAGTAATACAGGAACACAGAAAAGCCTCATAATGTGATCCCACACCCACCCAGGCCGATGACAGAAACAAGGTTAATTGCATGTGGTTTGAGGAAGACCCATGGTTGGAGAGAAGAGGAGGGGAGGAGAAATGCCTCATTATATTTTAAATTGACACGGATCTTTTTTTAATAGGCATGGGGGCAGCTGGATTGCATGAGCTTTGCCCAAAATATTGAGGAAGGGGACACTTCTGAAGTCTGATTCAGCATTGCTGTAGTTTCTCATCTGAGCCTAAACTCTGTAGTAGAACAAGCAGTGCTGGGGGAAAGACTGGGTATTTGCCAGGAACCCAAGATAGGCAGAGCCACACGCAATCACCACCCAGCTGCCTTAACAATGTTCTTATTCCCACTTTGCACAGAGTTCGAACAAAATCAGGCACAATCAAACAGAATTTCCAGTTTACATACCCTATCTCTCCCCTACTCAAGGCACAACTTGGCCAGAGACTCGAAATGGACCTTGAGAGTCATAGAATATATATTTCCAGTTATTAAAAAAAAGTATTACATGGTATAATGTATTCATTTTAGTTTGGGCTAATGAAACACAGGAGCACTTCCAGGAATTGTAGGAGGATGAAGAGGGAGAAATTGCTGTTCCCCTTTTACTTCGTCATCAGCTTTTCACACATTACATTCAATGACAGTAAAAAATCTGTGTACGCAAATGGCTGATCTGTGCAAATCAACAAGTGTACAGTCTTTTGTATGAACACTCACATTTGGGTAGATGCCAAGTGTGAATGTACAATGTGTGAACAGTGCTCGCCTTTGTCCCTCCCTGCAGTCTTCAGCTCTCCATTTACTCTTGCTCACCCCATCTCACTGGAGAGCCAGTGTGGTGTAGTGGTTAAGAGCGGTGAACTCATAATCTGGTGAACCGGGTTCGCTTCCCTGCTCCTCCACATGCAGCTGCTGGGTGACCTTGGGCCAGTCACACTTCTTTGAAGTGTCTCAGTCCCACTCACCTCACCGAGTGTTTGTTGTGGGGGGAGGAAGGGAAAGGAGAATGTTAGCTGCTTTGAGACTCCTTTGGGTAGTGATAAAGCGGGATATCAAATCCAAACTCTTCTTCTTCTACTGATACCAAATCTTCCTGCTCCCAACTCCCCCTCTGCTACCCCATTTCCCCCATCATTTTGCTGCTCCTCCTTTCTCCCACCAGAGGTTCCCATCCTGCATCTCCTGCTCATTCCGTTCAACTCTGTCTTCTCCCACCTCCTGAACTCCCTTGCTTTGCCTTGTTTTGTCTCGTCTTCCTCCAGCTCCCTTCTGGCCTCCTTTTGTGGAAGGAAAATAGAACTTAATCAGCAATGATGATGCCAGAGTCTTAAGCCAGCCGTGTTGGGTGGGATGAAAGGGCTGCAGCTCAGTGGGGAACATCTGCTTTACATGTAGAAGAACCTACGTTCAATCCCAGGTATCTCCAGGTATAGCTGGGAGAGAACCTTTTCTGAAATCCAGGAAGATCGCTGCCAGATAGTGCAGAAATGTGAAAGCCCCTGAGAACACCCACTGTAGTTCAAAGGTCCCTCAACACCTGGAACTGGCCTTGCATGGAAAACGAGAGCCAGTCACACTTCTCTGAAGTCTCTCATACTCACTCACCTCACAGAGTGTTTGTTGTGGGGGAGGAAGGGAAAAGAGATTGCTAGCCGCTTTGAAACTCCTTAAAAGGTAAAGATAAAGGGACTCCTAACCACTAGGTCCAGTCGTGACTGACTCTGGGGTTGTGATGCTCATCTCGCTTTATTGGCCGAGGGAGCTGGCGTACAGCTTCCGGGTCATGTGGCCAGCATGACTAAGCCGCTTCTAGCGAACCAGAGCAGCGCACGGAAATGCCGTTTACCTTCCCGCCGGAGTGGTACCTATTTATCTACTTGCACTTTGACGTGCTTTTGAACTGCTAGGTTGGCAGGAGCAGGGACCGAGCAACGGGAGCTCACCCCGTCGCGGGGATTCGAACTGCCGACCTTCTGATCAGCAAGTCCTAGGCTCTGTGGTTTAACCCACAGCGCCACATGCCACAAAAAGTGGGTTTCAGCACTGATTCCTCCATTCAGGCCTGCCTGGGCACACAGGTTCTACCTATAAAAGCTGCCTGCCAAGAACCGCCAAAGGCCAGCTGTGCCAATGAGCCCTTACCAGTGCAGAAAAAAGACCTTCCAATGTTCCCGCAACATCCCTGTGGTAATAAAGAGAAGGCCGTTTTGCAGCACGGCGGCATGTAAGACAGCATTGTCAGCTATAGTTTATTTAAAGAGCGAGGCCTGGAACAGGAAAATAATGACTTTAATAAAATTTACTATTGACTTCATAGGCTAAAATCTTACTGTCATCGGGAACCAGGAAGGGGGGGGGAGGGGAACCCCTACACCGAAGCCCTTCACTTAAATATATTCCTTTAATATTTCAAAGCAAGTTGTGGTGCTTCCTTCTTCCCTTTTTAATATACTTGCTTCTTCAAAAAAAAAAGATTCTGTAGTGGGGTGCAAATTAGTATTTTTAATAGAAAGCTGGAATTGCTTACATAAGGGAAAAGCCGGTAATGACCTATGACACTGTCTGTAGAAAAGCAACATTTGAAGGGACTGCAAAAGCAGTTAATCCAATTCCTTGAAAAGCTGCAGAAAGCAATGTCACCAATGAATGATTTATAAATTACCGAATGTCCTTCTCATCTGGCGGATATCTTTTAATCTTAGACTGTAGTGTGTGGTTTTTTCTCGGAGTGAACTCCAAAGAGCCTGCTGGGGAGATAGACAGAATTTGCGAAAAACTACATTAACAAGGTTAGGGTCGTGTTGGAGATTTCGGTGGGGAACGGGAACTCCTTCGGCAGCACCCGGGGGGGGGACGGGGGGGGCAGGGAGGAGCAGACTACATATAACATAATTTTATTTTCCAGCCAATTTGATTAAATGCTCTCTAGATTGCTGACCGCGCGTGAAAGAGGTCAAGCCCGAAATATATGAAAAACGGCAGAAAGCTTCTCTCTCTTTTAAATGCATAGTTAAAAGAAACTGCGCTTTTAGAAAAAAAAACTTAAGTTTTCTAACAACGTACGACAGTTCAATTTAGAGGTGAAACCTTTTAATAAAAGCTCGTGAAATGAATGCTTCAGTTTATGAACTCTGTTTGTGTTTCCCAGCGGAGTGCTTAGCATCATGAAGTCAACGATTTCATTCTTTACCACAGCTGAGCAACATCAAGGAGAGTCCGGGGCTTTGTACTTGAAAATATCTAGTTTACCCTCTCCCTAAATATATATAGGGAAATCTGAATTCTGAATTAATATGTTGTCCTCTTTAATTTTCTTTTTTAAAAAATATGCTGTTGTGCACTAATTTACATTGCACATAATTAATTAAAACTGAACAAGACTATTCCATGGGGGGTTTTAATGCAGACTCCAGGGTCCAGAAACAGTATTGTGAGTGCAATCAGTTAAGGTCTTACCCGAAAACAGGGCATTTTCTTTTCTGAAAGGTTGGCACCCCTTGCAGCAAAAACTCAAATATATTTGGTGGGTTGAATTTGACCACCTCACACAAGGAGATTTGTTTTTAATTAGAGTGAGATTTAACCAAAGAATACAGGACTTCGAGCTGCTCTGTAAATTAAAATGGTTGTCTACCCACCACTGCCACCACTAGGGTCCACCAAAAGGGGGCCCATCAGAGTACAGTGGTACCTTGGTTCTCAAACGCCTTGGTTCCCAAACGCCGAAAACCTGGAATTAAGTGTTCTGGTTTCTGAACATTTTTCGGAAGCTGAACGTCCGATGCGGCTGTTGGCTATTGTTTCTGGGGCGCCTGAACCAATCAGAAGCTGTGCCTTGGTTTTCGAACATTTCAGAAGTCAAACGGACTTCTGGAGTGGATTAAGTTTGGTGCTTTTGTTTCTGCTATTTATTTTGCATTTTTGTTTTTGAGGCTTTTTCAGTTAATTTGTTTTTGTGATTGTGTGACAATACTATCTTATTTATTTTATAGTACATTCCATTGATTATTGCTTTCATTTTAGGGTCTTGTTAGATAGTAAAATTCATGTTAAATTGCTGTTTTAGGGGTTGTTTTTAAAAGTCTGGAACGGATTAATCTGTTTTGCATTACTTTCTATGGGAAAGTGTGGCTTGGTTTTGGAATGCTTTGGTTTTGGAATGGACTTCCAGAATGGATTAAGATTGAGAACCAAGGTACCACTGTACACTGCTGAGGGCCTCCTTAAAATTTGGAGCCACCCTATTTCGAAGTGCATAGTTTAGGCAGATCAGAGAATTAATTGTTTCTCTTTACGGAATGTGAATGTTCTTAATGCAAAATTAAATTCTCTTTTAAGTGTGGAGTGCTTATCGGCCTGTCTCTAATTATAATAATTATAATAATAATAATATAATAATAATTTATTATTTCTACCCCGTCCATCTGGCTAGGTTTCCCAAGCCACTCTGGGCGGCTTCCAACAAAATATTAAAATACAAAAACACTAAAATACAAAAAGCTTCCCTAAACATGGCTGCCTTCAGATGTCTTCTAAAAGTTTGGTAGTTATTTTTCTCTTTGACATCTGGTGGGAGGGCATTCCACAGGGTGGGTGCCACCACCGAGAAGGTCCTCTGCAAGGTTCCTTGTAACTTGGCTTCTCGCAGCGAAGGAACCACCAGAAGGCCCTCGGAGCTGGACCCCAGTGTCTGGGCAGAACAATGGGGGTGGAGACGCTCCTTCAGATATACTGGACCAAGGCCATTTAGGGCTTTAAAAATCAGCACCAACACTTTGAATTGTGCTTGGAAACGTACTGGGAGCCAGTGTAGGTCTTTCAAGACTGGTGTTATTTTCTCAATTGATAATTATTGTTATCAGTATTTTTAATATTGTTTATTTCCTATGGGCGGCTTCTCTGGGTGGCTTCCAACAAAATTACAAGAAACAACAACATTAAACATTAAAAGCTTCCTGAAACCCTTCAGAAGCTTACAAAAAATTATACAGTTGTTACTTCTTTGACATCTGACGGGACGCATTCCACAGGGTGGGTGTGACAACCACAAAGCCCTTCTGCCTGCTTCCCTGTAGTTTCACTCCTCTCAGTGAGGGAACCGCCAAAAGGCCCTCGTAGCCAGTGGCAGAGCATATGCCCGTGCTACCCAGGATGGGCGCGTTCCCAAGGGGCACGGAGGGTGCCCTCCCAGGCACGCGATAGCTGCGTGATGGGAAGTTTTGCTTCTGCACATGACTTTGACAAACCGTTCTGAGCTGAAGCATTCCATGCTCACCCACCTTGGAATGTTCCGTTCATATTAAGTTCATGAAACATTGTATCCTGACCTGCTCCTGTTCTTAATGCGTGGTTGACCACATCTAGGAATGCAATGGTTATGCCTTTTAAGTTTTACTATATCAATCACTTAGTTTAATAAGGAGTATATCAATCATTTAGTGATAGTTTAATAAGGAAGTTTTCATACCTGTCTAACTCTGTGTTCCTTTCCCAACCCTTAAATCTATTGATGATTAATGCCTATATACAGCCTATATGCAACCCTTGCTTTGTCTTTGTGTTAACCAATCAGCAACAAGCACATACGTGGCAATGCTGTAATATTCAATAAAAGGGACTCTCTGAGACATGCTCGAGAGATGCCTCCCGTATGACACTTGTCACTCGTCTGTCGTTTATTTCAACCCAACAGCCGCGCATGCACCCACCAATCCCTCTTCCTTCCTCTCCCCTTCCCGCTTGCCTGCCTCCTTCCTGTCCTCTCCCCTGCCTACCTGCCTCCTCCAGCCGGGAGCACGGGGCAACGGCGCACCGCCCGCCCGTGACTCCTACACCTACAGCCAGCCATCAGGGGAAGGGGGGAGCTGCTGCGCCGTACTCCCAGCTGGAGGAGGCAGGCAGGCAGGGGAGAGGATGGGAAGGATGCAGGAGAGCAGGAAGAGGAGAGGAATGAACCAGCAAAGCAGAGCAGCAGCTCCCCCCTTCTCCTGACGGCTCACAGTAGGCATGGGAATTCGAGTTGCAGGTGGGCAGCACACCGAATGTCACCCCCGCTCAGGGATGATACCCGGAGCAGTGTGCCCCCCCCCCTGCAGCCACATGCCTCCGCCAGTGCTTGGAGCTGGACCTCAGTGTCCGGGCAGAATGATGTGGGCGGAGATGCTCCTTCAGGTATACAAGGCCGAGGCTTCAAAGGTCAACACCAACACTTTGAATTGCTCTCAGAAATATACAGTGGTACCTCAGGTTACAGACACTTCAGGTTACAGACGTTTCAGGTTACAGATTCCGCTAACCCAGAAACAGTACCTCAGGTTAAGAACTTTGCTTCAGGATGAGAACAGAAATTGCGTGGCAGCGGCGTGGTGGCAGTGGGAGGCCCCATTAGCTAAAGTGGTGTCTCAGGTTAAGAACAGTTTCAGGTTAAGAACGGACCTCCAGAACAAATTAAGTTCTTAACCTGAGGTACCACTGTACTGAAAACCAGTTTAGATCCTTTAGGGCCAGTGTTATATGGTCCCGGCGGCTGCTCCCAGTCACAGGTCTAGCTCATGTAAACAACCACGGCCAGGGCCTTGCAGAGCCAGGCAGAGGCCCGGGCCAGGTAGATAATGTGCCCCCCTTTTTTTTACCCTGGGGATAACTGGAGTCTTATAAATAAATAAGTATATAAATAATTTTCACAAAAGTTATGCTGACAAATAATTTTATTTCAAGGCTTGAACCGTATCTGCATATAAAGACAAAATGGAAAATATAGATATACAATAGTGCCTTTTAAAAATACATAGGGAATTTATGCTGACTGAGGCCCCCTTTGGAATCAGAGGCCCGGGCCAAGTGGTCCATATGCCCCCCCCCCCCCGTCTAGGCCTGACCATGGCTACCCCCAAAGATTACTGGCAATTGTGTGCTGAGATTTGTTAGGAGAGCCCATATTCCCTTCCCAGTGCTACAATTCCCAGCAGTGGCGTAGCGTGGGGGGTGCAGGGGGGCCGGCCGCACCGGGCGCAACATCGGGGGGGGGGCGCTCACACTCGCAGTGCTAAAATCAGTGCTAAAATCCATGGGTTAGGGGGCGCACATTACTTGCCTTGCCCCGGGTACTGACAACCCACGCTACGCCACTGATTCCCAGAGTTCCCTGGGGAGAGAGATTGGTTGTTAAACCCATCTGGGAACTGTGAGGGGAATGGGGGCATCTTTCAACCTCCACCCAGTTCTCAGGATTGCTCAGGGGAAGCCATTACTCTTAAAATGGCTTTAAATGTATGACACAAGTGTGACCACTGTGATGCATGCTTCCCTTCTGCTGCTCCACAATGGAAGTGGAAAATACGCAATCAAGTTATGGATGGGGGAGGGAGAGGACTTGGGATACTGTTCTTGGCAGTAATCCCATACCTTTGCAGCATTTTGGTCCATGGTCTGAAGTTGCCTCATGCACATAAGGACGTAAAAACTGGCCAATGGCCCATCTAGTCCCCCATCCTGTTCTCACAGTGGCTGAAGAGTCGATGTATAGTGTTTCCATCATCAGAAATGCTTAAACTTTGTAGAATGAAAAGAAAACTGGGAGCCGGTTTCACAAATCAAGGTCATTTCTGGGTTCAGATTTATTTCCAAGGCAAATGGGGAAATGAGGCCCTCAGATTTGCGACTCATCAACCCCTAACAAAATCCTCTTTAAACTTTTTTTTTAAAAACCCACACGCACGCACACACAAATATATCTATTTATGTATATGGATTTATATAATGCGAGCTGAGAACACTGATTCATTAAATTCGTCCCTGGGGCCCTCAAAACTTCAGTCATCTTGTTATACGCTCAAGGGACACATGAGAGGGGCAGGGAGGGGGAAAGCAAACATTTCCGAGAAGGCTGTTTTTCCAACGTTTAAGGGTCGGGTTTGTTCTGTGCTATGCCCATTATCGTTCTGTTACTTCGTGCTCAGAGGTTTGATAAAGAAATTAGCGCACAGAGCTACAACGTAAACATATCACCTTTGTTGCCTCTGGAATACTGAAGAATTGCTGCATAGCAAAAGCTCATTGATAAGGTATGTAAATACCATTAGGCTATTTCCAGCTTGGAGCTGTGTAACCCCATTTTAGAGCAGAGGAAGGGATAGAAAAGAGTTACACTTGTGTGTATCTCCCCACAAAAAGACCTTGGGGGTAAGGAGTTGATCCAGGAAGAGTAGGTTCTGAAAACCACATTTGCTCCAAAATCCAAAGTAGTAGTTTAGTAGTTGCATTGTTGTTGTTATTGCCGATCAGAAGGTCGGTGGTTTCGAATCCCCACAACAGAGTGAGCTCCCATTGCTCTGTCCCAACTCCTGCCAACCTAGCAGTTCGAAAGCACGCCAGTGCAAGTAAATAAATAGGTACCACTGTGGCAGGAAGGTAAATGGTGTTTCCAAGCGCTCTGGTTTCCATTAAGGTGTTCCACTGCACCAGAAGCGGTTTAGTCATTCTGGCCACATGACCTGGAAAGCTGTCTCTGGAGAAACACCAGCTCCCTCAGCCTGAAAGTGAGATGAGCGTGCAACCCCACAGTCGCCTTTGACTGGACCTAACCATCCAGGGGTCCTTTACCTTAACTTTACCTATTATTATTATTATAAGTTTACACCATTTCTACACCACTTAACATATTAAAAGTATGCCTGAGTGGCGTGCAGAAAACTGAAGCTGCAACAGCCAACTTAAACAAAAATATTACAAAAAATATACAGTTACATTTAAAAGTGTTACATTAATACAAAGTCAATAACATATATCAACCCAATATCCATTCATTTTCCTTCTGCACACCCTTCCTCTCAGCCTCAGGACTCTCGCACAGGGTCCAAACAAATGCTTTTTAAAAAGTTTTTCATTTGTATTTTTCAAATTTATACATTTTATTAGTTTTACAATCAATTTAACATTTCCAAATTTTGACTTCCTTCCCCCTCTTTCTGCGGTTCCTTAAAATAACTTTTTTTTAAAAAAATATTCTGCATATCCAAGTTCATTTAACTTGCTCATTTATTTATCTACTGTAAATATATACTCTTATAAAGCAGCAGGTTATTACATTAATCCTGCTAATGTTTTCATCTGTAAATACAATTTATCTGTAAATATTCAATAAACTATTTCCATTCTTTCATAAAAAGTTTGTTATCTTGATTTCTTTTTCTCCTGGTAAGTTTCGCCATTTCTGCATATTCTATGAGTTTTTGTATCCATTCTTCCTTTTCTGGGACTTCTGCTTCTTTCCACTTTGGGGCAAGTAACATTCCTGCTGCTGTAGTAGCATACATAAATAAATTTCAATACAATTTAAGTAGTCCTGTCCCTATAATTCCCAAAAGAAAAGCTTCTGGTGTGTGTGTGTGTGTGTGTTTATTAAAGTTATTTTAAACATCCTTTTCAATTCATTGTATATCGTTTCCCAAACAAACTCTGAGCTTGCCCACAGCGAGAAAAGGATCCTGGAAACAGAAAGCATCACCCTAATCTCTCACTCTAGACTTGTTTTTTATGGGCAGGCCCAAGGTGGATGGTGCTTCCTCTGGCTGCCCACAGCTGTGTCCAATTCTCCTCACCTAGTTCCAGGTGTGGCAGCTTTGTTGTGCCCGCAGGCCTAAAATGATCGGCGGCTCTTGTGTTAGATGGTACTGAGATCCATGGAGCAATGGTCTGACTTGGTATAATGTAGCTTCATCCAGTCCCTTTCCCACATCATTGTTGCTGCATCATTTTTTTGTGCCAGCAGTTATTATGGATGCTGCTGCAGCAGCTGTCTCCTTCATAACCGGCTAGTAAATTTGAAATAAGTCATTCCACTCGTGTTTTACGGTCTCATTGTCCAAACTTTAATGCTTACACTTATTTGCCTGCTGCTTAAAAAGGAAAGGAAAGCAGGTAATTCCAGCAATTTGAGATCTTATTTCCCTTTGTATCCATCCGTCAGAAAATAAAAATTATGCCCCAGGTTCCATCAAAGTTACGTTGCAGCACTCAGAAGTGTGTAACTCAGAAACAGAATAAGCTGTTTTAAGGAGTTATTGACGCCAACATTAAATTTACAATTATTCATAAAAAGAAAGCCATTTGAAGAATTCCCCATGCTGAGCATATACAAAATAGTTTGCCACGCATAAGAAGTTTCGTTTATTAATAGCTTGCTCGCTCTTTTCCCAGTATCTCATTCCAACAAAGTAAACTTTCTCCTCCAAGGGGACAAAGCATCAAAAGGATGTTGCATATCCTGGAAGTTTATTCACCATCGTAAAAAACAAAACAAAATATAATTTAATAAAATGAAACCATTGCTAAGGGCAAGAACAGCAGTGCTGTTACTGTCCTAAATATAGGACAAAGGAAACCTCAGACCCGCATGGGATGACAGTAATTTCTGTGCATCATTTAATTTATGTTATTTTGTTTGGGGCAACATCTTTATTGGGCCAACCTAAATGTTACCAAAAAAGAAGAAGAAGTTACAAGCTTTTGAGTGGTCCAGAACTATCTAGCATCTTTCATGGGACACCAAACTAGAGCCACCACTGGTGGCTTTTAAAGAGCCATCAAGGCAGTCTCTTTAGCAAACTAATTCCACCAGGGTTGAAAAGTTTGTATGGTGGCCAGATTGCCATAATCTGTGTGCTTTGTAAACTGCAGTGGGGTGTGTGGGGTGTTTGGGGAGGGGTAGTAGAGTGGGGGACACTTAATGCTTCTTCTGGGGTGGTCTGTCCACCTTTGGTCCCCACCCTGCACTCAGCTCTCACCTGTGCCTCCTAGAAGCTGTCAGCTTGTGACAGCAGCTAAACCCCAGGAAATGGCTTCAACTGGCCATCTAAACTAGGTGGAGGCTAGCCTATGGGTCTCAAACCTCCAGTGAGTCCGGGACTTTCCTGCATACAAAGACGGGCTACAGCCCATTGAGCAGAAGAGACCAATCATGGGTCCAATGGTCAAGAAGGCAGTTGCTGAATGTGTTGTAGAGGGAAGTGAGGACCAGATGGGGCTGGGCAACCTGGGAAGGTAGCTCATCTAGGAGAAGGAAAAAATAAAGAAAAATGACAATGGTGGGCCCTAAGAGATTGTGCCTGAGTGTGCTATGATGCCCCTACACCCCATTCAGGATCCTGTGTATTCTGACTGGGAGCAGCCTTCATTTGCTGTCTGATTTTTTAAACTGGAAATGTCCTGGATTGAATCCATGATTTTTGGCATGCAGAGTATTTGCTCTATGGCTCCTCCCTGATATCTTTATAAGGAACCTGTGATCTGTGACCACAGCTCCCATAATCACTGGCCACTGGCCATGTTGACTGGAGCTGATAGGAGTTGCAGTCCAGTAACATCCGGAGGACCACAAGTTCCCCACCCTCTGTGGTCCAGCTGTGTGCCATCGACATGGTGTGTCCATTTCCTAATGAGAGTTTGCTTTTCTAATCACTACAAACTGAACTTAGATGGATCTTCAGCATCAGTTTGGGGTGGAATTCAGCACACCACTAAGGACATTGTACCACCAACACAAGCAACTTCTGCTTGGCAGATGGAGTAATCTTTCCTTCTCTCATGTTCTGTTTTTGGAAGTTCTCCTGACCCTCCTGAGCAGATTTGGGGGGAGAAGAAGGGGGCTGGAGAGAAATGGAAGCCCCATTGCACTAGTGAGACTTCTTGCACTGGCTCATGAGTGCAACAAGTTGCAAAATCCAACCCTTGGATTCTTGAGTCTGATGATGATGATGATGATGATGATTACTCCAGTTCTGGCCAGCCATTCCAGGGATTGCCTAATAATTCAGTATTCTCCCTTTTCCCCCAATCACATTATTCAAATGATGGAGCCAAGGAATAAATTATTGTGGCACAAGTTTTTTTTTAAAAAAAAAATCAGCACAAAAAGTGCATTTGTTTATGTTTTTTTTCCCATTAAAGTCTTGTTCCTTGCCTGGTAACAAAGGAACAAAAACAAAAGAGTGATGGTAATGATGCAATGCCTTAATAGTCACTTAACCTCCCCCCCCCCCCCTTATATTACTGGAAATATTAGGGCCAGTTCTTCCTCACTAAAATGTATGGCAGATATTACATGCAAGAGATGAAGTAAAGTGGGTCAGAAAAAGCATATCATTTGACAATGAGCAGTTGAATAATCGTCGTTTAGTCGTCTTAGTCGTGTCCGACTCTCCATGACCCCATGAATCCAAGCAAGCCTTGGAAATTTCTTCTCAAAGCTTCTCCTTTTTAATGTCCATGGAGTTTTCATGGCAAAAATACTGGAGTGGTTTGCCAGTTCCTTCTCCAGGTGGATCACATTTAGTCCAAACTCTCGGCTATGACCTGCTTGTCTTGGGTGGCCCTGCATGGCATAGCTCATAGCTTCTCTGAGTTATTCAAGCCCCTTCACCATGACAAGGCAGTGATCTATGAAGGGGAGTCAAATATTAACCACTTGTAATAACCATGTTATTATACCAAGGATCACTTGACTATAATATATCTTGCAACAGAATCCTATGTGTGTTTACACTAAATTCCATGAAGTTGAGTGAGAAAGATTCACAGGCAGATGTGTCCAGGACCACAGCATTGCAGTGTAACCCTATCTAGGCTTCCTCATATGTAGACCCCACTGTGTCTGCAGGAATTCCAGTTTAGCATGCATAAGATTGCAGGGCTGAGCCAGTATGGTCTGGTGGTTCAAGTGTCAGATTCAAATCCCCGTAAGACGCTGCAGCTCACTGGGTAAGCTAGGGCCAGTCAGCATCTTGCAACCTAATCTACCTCACGGGGTTCTTGTGCACCTCCACAAGAAAAGGTGGGATAGAAATAATTTTAAAAGTTGGCTGCAATCCCATTTATCTGGGGGGTTAGCCCCAATGGAGAGTGGGCCACACTTCCGAGTCAATGCATAGGGCTGAACTTGTTGTTTAGTCGTTCAGTCGTGTCCGACTCTTCATGACCCCATGGACCAGAGCACGCCAGGCACTCCTGTCTTCCACTGCTACCCGCAGTTTGGTCAGATTCATGTTTGTAGCTTCGAGAACACTGTCTAACCATCTCGTCCTCTGTCGTCCCCTTCTCCTTGTGCCCTCCATCTTTCCCAACATCAGGGTCTTTTCCAGGGAGTCTTCTCTTCTCATGAGGTGGCCAAAGTATTGGAGCCTCAGCTTCACGATCTGTCCTTCCAGTGAGCACTCAGGGCTGATTTCCTTAAGAATGGATGTGTTTGATCTTCTTGCAGTCCATGGGACTCTCAAGAGTCTCCTCCAGCACCATAATTCAAAAGCGTCAATTCTTCGGCGATCCGCCTTCTTTATGGTGCAGCTCTCACTTCCATACATCACTAAGGGCTGAACTTAGCAAACCCAATTTCCTCTATGGCTACACATTTTCAAAGGAGCTTTGCCACATCGTAGAAGTTGGAAGGGACTCCAAGGGTCATCTAGTCCAATGCAGGAACCAGCAACCAAAACTGTATACTTGACTTTCTCTGTAGCAACCTGTCCTCCCCTGATTTAAGGAGTTGGTTTTTCTTTGGCTAAAGACATACTAGAAAACATTGCCATCCTCAGTAGCGGACTGTGTGGTAGGTTGGAGGTGCCTACCTGAGCCCAAGCAGGTGAGTAGCTGCTTAACAGAGAGTAGCAGGGGGAAATATTGTGGTGGCCACCAATTGGCATGGCTTGGAAAGAGGATTGGACAAATTCAGAGTGGATAAGGCTATCAATGGCTACTAGCCAGCCACTGTCATGACTCTGAATACCTCCGCCAGGAATCGAATGTGGGGAGAACACGGTTGCACTCAGGTCTTGCTTGCAGGCTTCCCATGAGCATCTGGTTGTCCACTGTGAGAACAGGATGATGGACTAGATGGGTCTTTGGCCAGATCCAGCAGGGCTCTCTTTGTGTACTTATGTTCCTTGAGAGAGCTAGATTTCCAGGACGCGCTGACTGTTGGTGCTTCTCCCTGCCTTTGAAAAACAGGGGAAGAGAATACAGCAGGAGAAGCAACAGTATTCCTTTTATCACTGACACACTGCCATCCTCCTCTCTCTCTCTCTCTTTCCAAGCTGGTTCCTAAGAAAACAATTTAAATCTAGGAATTCTAAGTCCTTCTAAGATTTCCTAGGTTTGATTAGAGGACCAATTTATAAGTAGGCATTCCGTGTCGGTCTCCCTCATACATATTTGCACAAACACACACACACACACAAGGCTAAATGAATTTTCAAAAACTTCTAAAATACTCTTGCCAGATTCTGGACTCTCCAATGGATTAATCTGAAAAACAACTAGGGACTCAATTTAGACTTTCCTGGCAGCCTGCAAGAGAAACACGTCAAACTCAAGAGTTTTACTTTATTGAAGACCCTCTTAGGAGGCTATCAAGAAAGCAATGTGTCTGCCTAGTAGCCAAAGATCAGTGGGAGGTAATATTTAGTTTATTAATGTGCCGTTTGATTCCTCCCCCCCCCCCTTCTGTAGTGTTGGTGCCTAGCATAAAACTGGGACTCTTGCTGCAATTTTGCGTGCTTTTTTAAAAATAAAGATAATCTTTGAAACATGAATAAAACTTAACAAGATCTAGTTTTATATCGAAATACATTTGAGTCCCTCCCAGGATTATTCAAGAGAAACAGTTGACTTCTATGCCAGAATGCTTGAGTAAATGGTTCCCTGCTTGTGTAAAATAGCGCATCTCTTCATTTCAGGGAAAAAGACTCTTCCGCACTAGAGTCAAGGTTAATTTTGAAACAACCCTTCACTTTCAAGGCAACTGTATTTATTAGTAAGAGTCTATATTCAACAATAGAGGGGTTTTGAATGGAAGCTTGACAATGCAGGTAAGGCATCTAGAGAATTGAATCATAAATAGAGAATGGACTGTTGACTGACAGGGCTTTTCAAAATGAAAACATTGTGGCAAAATGAGGCAACTTTTAGCCCCATTCTCTTTCCGATAAATCAGGGGGAAATTACAGAAGCGGCATGCAGAACAGGCTGGTGCTGTGATTCATGCTTTGCCATTATGTCCCCTTCAATTTATTTTATTGGCAATTTGAGGCTGTATTGCTGGGAAATGAGTGCACATTGGGTGGACTAAACAACAGCCCTTCACACCTTTGTCTGCCCAGCCCTGTTCTTCTGGTAGGGATGGGTAAATGTGTCAATTTCAACTTCTCTCACTTTCTCATTTTTCCACTCTTCAGTTCAGTTCTTCACATTTCCACATCATTTTGCAATATTTTTCCAATAATAATGAAAATTCAGCAACATTTCAGTGTGAATTTCTCATAATATAAACATTTTTGTATGCATTTTTTTTGCCTTATACCCATTCCCCCCAATATAATGCATTTCCCCATGATATTTCCACTAATTGCCACTAAGATGCATTGTACGTGGATATTTCCACTAATATGCATTGTATGCACATGTTACTAAAGTATATGCATATTTGTCCACATTCCTTGGTACTGCACTGAAAAATTCAAGGAATGCCTGTGTTTCAGTTCTTGTTTTGTTTCAGAAAGTGCAGATTAGGTAGGTTCACCTTTAAATGTCAACCAAGTAAAATCCTCCCTGCCCTATTTGGTAGTTGCTGCTAACACTGGTTGAGCAGGCAAATCCAGTGCATGGGTAGGCTGGTGAGTTTCATTTTAGGATTATAGTAACAAGAATGGCCTTCATGGCAGCAATGAGGAAACCGGGACCTTCCAGATACTCTTGATGTACAACTCCCATCATCCTTGGCCATTGGCCACACTGGCCAATAGGGGTTGAAATCCAGCAACATCTAGAAGGACATAGGTTCTCCACCTCTGCCTTCCTGTCCAGGAAGTGACCAGATTCAGATCTCTTTTTCAGCACGAGTCCTTCTTCACATTGTTGTCTCGCCTCCCCCATTTGTTATATCCCCTCTTTTAGTGAAAAAAAAAGGTTATTTTCTGTATCTGTTTTGATCTCTAGTGCCTTTCAGACACTGGTAGACTCTAACTCCCATAAGCCCTTGCCAGCATGGGCAATGGTCAGAGATGATGGGAGTTTTACTCCCAACAACATCCAGAGGGCACCATGTTGGCTACCCCTATAATAGGTTTTCTTATCGCCCTGCTTCTTGATGAGGCGTCTCAGTCTCCAAAACCTTCTCTGAAGTCTCGCTGACACTTTGTACTGTGGATGTTTCATTTGTTCTGTCTTGAGACTTTAACTTGCCTGTCCATCTGATACAGGTACATCTACATTCTCCGTTCTCTCATCCATCACTGGCTCAAGCCTTTTCGTGCACTGCTGATCTCTTCGGTTCCCCCCGTAGACAGCTGCATCATTAGACTGAACCCAATATGATCTGGGGGTCATGTGTTGTTCAGACAGTTTTCACGCTGCATTTCGACAGATGGTAACTGGATCTTTTTTGGTTTTTATTTCTGAACGTTTGACATCTGGTGCACAACTGCACCAGTACTTTAATTTGGAGCACATATGCCTGGCCAATAAACACTTTTTGGTGGGGAGGGGAGGAACCTTGTGAGTCAGTTCCCAGATGACTCACAAGTATGGTGGTAACTATTCATTGTTCCTTTCCATAGACCTTCTGGTACCAGCAACAATCAATGGGGGAAAAAAGACAATCCAGTTCACTTATTCAACCAAAGCCTTGTGCACACTTACCAGTCCGTAAGTTCCATTGAGAAGAATACAACTTACTTCAGAGTAAGCAGACATACACTCACATTGTTCATTCCTCTATAATCCCAGTGAACATGGATGTTATCTAGGTTCTGCTTACCTATCTGACAAGTCACTGCATCTTACCAGCGGAAGGCAGGGCAGGGCAGGGCAATGGTGAGATTCAGGCTATGTAGAGACACTAGCAGACCCATCCGGCACTCTTGCCAGTGAATCCATGCAGTCCCAGACCCATCCAGGTATTACCTAATTCACACTTTCTGAAACAAGAACAAGTACTGGAACACAATCATCTTTCCAATTTGCACTTCTATGAATTTTTCAGTGCAGTTCTCCTGCCAAATAGTGTATATGTGTTCCCCGTAGTATACACTATGGGGAAACAAAAATATTTATATATTAGTGAAAATAGCATACAAAAATGCACTGTATTAGGGAAAGCTGCTTTGCAAGAATTTGTATATTAGGCGCATATGTCTTATACAAAGAGCAAAGCGCCTTACAAAGAATTCTAGGAATAATCACTTATCTAGCAAAGTTTGCACCGAGCATAGCAGAAGCGATAACCCCATTAAGAGGGTTTTAAGCCCCAAATACTGAGTTTTATTGGATACCAATTCATGAAACAGCATCCTAGCAGTCAGTGGAACTATTAACAAAAGCCCCTGTTGGCTACTTGATGCAAAACCATCTTGATGCAAAAGAATTGGTAAACACTGTGTTTCTGGGTGCCACTTTTACAAGATGTACTTTAGTTGCATTAAGGTTTGCCTGTTGCAAAATTCTCTTACACACAAGTAAGCAGTCTGTGGACCACTCTTCAGTAATAGATAATTTTAATTTTTTTAAATAAAAAAATCCTGGTACATGCTGTTTGAATTCATTTGAACTCTTGTGAGTCATTCAAATCCACCTTTTCCCTCTTCAATATGCAAGGTTTCCTTACATCCCATAGTGCTCTGTCATTCAGCGAGGTCAGTGTGAGGTCAAAGAAGCTTCTATGGGGAATTGTGTGCAGAAGAAAATCCTATAATCTGAGAAGTCCTCTCTCATCCTTACCTTTTAAGATTTCCTAATACCGCTCCTCCCCCATCCCTTTCTGGTCATGGTTGTTAATTGCCATCGATCGTATACCCTATTGCATATAGATAATCTTAATGAAGTTGTGCTCTTCCAGCTACACCAAAGGCAACTAACACATTTCTTGGTGTGTAGACAGAATACAATATACATACAAATAGTTTCTGAGATGGGAATTGGGCCAACCTGATTCACAACTTGTAAGCTGCTACAAAAAGTTAGATCCGGCTAACTAGAAAGACACATTATATCTTTTTTTAATGTCTGAGCCATTCATAAGATTCTATTATGTGTTTTGGTGGGAGTTTTCCAATCCTATGTACTCTAACCTGGGGATAGGTTTGTGTGCCATTCCTTTGGTGTGGTATCACCTTTGTTTTGGAACTCCCAGCTTATTGACATTAGGGTAGGGGTTCTCCCTATGCTTTAGACGTCTGCTGACATTTTTTTAGCTAGTGCTCTTCACACCTCCATTGCACTTGCTCTTACTGTGCCATCCAAGTCTATCTGAATCTGAGAGATTTTGTCCCTAAAGCACTTCACAGAATCGTTTCAGCAGGCCTCAAGAGTGTCTTTCTTGACTGCATGACAAAGCTTTCTTCACTGTCACCATCACCACATGGTATGCCAGCCTGAGTTGACCAGGGATGGGGAGCCTATGGCCCTCCAGATATTGATGGACTCTGACACCAGCCAACATGGCCAAGGTCAAAGATGATGGGAGTTGCAGTCCTACATTACCCAGAGGGTCTCAGGAGTAGAGAAGAGAGACCAAGCTATAAGGGAGCTTCCTATGTTGCCTGCAGCTGAGAGACCGGTTTGTACTAGATGGTCCTTTGGCCTTTGTTAACTTTCTGATTCTGTGAGCTGGAACATTTTCCTACTAGCTCATTTCCATCCATTGCCTCTTTCTTTGCCTCTTTGACACATAATACCCTTTAGCCTATTAATCTAAGTCTAGGATACCCACAGGATGCTAAACTAATTAAGCCTAGATTCTTGTAACTGCTGGTGGGTTATAAGCTCAAAAGTATGTAGCAACACATGGCAGTGTGGCCCTGGCATGCGCCCATGCTTCATTTCGCCTTGACCTTTTAGCTGATACCCAATAGAGAAAGGATCAGTCTTTCCATATGGCAGAAGCCTCATTTACTAATATGCTGGCCTCCTGAGTCACTGCTGTAATATGAACTTTCCATGGAAATTGACCCCTGTTAACTCACACTGCTTAGTTGTTTACCTTTGGTATGCCGGCACTTCCTAACCCTTGTTAATATACTATTTTCGTATATTAAAAAAATAGTGCCTGGTTATGAAAATAGCATTGATATCGTTATGAACTTTAAGAGGATCAGAATCACAGTCTTCTCACTGAAAGCTTTAGTTCATGCCTTGGCTATGTCCCACCATTGATGGGAAGAATAAGACTAACAAGGACAAGGGCCAGGATATGACTATCAATGACTGCTGGCCATGATGGTTAAGCTATGCCTTCCCTGTTGGAGGCAGTAATGCTTCTGAATACCAGTTGCTGGAAACCAAAAGAGGGGAGGGTGGTCTTGTGCTCAGGTTCTACTTGCCGGTTTCCCAGAGATCTGGTTGACTACCATAAGAACAAAATGATATACCAGATGGGCCATTGGCCTGATCCAACAGGATATTCTTGTGGGAATGTTCAGGGATGCAGGAGAGGATAGATTGTTTGATTATAGCCTTTCCAACTTGTGTTAACAAGTTCACAATTTAGCAGAGTAACACTCCCCTTTTTAAACTCACAGCGGATGCGTTTGCTCAAGCTTGCTCAAGCCTCTATAATAACTGTTCTGGTATTTCCCCCTTATTCCCTCATAAAAGATAAGACACGACAGAGTCTTCTATAAAAGTATAAAAAGAGTTTACTCACATTCTGTTCACAATCGGATCCAAGAAGGCAGACTTAGCTTAGAAAAGTAACATACACCTGGAAACTATCTCATAAGGAGACAGTCCCTTTGTCCTCTCTTGGCTGGAAGCATCTTTGGCTAAGCAGATGTTTCTTCTTCAATGCATGTAGTCAAAGAGAGAGATGGCTGCCCTGCCCTGCCCTGTGCTTTTGTCATTACCTGCACAGGTGAGGCCACACCCGCCTCTAGTCACATGCAGAGGAAGTCTGTCCCAGCCGAGAAGGAAACAGGAAGTTTACCTGCTGGCTGGACAAACATTCCTCCCCATGTGTAAACATGTTCACTCTAGGAATGTTGTACTTGACTGCTCTTGTGTTTCACATCCCACAATTCTTAGTTCTTGTGGCTACAACTGTCTTCTCTCTGGCTGCCATGGTCTCTGCTTATGTGTAGCAAACAGGATATTAGTTTTGGCCCATAATAGGCAGGGATGGAGGGGTAGGTCTTGTGGATGACCAGGGTGGGAGACATTTATTTCCCCTTCCTGCTTCAGTGTTTTGGAAAATATGAACACGATTTCAAGCTTGGGAGCTAGTAAGTCAAGATATAGTTGAGTCAATTGCATATGAAATGTAGGCATCTCCTGCATCAGAGCCCGTGAAGGTGTGACTTTAAAAAATAATAATTAGAAAGGGCTAGCCTACGTATTGACCTGAATTGCATATCTGAAGGAATGGTATGAACATTCACTGTACCGCCTCTCGAGGTGACATGACTGTCGGGGTATTTCAAGAAATCAAAAGGCTTCCCGCTGCGTATCTGCATAGACCACACATTAGAACCTCCCTCTAGAAATGTTTAAAAAGTGATTTCTAGTTGCTCCGGGGAAGGAAGTTGGCATGGTTAATTGCTGCCCTGTTGGAATCAGCATTGCACAAAGGGCTCAGTGAGAGCTAAAGAAGGAGAATTTAATCAAGGTTGGTAAAGATGGTTTTTAATGGAAGTGAATTCAGCAGAGGACAATAATCATTAAAAGCTGAGGTGTTAATCAAAAAAATTCTCATAAGGGCGGGTGGGGAGAGAACACCCTGTGGAATACTGCAAGGTATCCAGAAAATGCTTTTGTTGTTGTTGTTTTCACCCTCAATACTGTTTGGCCAGTTTCTCAGTTGCATCATGGGGGATGTTTTGAGGGTAGGCAGGTATAACATCACCTTCTGAAAGGATTGGGGGGTGGGATTTCTGGACTCTTGAGCCAGAATCCCAGGACACTTTGTTGCCTAGTGATTACTTTGAGATGGTGATTAAAAGGAGTAATTTAAAAACTTGGATTACAAGAAGAAAAAGGGAAGTTAAAACTGCCTAGGGAAAAATATTCCTCAAACTCTGCAATGGAGAGGATAATCATCTACCCCTGAACGCCATTCTAGAGGACATAATTAGTGATGGTTTTTACAAAGAAAGGAGTGCAAACTTACGGTAACTTGGGAAGAAGGGAAAGGCTGAATTACATGGAGTAATCAAGTGGTATTTGGGATGATGTCACAAGGCCACACAGCCAATCAGATTTAGCTATGTGATTTGCCCTGTTAATGCAAGTGTTTGAAAGGGAGGTACAGTGGTACCTCAGGTTAAGTACTTGATTCGTTCCGGAGGTCCGTACTTAACCTGAAACTGTTCTTAACCTGAAGCACCACTTTAGCTAATGGGGCCTCCTGCTGCTGCCACGCCGCCAGAGCACGATTTCTGTTCTCATCTTGAAGCAAAGTTCTTAACCTGAAGCACTATTTCTGGGTTAGCGGAGTCTGTAACCTGAAGCGTATGTAACCTGAAGAGTATGTAACCTGAGGTACCACTGTACAAATGTGGAACTCTGGCTAGAGAGGCCGTTCTGGACAGTTGGCTGAGTTTATTCAGAAGGCAGCAAAACTTTTCCTGTTTATTTGGTCTGTTGCTAGTGTTAAGTTGCTAAGCTGTTTTGTTTAATGTTCTGCTTGGTTTCTGTGTAGTTTAAGTTACTGCATTTTATTTTGCATTCATTTCTCACTACATGAAAAGCCTGCATGAAGATTGGGCTCACACATTCCCTCATCTTGCAGAGCTTTTTGTTTCTGCTTTTAAACAAACCACAGTTTACATTCTATCTGAACTTGGGGTACTGTGGTTTATTAGAAAAGCCAGGATGAAACTAATTTCAGGTCCTCACTTGTTCTGAAACCACAGCTTAAACAAAGCATGGTTCCCTGTAACAGGGAACTGTGAATGTTCAAAACAAGATTCTGCAAAAGAAAGCTCATTCACATAGCAGGAAAAGAGGGTTATTCATCATGTCCAAACAAACACATTATCTCTGTAATCCTTACAATAACC